>NC_138319.1:14030000-14630000 GCF_965601325.2 Salmo salar | reverse complement strand
GACTAGCTTATTCTGGTCATGTACTTGGAAAGCGTTTGACTGATGGGCACCTGCAATTAACTTTTCGTTAAACAGATTTAAGTAATTAAAGCTGCTTCTCGAGGTGTAAAACACTAGAGCTGTACAAACTAAAGCAGTACAAAAAGTGCCAACAACATGCACTGCTGTACAAACTGAGACTGAGACAATGCTCATGTAGAAGTAACGAACTTGAAAGACAACCTTCCAATCTCGGTTGTTGGATAGTATGAAGTCTCTCTTGCGCAGCTCATCATTTTTGCACAAGTAGTTCCTGCTCATGATGACTGTGTACTGAGATGTTTGGAGTTATCAATGTACAGAAATCAAGGTCATACACTAGTGTGCTCTTTCACAAATAAGTATATTAAGGAACGTTGGATAGAGTTATCGTATATATTGGGTATATTGGTTCCTCCTTTAAAAGTTGCGAGCTTACGCCGCGGGACTTAGAGGTCATTTGTGGTTTAGTACGGTACCCTGAACCACCACTTCATTGTTCCAGACCAGCGCAAGGGGGAGTTAGAGCACTGATTATGCGTTTGGGTCCTACTGTGTCTCTAACTGACAATGAATGGGCGACATAAACCGAAATAGAAACTGATAATTGTGCACGACTTCAGTATTACTTACTAAAACTGTTGTTACACTAAGGTTTTTACTATTTTATTTTGTTAGGATTATTTTGCTCTTACTGTTGTACTGTAGGCCACTCCCGAATGGTCACATTATACAGCGCCTGAGTTCGCAACAGTCTAAGACACTGCATAGCTGTGTTGCTTCAGATGCTGGTTCAATACCTGTACCGGCCTTGACTGGGAGACCCATGAGATGACTGGAACAAATATTGATTCATATTATGGTGTTTCTATTCCCGCTGACCTTCTAGGCAGAGTTGCAAAGAAAAAGCCATATCTCAGACTGGCCAATAAAAAGAAAAGATTAAGATGGGCAAAATAACATAGACACTGGACAGAGGAACTCTGGCCAGTGTTATTGCTTCTTTAATCAGAACAACAGTTCTCAGCTGTGCTAAAATACTTGCAAAAGGGTTTTCTAATGATAAATTAGCCTTTTAAAATGATGAACTTGGATTAGCTAACACAACATGCCATTGGAACACAGGAGTGATGGTTGCTGATAATGGGCCTCTGTACGCCTATGTAGATATTCCAATAAAAAACAGCCGTTTCCAGCTACAATAGTCATTTACAACATTACAATGTCTACACGACAACTTTTACTTTTACTTCACTACATTCTAAAGAAATAATGTACTTTTAACTCCATACATTTTCACTGACACCCAAAAGTACTAATGCTTAGCAGGACAAGAAAATGTCCAATTCATACACTTATCAAGAGAACATCCAAATCAAATCAAATGATTTTTTATTGGTCACATACATGTGTTTAGCAGATGTTATTGCGGGAGTAGCGAAATGCTTGTGCTTCTAGTTCCGACAGTGCAGCAATACCTAACATGTAATATCTAACAATTTCACAATAAATACCTAAGACAAACAAATCTAAGTAAAGGAATGGAATTAAGAATATATACTGCTCAAAAAAATAAAGGGAACACTTAAACAACACATCCTAGATCTGAATGAAAGAAATAATCTTATTAAATACTTTTTTCTTTACATAGTTGAATGTGCTGACAACAAAATCACACAAAAATAATCGATGGAAATCCAATTTATCAACCCATGGAGGTCTGGATTTGGAGTCACACTCAAAATTAAAGTGGAAAACCACACTACAGGCTGATCCAACTTTGATGTAATGTCCTTAAAACAAGTCAAAATGAGGCTCAGTAGTGTGTGTGGCCTCCACGTGCCTGTATGACCTCCCTACAATGCCTGGGCATGCTCCTGATGAGGTGGCGGATGGTCTCCTGAGGGATCTCCTCCCAGACCTGGACTAAAGCATCCGCCAACTCCTGGACAGTCTGTGGTGCAACGTGGCGTTGGTGGATGGAGCGAGACATGATGTCCCAGATGTGCTCAATTGGATTCAGGTGTGGGGAACGGGCAGGCCAGTCCATAGCATCAATGCCTTCCTCTTGCAGGAACTGCTGACACACTCCAGCCACATGAGGTCTAGCATTGTCTTGCATTAGGAGGACCCCAGGGCCAACCGCACCAGCATATGGTCTCACATGGGGTCTGAGGATCTCATCTCGGTACCTAATGGCAGTCAGGCTACCTCTGGCGAGCACATGGAGGGCTGTGCGGCCCCCCAAAGAAATGCCACCCACACCATGACTGACCCACCGCCAAACCGATCATGCTGGAGGACGTTGCAGGCAGCAGAACGTTCTCCACGGCGTCTCCAGACTCTGTCACATGCTCAGTGTGAACCTGCTTTCATCTGTGAAGAGCACAGGGCGCCAGTGGCGAATTTGCCAATCTTGGTGTTCTCTGGCAAATGCCAAACGTCCTGCACAGTGTTGGGCTGTAAGCACAACCCCCACTTGTGGACGTCGGGCCCTCATACCACCCTCATGGAGTCTGTTTCTGACCGTTTGAGCAGACACATGCACATTTGTGGCCAGCTGGAGGTCATTTTGCAGGGCTCTGGCAGTGCTTCTCCTGCTCCTCCTTGCACAAAGGCGGAGGTAGCGGTCCTGCTGCTGGGTTGTTGCCCTCCTACGGCCTCCTCCACGTCTCCTGATGTACTGGCCTGTCTCCTGGTAGTGCCTCCATGCTCTGGACACTACGCTGACAGACACAGCAAACCTTCTTGCCACAGCTCGCATTGATGTGCCATCCTGGATGAGCTGCACTACCTGAGCCACTTGTGTGGGTTGTAGACTCCGTCTCATGCTACCACTAGAGTGAAAGCACCGCCAGCATTCAAAAGTGACCAAAACATCAGCCAGGAAGCATAGGAACTGAGAAGTGGTCTGTGGTCCCCACCTGCAGAACCACTCCTTTATTGGGGGTGTCTTGCTAATTGCCTATAATTTCCACCTGTTGTCTATTCCATTTGCACAACAGCATGTGAAATGTATTGTCAATCAGTGTTGCTTCCTAAGTGGACAGTTTGATTTCACAGAAGTGTGATTGACTTGGAGTTACATTGTGTTGTTTAAGTGTTCCCTTTATTTTTTTGAGCAGTGTATAAACATATGGATGAGTAATGTCAGAGTGGCATAGACTGAGATACAGTAAAATAGAATAGAATAGAATACAGTATATACATATGAGATGAGTAATGCAAGATATGTAAACATGATTAAAGTGACATTATTAAAGTGACTAGTGTTCCATTTATTAGAGTGGCCAATGATTTCAAGTCTGTGTGTAGGCAGCAGCCTCACTGTGTTAGAGATGGCTGTTTAACAGTCTGATGGCCTTGAGATGGAAGCTGTTTTTCATTCTCTCGGTCCTAGCTTTGATGCACCTGTACTGACCTCGCCTTCTGAAATCAAATCAAATTTTATTTGTCACTTACACATGGTTAGCAGATGTTAATGCGAGTGTAGCGAAATGCTTGTGCTTCTAGTTCCGACCATGCAGTAATATCTAACAAGTAATCTAACCTAACAATTTCACAACAACTACCTTACACACAAGTGTAAAGGAATGAATAAGAATATGTACATAAAAGTATATGGATGAGCAATGGCCGAACGGCATAGGCAAGATGCAGTAGATGGTATAGAGTACAGTATATACATATGACATGCATATTATTAATATTAGCTCTCTGTGTACATCCAAGAGCCAGCCATGCTGCCCTGTTCTGAGCCAATTGCAATTTTCCTTTTTTGTGGCACATGACCATACGACTGAAAAGCAGCAGACTATGATCGATAATGTCAAAAGCTGCACTGAAGTCATTTGTGTAAGTGCTGTGCATGTTGAGTGTCCTTCCCTATAAGCGTGCTGAAAGTCTGTTGTCAATTTGTTTACTGTGAAATAGCATTGTATCTGGTCAAACACCATTTTTTCCAGAAGTTTACTAAGGGTTGATAACATGCTGATTGGTCGGCTATTTGAGCCAGTAAAGGGGGCTTTAATATTATTAGGTAGACTTTAGCTTTAGCTTCCCTCCAGGCCTGAGGGGACACACTTTCTAGTAGGCTTAATTTGAAGATGTGCGAAATAGGAGTGGCAATATCGTCTGCTATTATCCTCAGTAATTTTCCATCAAGATTGTCAGACCCCAGTGGCTTGTCATTATTGATAGACAAGAATAATTTTTTCACCTCTTCCACACTGACTTTACAGAATTCATAAGTACAATTGTTGTCTTTCATAATTTGGTCTGATATACTTGGATGTGTAGTGTCAGCGTTTGTTGCTAGCATTTCATCCCTAAGTTTACTTATCTTGCCAATGAAAAAGTCAATTAAGTAGTTGGCAATATCAGTGGGCTTTGTGATGAATGAGCCATCGGATTCAATGAATGATGGAGTCAAGTTGGCTTTTTCCCCAAAATGTCATATAAGCTGCCCAAAGCTTTTTACTTTCATTCTTGATATAATTTATCTTTGTTTCATAGTTTATTTTTATTTAATTTAGTCACATGATTTCTTAATTTGCAGTACGTTTGCCAATCTGTTGGGCTGCCAGACTTAATTGCCATATCTTTTGCCTCATCCCTCTCAACCATACAATTTTTCAATTCCTCATCAATCCGAGATTTAACCGTTTTTACAGTCGTTTTCTTAACAGGTGTGTGCTTATCGGTAACTGGAATAAGCAATTTTATAAATGTGTCAAGTGCAGTGTCTGGTTGCTCCTCATTACACATCACAGAACAGCAAATATTCTTTACATCATCAACATATGAATCACTACAAAACGTATTGTATGACCTCTTATACACTATATTAGGCCCAGCCTTTGGAACTTTGGTTTTCCTAGATATGGCTACTATATTGTGATCGCTACATCCTGGATTTGGATACTGCTTTAAAGGAAATTTCTGCAGCGTTAGTAAAGATGTGATCAATACATGTTGATGATTTAATTCCTGTGCTGTTTGTAACTACCCTGGTAGGTTGACTGATAACCTGAATCAGGTTGCAGGCACTGGTTACAGTTTGACGTTTTTCCCTGAGTGGGCAGCTTGATGATAGCCAATCAATATTTAAATCACCCAGAAAATATACTTCTCTGTTGATATCACATACATTATCAAGCATTTCACACATATTATCCAGATACTGACTGTTAGCACTTGGTGGTCTATAGCAGCTTCCCACAAGAATGGGCTTTAGGTTAGGTAGATGAACCTGTAGCCATATTACTTCAACAGTATTTAACATTAGATCGTCTCTAAGCTTAACAGGAATGTGATTCTGAATATAGACCGCAATACCGCCCCCGTTGGCATTTCTTCATTTTCAGTAGATGTTATAACCATGTATTGCTACCACTGTATCATCAAAGGTATTATCTAAGTGAGTTTCAGAGATAGTCAGAATATGAATGTCATCTGTTACAAGCAAGTTATTGACTTCATGGACCTTGTTCCTCAGGCTGCATATGTTAACATGGGCTATTTTTAGCACTTTTAATGCTTTACTGGGAAGCTTATCAGCAGTAGATTTACTCATGTTATTTATATTGGAGCTGATAGTGCAGGGTGAGCTGCACAAAGTGGTCTTCCTACTAGGGCACACCGCCTCAGTGCTAAGTGTAACTCTGGTTCATAGGCTCATGTTTACTGCATACAATATGTTCGTAAACACACCAGCCAGCTGGTCTACACATGCTCTGAAGACGTGGCTAGTGATGCCATCTGGGCCGGCAGCCTTGCGAGGGTTAACACGTTTAAATGTCTTACTCATGTCGGCCATGGAGAAGGAGAGCCCACAGTCCTTGGTAGCTGGCTGCGTCGGTGCCACTGTGTTATCCTCAAAGCGGGAAAAGAACGTGTTTAGCTTGTCCAAAGAACGTGTTTAGCTTGTCCAGAAGCAAGATGTCGGTGTCCGCGACGTGGCTGTTTTTCCTGGTGTAGTCCGTGATTGTCTGTAGACCCTGCCACATATGTCTCGTGTCTGAGCCGTTGAATTGCGACTCCACTTTATCTCTATACTGACGTTTTGCCTGTTTGTTTGGCTTGCGGAGGGAAACACTACTCTGTTTGTATTCTGTCATATTCCCAGTCACCTTGCCATGGTTAATTGCAGTGGTTCGCGCTTTCAGTTTTGCGGGAATGCTGCAATCTAGCCACGGTTTCTGGTTAGGTTAGGTTTTAATAGGGTACAACATCTCCTATACACTTCTTGATGAAATCAGCATCCATCTCAGTGTACATGTCAACATTATTCTCGGAAGCTACCCTGAACATATCCCAGTCCACATGATCATGTCTCTCTGGAAAGAAACCGTTGCCCTGATCTCGTCAACTTTGTTATCCAGGGACTGAACATTAGTGAGTAATATACTCGGAAGCGGTGGGTGGTGTGCGTGACTCCTAAGTCGGACTAGAAGACCGCTTCGAGGCCCTATTTTTTGCCGGCGTTGTTTTGGGCCTCTGGTATCAGTTCAATTGCCCTGGGTGGTGTGAACAAAGGATCTGCTTCGGGAAAGTTGTATTCCTGGTAGTAGTGCTGGTGAGTTACCACAGCTCGGATATCCAATAGTTCTTCCCGGCTGTATGTAATAACACATCACATTTTCTGGGCTAACAATGTAAGAAATAATAAATTTAAAAAAAAAATACTGCAAAGTTTCCTAAGAACTAGAACTGGAAGCGAGGCAGCCCTCTCTGTCACAACCATCTTACATGCTTTGTCCATAGTCATCCCTACTACCTCTCATCTGGTGGACTCACTAAACACAAATGCTTTGTAAATTATGTGTAGGCGTGTGCCCCTAGCTATCCGTAAATTAAAAAAACAAGAAAATCATGCCATCTGGTTTGCTTAATATAAGGAATTTGAAATGATTTATACTTTTACTTTTACTTTTGATACTTAAGTACATTTTAGCAATTATATTTACTTTTGATTCTTAAGTATATTTAAAACCAAATACTATTAGACTTTTACTCAAGTAGTATTTTACTGGGTGTCTTTCACTTTTACTTGAGTCATTTTCTATTAAGGTATCTTTACTTTTACTCAAGTACGACAATTGGGTACTTTTTCCACCACTGGTCTAAAGTGCATTACTGTTGCTTGGAAACACGATGACATTTCAAAAGGAGGGAAATAATTAGTAGAACAAGCTTCTGTCATCGTGACGTCTCCAGATTGACGTTAGATGCAGTATAACTTTAGCTAACTAAGATTGAGGGGAGAGCACCTACATTTTAGCTAGCTAACGTTAGCACTGCTAGATATTTCTGACAAACTTTGCTAGCTCATGGTAACATTTCCATTTCTCTAAAGTCAACTTGACAACATCATTATGATGGCAAAGTTGTTTTTGACTAATTATTTGTCTACTTTAGCAATGTCATCGTATATTCCTATACTGTAAAATTACGAAACATTAATTTGCCCCCATTCAGAAAGACTTGGTATTAACCTTCAGTCAGACATCAATATGCTGTGGCATTCGTAGAACATTGACAACAATGGCAACCATATGCTGAGTGACGGAGGTGCAACCCATGAATAGGTAACCAGATTGTGACTACAACTAAGTCTTTAACCACACTGTGTTGTTACATTGGTGAGTACAAACTCATGCCTCCTACCCTTTAAGGGTGTGTATGCAAATGTGAGGATAAATGTCAAGGTGCAGGCTGTCGCTAGCCTGGCATGAAATGCTACATACCATTTCAACACCTTATGTTGTGGGTGAGAATGGAACAGTCACAAGTAAAATACAGTGCCTTCAGAAAGTATTAACATTATCATACCTCAAATGATCCATAAAGGGACCACTCTGAACATTTCTCAGAATACACCACTTACACCACTTATGTACATCTATATGTGGGAGTGCAAGTTCTATATTATTATTTTTTCTACTGTTACTTCATCAGATCTTACATCACAAATTCCTCCTCAACAACAGTGTTCTATTCATACAGGGGTATGAATACTCACTCTAGTTTTCTATTTTACAGCATATTCAGGAATAATACTCTCCTCTTTCTTATCTCCACATACATAATAATGTTATACATCAAACCACTGATGAGTCATGTTATCCTCATGTAATCTAAAGTCATGTTAACCTCAGAGACATGTTATCCTCATTACTAATGAGACACGTTATCATGTTATCTCTAATGAGACATATTCTCATGTTATCCTCGTTACTAACGAAACATATTATCCTCTGAGATATGTTACGTATGAGATTTCTGAAACATGTTATCCTCTACCTGTATATCCAATGGCGGTGGTGGACAGAACCCTAGATAACGTTACAGATCGGAAAAACTCAGCTCACAGAACAGGTTGGGGCATTCATTCACCTCTTTCACACGTGAGCTAGTCACCTGACAGCGCTCATTCACTCAGTCATTTATAGCTACATTTCAATCTTATTATCAAATTTCAACTTTTTATCCATATTTCAATGTTGTTATCCAAATTTAAATCAGTTTAATATCAAAATATCAATCTTAATAATAATACTTTCAATCATCTGTAGTGGAAATTCTAATCAAGTGAGAGAGACTTTGTCATTTCTTCAAACAATCAATCTTTATTTGATATCGGTTAATTATTGCAATAATGAAGCTGGTCAACGAACCACCCGTAGGTGATTCATTGAGAGCTCAATGATACAGAAAATGCTGAGGTTTTATATAGTGGACCTCAAAATGCTTAATCATGGCTGGTTCCACCCCTCCCCGGCAAATCAGGGCATCATAAGCTACCTTGTTTTCTTCTGGTGGCTTTATTTTGTGAGGTCACAGCGCACAAACAAGTGATAACACTACCTCTTTCTGCTGATAGAATTCTTAAAAATACTCAAGTCAGCCTCTGTTCACCTCATATCTCCACAGCCATGCCCTTGAAAGATAAAAGAACAACAGGATGGACTGAAGAACTGTGTGACCAAGTTACTCAGAGACAGAAGATGATTTTGTAACAATACAGGTCCATTTTGTTCCTCAAGTTGATCTCTATCCCAAGCTGCAAGTTATCTCTGAGTCGCCCCATGTCCTTGACGATACATCTAAACTAGCTGCTGGGAGCAGAGAGGGGGGAACCATCCTTTCTCAGAAGCACAATATTGCAAGTTATGAAAATCTCTTTACCAATGTTAAGCATTTAATTGTTAACTATTAACATCAAACAAAGTAGGTAAATACGTAATTTCTCTCTCACACATCTTAATATGTCATATCTCACAATCACACAATGTTCACATCCACATTTATTTAGTACTATTACCAAATACACCCGGTAATCTCCCTTATTACCCATGTGCATCTTCAATGATTCTCTTGTCGTTACTTGCTATGTATACTGCTATACATTTAAATAACACCCAGTACTCAAAAATACCTTGTGTTATTTGTAGTGACTGCAGTCCACGTAGATGTTTCTTATGAATGCCTACAGACAGCTGTCAGTGGGGCTTTCCATGGCACTGTTACACCCTCGCTCTAGTCTTCTCATAAAACTAGTGAATAGCCTTCTCTCTATAAGACTATGGGTACCTATTTATGCGTTACTCGCCTTGATTTTATTTTTAATCATTTTTGTTATTTTTATACAGATTCATTGAAATTGACATACTGAAATCAGTTGCTGTCCCTCAATTGTTCGCGGATGATGTGTCTCCTACTGGGCAGCTCTCAGTAAGGGTCTGGTCTGGGCGGGTCTGGTCTGGGCGGGTCTGGTCATCTTTTGGTCAGATGGGAATTTCTCTCACGCTTCATAAAATGCGCCACCGGTTTTCCTCGCAGACCCCCACTGGAAAGCTCTGCAGGCAGAATCAGTAATCGGGTTTGTGACGCTAAATTGTAGTCAATCTTAAATGAGTCAAACGTGATGCACCATGGTGAACGTCTGTCAGGAGCTCTCATGGGGCAGTACCGTTAGTTCTCTAATTTGCATGATTTAGCTTATTCATAATGAATTAATCATTAACGTTTGCTTCATTCACAAGGCTTCTTCTCTCTAAGCTGAGACCTTGAAACTGAGATATTGTTCTCAAAGCAAGGGTCTGGGCGTACTGCCAAATTGCAGATACTGATTTTGAGGGTTCGTTCGATCAGTCACGTGCATGAACACAGAAAATTAGAAAAGCACAAACATATAGCACAGTAATGTATAAATAGAAAAGCACCAACATAAACATTTCAAAGGCCACATTTTGGGGATGACCATATGCAGTAAAGTTTTGTATAAACAACTCATTTACATTTTTTTGTTAGATTACAAAACTGAGTTCCAAATATCTCTAAGGGTCGCCCCAGCCTGAGTTGTTTTATGCCGGTAATGTCAGAATGCACTCACTGTTCCAAAATCTGATTGTTACGCAACAGGACAGTTAACACGAGCTGCCTGCTAATTATCTATAGACTATGTTTCAACTTGTCAATTTCAAATGATTTTCTAACAAGTTTTATTTACTTCTATGTGAATTAATGAGGAAAATATTAGAAAATAATTTGAAATTGACAAGTTGAAACAGCCTATAGATAATTAGCAGTCCTGTTGCGCAACAATTACATTTTGGAACAGTGAGTGCATTCTGACATCACATGCATAAAACAACTCAGGCTGGGGCGACCGTTAGAGATATTTGGAACTCATGTTTGCAATTGTGGGGGACACAAAACATACAGTTAGAGCATATAATGTTGATGGCACCTTAATTGGGGAGGATGGGTTCGTGGTAATGGTGGGAGCGGAATGCGTGGAATGGTATTAAATTAATGCCATTCCATTCATTATTTTCCAGACATTATTATGAGCCGTCCTCCCCTCAGCAGCCTCCTGTGAATTAGAGCATGTACAGGCCAACAATTGGAGTCACTCACGTTCGAAACAAACACTTTCCTTTAGTAGCGCTATAGAGAGCGTTGTGATCAATGTTCCCTCTCAGCTGCATGTAGCTCCCCCTGGACTGCCGTGCAGAAGAAATATCAGCACATGCAGAAGGAACTCAACTCAACTAGAGTTTTCCCCCTTAGTTAACACTATCAATGGTTCCATTTAATGTGGGAGTTGTGGTCGAATCAACGCAATATTAGCCACGTTCAATGCAACATACCTAAACAAAACGAACTATGCAAGACTTAGTATGCAAAACTAACTATGCAAGAGATTTTGTTGTAGGCAGAACACATCGGAGTAGGATTCTATTGCATTGACATGTACGACTCAGTCCTACTGTACAGACCAGTGCGGCAAAACCAAGTTACGCTTGTTTTGAGATCAAAGGAGAGCTGCATGTAGCCAGCGTGCACATTTTTTCCATATTCTTTGCTATTTTTCCGTATCCTTTGCCCAGTTATAGATAATTTGTAGTCAGCAATTGGGGAGTGATTGCTTCCTACAAGAGTACAAAATGTGTAAATTTTCTTTGAAAAGTTAGTAAAGAGCTTTTTTTGTCTTAAAGGGGCAGTGTTGTATTTTGAGACAGACTTGAATAAGCTAAGTATCCAATAGGCAGAGTGTAGCATCATTTATCTGATTCTATTTAATAATGTCATGGAAAGTATAATGCATTTTATTGTGTAAAGTGGTTTCTTGCATCAAACACAACAACATTTTCAGTCACCCCCTTGTCTGAAGGACAAGTGGATAAATAAACTCAGCAAAAAAAGAAATATCCTCTCACTGTCAACTGCGTTTATTTTCAGCAAACTTAACATGTATAAATATTTGTATGAACATAACAAGATTCAACAACTGAGACATAAACTGAACAAGTTCCACAGACATGTGGCTAACATAAATGGAATAATGTGTCCCTGAACAAAGGAGGGGGGAGGGGGGGGGGGGGTCAAAATCAAAAGTAAGTCAGTATCTGGTGTGGCCACCAGCTGCATTAAGTACTGCAGTGCATCTCCTCATGGACTGCCCCAGATTTGCCAGTTCTTGCTGTGAGATGTTATCCCACTCTTCCACCAAGGCACCTGCAAGTTCCCGGACATTTCTGTTGGGAATGGCCCTAGCCCTCACCCTCCGATCCAACAGGTCCCAGACGTGCTCAATGGGATTGAGATCCGGGCTCTTCACTGGTCATGGCAGAACACTGACAATCCTGTCTTGCAGGAAATCACGCACAGAACAAGCAGTATGGCTGGTGGCATTGTCATGCTGGAGGGTCATGTCAGGATGAGCCTGCAGGAAGGGTACCACATGAGGGAGGAGGATGTCTTCCCTGTAACGCACAGCGTTGAGATTGCCTAAAATGACAAGCTCAGTCCGATTATGCTGTGACACACCGCCCCAGACCATGACGGACCCTCCACCTCCAAATCGATCTCCGCTCTAGAGTACAGGCCCTGGTGTAACGCTCATTCCTTGGACAATAAACGCAAATCTGACCATCACCCATGGTGAGACAAAACCGCGACTCGTCAGTGAAGAGCACTTTTTGCCAGTCCTGTCTGGTCCAGCGACGGTAGGTTTGTGCCCATAGGCGACGTTGTTGCCGGTGATGTCTGGTGAGGACCTGCAAATTTTATCCTGTGTTCCCATTTAATTAGCTAGTAAATAAATAATTACACCAATTTGTGTATTACTGAATCTTAAGTAAGGCTCGAGTTTTTGTAGATGCAAGGAGGTTACGACTGTTCAGAATGATGATATGATACGAGGTTAGGGTTAATAAGTTTACTGTTTATAGATGTGATAGGTAAAGACCTTTCAGAGTTTCATTCGGGAGATGGTAACTTTTTAAAGAACCGCTCTCGTGGTGCCCCAGATCCTAATGAGTTAATTGTTACATAATTAATTGAATCGGGTAATGTCACATATACTCCCTCTCTGGCCTCTAGGTCACCAGACTGCTGATTATTACGCACACCTGCCACCATCGTCACACGCACCAGCGCTTATTGACACTCACCTGGACTCCATCACCTCCTTGATTACCTGCCCTATTTATGTCACTCCCTTTGGTTCCTTCCCCAGGCGTTATTGTTTTTGTTTCATGTCTGTGTGCTGTTAGTGTTTCTTATTATGTTCCGTTTATTTATTGAATATTCACTCCCTGTACTTGCTTCCCGACTCTCAGTGCACATCGTTACAGGTAACAATAAAACATAGTTAGTTAATTAGATAAATGACAGTCTTCAAATGAATGTTAAAGTCGACACCTCAGATTAAAGGGATAGGTAGGGGAGAGCTGTCACACAGCCTTGGAGGGTGAATTTTGCACGGAGGGATTTGTTGTTATTATTTTTTGTTATTATTACTCGAACCTGTGCGGAGGGCGAGGGATATAATCCATACTTCCAACCGTACTGACGGTCTGAAAGGTATGAAGTAGAACTAGCCAGCTTCCACCTCTTCTGCACTGCTTTCTTCAACTCAACTGAGATACAGGCTTTTCAATCAAGAGCTCTGACCCAATGAATATAGAGGGGCTACAAAGGGTGGCTAATTATATTTCGGAGGGGGGGTAGTGTTGCCACCCCTGTCACCCATCTGAAACCACCCCTGGAGAGGGCAGGTCTCTGACCATGTGGACTTCATTACACAACTCATGCAATGTTACTCCCCCTAAGCAGTTATGTAACTTACCAGCACTAGAATTGTCTTTCCCAAATGAATAGCAGTGATACAATACCATTTTCTAAATCTTCTATGAATTTTATTATCTAGAAAACAATGTCTCACAACACAACAGAGTCAAATGGTTGATTCGTAGTCTGCCTAGTCATGAAGTTGTTTGTTGGATTTGGAAAAGGGAAGCATGAAATCAATATGGCAATGGCTCACCACTTAGAGTAAACAGATTTCAGTAATACAGATTTCAGTCATTTTTGTGTAGTTTTGTAATTTTTGTGTCGTTTTTTAAAATGATTTCAGTGTAGCTGAGATACTAAATAGTACACTATATACAGACATGTACGTGCACATTCAATAAATTATTATTGTTATCAAATGTTATAAAATGTAGTTAAAGGGCAATTCCACCACTTTTCAACCTCATATTCATTATCTCCAGCACAAAATCAGTGTATGAAAAGGGCACGTTTCTACATTTTGTGGTTAAAAAGCTAAGAAAGCTGAAAAAAAAAATACAATATATACACTTGATGACGTCAGTGAGTAGGATTAAATGTAAAAACTGTGATTTTCAAAACCGGCAACGAGTTTCTAGCCAGGGAAAGGGCATTTTCCTGCTCCTGCGTGTCCATGAATCTCAGTGTTGGAAAGTCACTGTTTTTAAAATGTTTTTACTTTTGATGACATCATCAAATTGCACTTTTTCACTAGATCTTTTTTTAGACACTGGTATGGTGCTGGAGATAATGAATATGAGGTTGAAAAGTGGTGGAATTGCCCTTTAAACAATAGTGATCTTGGCACAAACTAAAAATTACACCAGTGTGTTGTAAATGCAGTACATTCTCAATTCTGTCTTATGAACCATCTATTCTATGGTATTTCACTCATCAGTTTCATTCTTGGTGCTGGATAGGAGAGTAGGGGCTCCACTGGTGTAGCTCATCTTGCGACAGTGCTCTTGTCTTGTTGTCGACATAGCCTGAAACAAAAGGAAATGGATTCATGCTGTGTCATCATTTCTAACACTTTTCATTTAAAAATGGATATTTCACAATATATGTCAAGTTTCAATAAATACCTTTGTTAGTTTCGGTTTGTGGAGACAGTGGACATACGGCTTGGGGTCTTTCTCAATCTCTCCGGCAAATGTTTTGTAACAAATTCCACAGTCCATCAGTGGCTGTTACAATACACACAAATAAATATGGATTTATCATGGTGCTACATCTATAACCTGTAATGATATGTCAGCAGTCATAAACTTTATCTCCAGCAACTTAAAAATACATTTGTTGAATTGATTGAGAAGTGTCTCATGATTTAAATACTAATTTATGTTCTTGAAATGATTTGAGAAAAAACTATAGAACCTGTAGAGGCAAGTACAAGTATACCGGAGTGCCAAGTCTAGGACAAAAAGGCTTCTCAACAGTTTTTACCCCCAAGCCATAAGACTCCTGAACAGGTAATCAAATGGCTACCTGGACTATTTGCATTGTGTGCCCCCCCCCCCCCCCCCAACCCCTCTTTTACGCTACTGCTACTCTCTGTTTATCATATATGCATCGTCACTTTAACTATACATTCATGTACATACTATCTCAATTGGGCCGACCAACCAGTGCTCCCGCACATTGGCTAACCGGGCTATGTGCATTGTGTCCCACCCACCACCCGCCAACCCCTCTTTTACGCTACTGCTACTCTCTGTTCATCATATATGCATAGTCACTTTAACCATATCTACATGTACATACTAACTCAATCAGCCTGACTAACCGGTCTGTATGTAACCTCGCTACTTTTATAGCCCTGCTACTGTATATAGCCTGACTTTTTACTGTTGTTTTATTTCTTTACTTACCTATTGTTCACCTAATACCTTTTTTGCACTATTGGTTAGAGCCTGTAAGTAAGCATTTCACTGTAAGGTCTACACCTGTTGTATTCGGCACACGTGACAAATAAACTTTGATTTGATATTACTCACTCGGTCATTCCTGAATTGGCATCGCTGATGGCTTGGATTAACGGTTCCCCTGGCACATGTGGTGGCTTTCAAGTAGAAATTGTGGTAGATGTATTGTACATTAAACCCAGACTGAAAGAAAAATGGTGTTGAAGTTGCATTATCCACCGTTAGTAACATGGTAACACTTTAGTATGGATCTCAACCTCAAAAGGTCCTCCTCAGTTTTAGCCCTTCATGTTCAGTGCATATTTGTATCTATCAATTTAGTGGTAACAACAACCAACATTGTTTTTTACCTCTATGTCGGACTTCAGGAGACTCTTGAAGAAGAGAAAATGGTGCTGGACTCCAGAATGAGAGTTGAGTTGTTGCAGGGCCAGATCCACTCCTTTCCTGTATTTATCAGGGAGTTTACTATAAGCCTCCTGAGCCTCAATAGAAGGCAGCAGGACTCCAGCACTAAACAACAGCAGCAGTAGAGCAGCCATCTTCCTCCTAGTGTGTGTGGAGCAGTCTGACTAAGGCAACTCTGTGCACAGTGAACACTTCTCCCACTAGGGTAAACATTTACGAGAAACAAAACTATTACTCAGAAGCTGGGAATGACTAGGACAAGCCTAGGGCTCTATTCAATCTGTATCGCGAAAGTGGAAGTGCAAGCTAGAAATGTAAAGGTAATTTCCAGTGGTGGAAAAAGTATCCAATTGTCATACTTGAGTAACAGTAAAGATCCCTTAATAGAAAATGACTCAAGTAAAAGTGAAGGTCACCCAGTAAAATACTACTTGAGTAAAAGTCTAAAAGTATTTGGTTTTAAATATACTTAAGTATCAAAAGTAAATGTAATTGCTAAAATGTACATAAGTAAAAGTATGAATCATTTCAAATTCCTTATATTAAGAAAGCCAGATGGCAACATCTTCTTGTTTATTTTATTACTGATAGCTAGGGGCACGCTCCAACACTGACATAATTTACAAACGAAGCATTTGTGTTTAGTGAATCCGCCAGAAAGTAGGGATGTTCTCTTGATAAATGTGTGAATTGGACCATTTTCTTGTCCTGCTAAGCATTCAAAATGTAACGAGTACTTTTGGGTGTCAGGGAAACTGTATGGAGTAAAAAGTACATGATTTTCTTCAGGAATGTAGTGAATTAAAAGAAAAGTTGTCAAAAAAGTTGTCAACATCTACTTAGGTAATCAAATCAAATCGTATTGGTCACATACACATTGTTAGTAGATGTTAATGCGAGTAATCTAACAATTCCACAACAACTACCTTATTCACCCAAACGTAAAGGGATGTAATAAGAATGTGTACATATAAATATATGGTAGTACTTTAAAGTATTTTTACATAAGTACTTAACACCACTGGTAATTTCCGATTGAGCCGACATATGCAGCGTTTAGCTTGAACGCAGTCTCAGCTAATGCCGGAACATTCTTAAAATTACAACATGCTGTAACACGTAATTGGCATGATAGGGACGAATAGAGCCCTATGCCTAGATCACACAGACACCGGCTTTACATTCATTTCCATGGAACGCTGCATTTGCCTTGCAGCATTGCGTTGCAGCGGTAGTTACAGCGTGTTCTATGTTCTGTGCGGTGCATACCTTGGATCCAACATATGCAACAAATTATATGCATAGACTTCACAGAAATAGTAGCAAAAGGCGAATGTTGAACTTTTGATGCACACATATCCAATATTGTGGATTACAAAATGAAAAAAATTAGACTGCAGCATTTATTACATAGCATTGATGCAATGACACTGTCGGTCTGATCGAAGCGTTAAACATTCTATCAGCCAACTGAGCTGTACATTGCTTGTTTTTCTTGACGTTCCTATCGAGGAATGGGAGATGCGGCAACATCTACACGAACGTCCCCTATCACGTCCACCTATGTGCTATTTGGAAGGGAGAAACACCAATGAATCTTTTCTGAATAAAACTTTATTGAAATTAAGTGTACCACACTCAACTTTCAGCATTTTCACAACGAATACACAGAAGGGATGCATCCAGCTCAACTCCTGGGATATTTAAGAGGATAGGTAGCATCCGTGAACATAGCCGCGGTAGGTAAGGGGGTTGAGGGTGCTGCAGCATCCCCTGAAAAATCTGAATGTAAAAAATAGGAATAAAATAATATTTTCAACAAAAGTAGTGCACTGGGCCTTTACTAGTATTAGCGGACCGATATAGACGTCTGTAGAGCAGGCAATACTTTTCTTTTTTCATCTCTGCTTTGGCAAAAAAAAAGGATAGTTGTATATTTAAGAACAGTATCTTGCAGGATTCAATAGTTGGATTTGTAAGAGTTGTTGTCCTGTCCCTTTCTCTGCGACTGTCATTCCAATGAAATCTAGAAAGAACAAAGTTATGGGCATAGACACAAAACATCCACATCAAATTAAATATTTTTCTTGATAAAATATAATGGAAAACAACCACTTATTGTGAAGTATTAATTTACCATCCTTACAAACCACAATGTAAATGTAGATTACTGTATTATACATCTAGGTTTGGTACCTGTAGACTTTATCACCATGAAGAAAAACAATGCACAGTACATTCATTTAGTACATTGAGACATTAAATGGTTTGTGATGACGTCGCTCAGTTGGTAGAGCATGGCACTTGCAACACTAGTAGTTGTGGGTTCGATTCCCACAGGGGACCAGAACAAAAATGTATGCACTCACTCAGTGGTATAAAGTACTTAAGTACAAATACTTGAAAGTACTACTTAAGCAGTTTTTTTCAGGTGTCTGTACTTCACTTTACTATTTATATTTTTGACAACTTTTACTTTAACTTCACTACATTCCTAAAGAAAATTATGTATTTTTTATGTACTTTTCCCCTGACACCCAAAAGTACTCGTTACATTTAGAATGCTTAGCTGGACAGGAAAATGGTCTAATTCACACACTTATCAAGATAACATCCCTTGTCATCCCTACTGCCTCTGATCTGGCGGACTCACTAAACACATGCTTCATTTGTAAATGATGTCAGTGTTGGAGTGTGCCCCTGGCTATCCATACATTAAAAAACAAGAAAATGGTGCTGCCTAGTTTGCTTAATTAATATAAGGAATTTTAAAATCTTTAAATTTTTACTTTTGACACATATTTTAGATAATTAAGTATATTTAAAACCTAATACTTTTAGATGTTTACTCAAGTAGGATTGTACTGGGTGACTTTCTATGAAGGTATCTTTACTTTTACTCAAGTATGACAATTGGGTATTTTTTCCACCACTGCATACCACTGTAAGTTGCTCTGGATAAGAGAATCTACTAAAATGTAAAAGGAACAAATAGACCATTTCAGTCCCCACAGAGAAATAAGTTGCATTTGCAAAGTACACTGCTCAAAAAAATAAAGGGAACACTAAAATAACACCACCGTTGATCTGAATGAATGAAATAATTTACATTTAAGTCATTTAGCAGACGCTCTTATCCAGAGCGACTTACAAATTGGTGGATTCACCTTATGATATCCAGTGGAACAACCACTTTACAATAGTGCATCTAAATCTTTTAAGGGGGGGGGGGGTTAGAAGGATTACTTTATCCTATCCTAGGTATTCCTTAAAGAGGTGGGGTTTCAGGTGTCTCCGGAAGGTGGTGATTGACTCCGCTGTCCTGGCGTCGTGAGGGAGCTTGTTCCACCATTGGGGTGCCAGAGCAGCGAACAGTTTTGACTGGGCTGAGCGGGAACTGTGCTTCCTCAGAGGTAGGGAGGCGAGCAGGCCAGAGGTGGATGAACGCAGTGCCCTTAATCTTATTAAATACTTTTATCTTTACATAGTTGAATGTGCTGACAACAAAATCACACAAAAATAAATCAATGGAAAGCCAATTTATCAACCCATGGAGGTCTGGATTTGGAGTCACACTCAAAATTAAAGTGGAAAACCACACTACAGGCTGATCCAACTTTGATGTAATGTCCTTAAAACAAGTCAAAATGAGGCTCAGTAGTGTGTGTGGCCTCCACGTGCCTGTATGACCTCACTACAATGCCTGGGCATGCTCCTGATGAGGTGGCGGATGGTCTCCTGAGGGATCTCTTCCCAGACCTGGACTAAAGCATCCGCCAACTCCTGGACAGTCTGTGGTGCAACGTGGCGTTGGTGGATGGAGCGAGACATGATGTCCCAGATGTGCTCAATTGGATTCAGGTGTGGGGAACGGGCAGGCCAGTCCATAGCATCAATGCCTTCCTCTTGCAGGAACTGCTGACACACTCCAGCCACATGAGGTCTAGCATTGTCTTGCAATAGGAGGAACCCAGGGCCAACCGCACCAGCATATGGTCTCACAAGGGGTCTGAGGATCTCATCTCGGTACCTAATGGCAGTCAGGCTACCTCTGGCGAGCACATGGAGGGCTGTGCGGCCCCCCAAAGAAATGCCACCCCACACCATGACTGACCCACCGCCAAACCGGTCATGCTGGAGGATGTTGCAGGCAGCAGAATGTTCTCCACGGCGTCTCCAGACTGTCAGGTCTTTCACATGTGCTCAGTGTGAACCTGCTTTCAAATGTGAAGAGCACAGGGCGCCAGTGGCGAATTTGCCAATCTTGTTGTTCTCTGGCAAATGCCAAACGTCCTGCACGGTGTTGGGCTGTAAGCACAACAGCCACCTGTGGACGTCGGGCCCTCATACCACCTTCATGGAGTCTGTTTCTGACCGTTTGAGCAGACACATACACATTTGTGGCCTGCTGGAGGTCATTTTGCAGGGCTCTGGCAGTGCTTCTCCTGCTCCTCCTTGCACAAAGGCGGAGGTAGCGGTCCTGCTGCTGGGTTGTTGCCCTCCTACGGCCTCCTCCACGTTTCCTGATGTACTGGCCTGTCTCCTGGTAGCGCCTCCATGCTCTGGACACTACGCTGACAGACACAGCAAACCTTCTTGCCACAGCTCGCATTGATGTGCCATCCTGGATGAGCTGCACTACCTGAGCCACTTGTGTGGGTTGTGGACTCCGTCTCATGCTACCACTAGAGTGAAAGCACCGCCAGCATTCCAAAGTGACCAAAACATCAGCCAGGAAGCATAGGAACTGAGAAGTGGTCTGTGGTCCCCACCTGCAGAACCACTCCTTTATTGGGGGATGTCTTGCTAATTGCCTATAATTTCCACCTGTTGTCTATTCCATTTGCACAACAGCATGTGAAATGTATTGTCAATCAGTGTTACTTCCTAAGTGGACAGTTTGATTTCACAGAAGTGTGATTGACTTGGAGTTACATTGTGTTGTTTAAGTGTTCCCTTTATTGTTTTTAGCAGTATAGTTCAAGAAACAGGAAAACAAATATCAAGCAATATTTGTATATTCCACAAGTATTATCAGATTAACTGTTTTGTACAGATAATTATCAGACTCAAGTTACAAATGCTGTTAAACTCTCAAATACATTTAGTTAAAAAAAAACAAAATTAGTGCACTAGTCCTGTATTAGCAGACGGATATAGGCATCTTTAAAAAACACAAGTCTTAGTGTGTATAAGTTTTGTGTTTAAAGTTGTTAGATACTGTACTTGATGAAGGTGAACACAGAATAACAAATACAGATGAAATGAGGGTGCCTTTACAGTCTAAATTCAGATGTAGGCCTATTGTGCAATACAAACATTTTATCATGGCCACAAAACGACATTGCTCCCATTGCCAAGAATTTCACTTGGAACCCTTTGAAGCCAGGATAGTTGTGTCTCCACTTTGGTAACTCATTGTGTTACAGTGATCTACTCTTGTTGTCTTCATATCCTGAAATTCACAACATTAAGAGAGGAAATTAACATGTTTATATTCCTCTTCAATAACCTTCACAATATTAAATGCCCTCAAAATAAATGTTTACTCCATGATGTGATGGGACAAATCACTGAAATTACTGTATGTTTCTGAATTAGATAATAAGAAAGGGTTCATCTCTCATGTGATAGTGTACTTACAGGAACCAGTATATTGACAATTCTATCATTTTCCTCATGGAAATTCTAAAATGCTTCTCATTAGCATACTTTGTTATAGAATTTGTGTGGTGAGGGATTGAAACCGTTTAACGGGAAGAGACAACTAGTGATCCAACACACCTCTGTAAGCGCCGGTTTGTGGAGACAGTGGACATACGGCTTGGGCTCCTTCTCAATCTTTCCAGCAAAGGTTTTGTAGCAGATTGCACAGTCTATCAACGGCTGTAGAAATACACACAATGTGACATCGAACAACAGCATCATATATACATTTTTATTCCATGCCGTAGACTAAGATGTGTAGACTATAACTCATGGGATTGTATGAAAGCCCTAAGGGAGTTGATGATTCAGAGCAACTGCTCTCAGACAGTTCCAGGTACTCACTCGGTCGTCCCTGAACTTGCATTTCCTGGCGTCAACTGTTCCCTTTTCACACTTGGTGGCTTTCAGGTAGAAATTGTGATAAATATAGCTCACGTCAAATCCAGGCTAGAAGAAGAAAAAAAACACTGTATAAAGCATTGTAGACTAAACCATAAACATTTACCAGAGAGTTCTACACAAAATGGTTCTGCCACATTCCTCAGAAAAACAACCTCCCAGTAACGGAAATTTCCATGGTTCTGTTTGTCTTTACTTTCGTCATGCACCAAATAGAGCCTAATAAAGGCATGATTCATGGCACCAGATTTTACCTCTATGTCGGACTTCAGGAGACTCTTGAAGAAGAGATAATGGTGCTGGACTCCAGAATGAGAGTTGAGTTGTTGCAGGGCCAGATCCACTCCTTTCCTGTATTTATCAGGGAGTTTACTATAAGCCTCCTGAGCCTCAATAGAAGACAACAGGACTCCAGCACTAAACAACAGCAGCAGTAGAGCAGCCATCTTCCTACTACTGTGTGTGGAGCAGCCTGACTGAGGTCATTGTTCGGTATTAGGTCCACCCACTCGACTTCTGGGATGAACACTAAAGACAAACAAGCTTTTCTGTGAGGGAGCCTCTTGTCTGTTTTTGGACGGGAGATGAGCAACAAAGGAAAATGTGCAGATATGGTCATGCTCTGTTTTTGACCTAGTTACAAAACTGAGGTTAGTTTCAACATGATGAAAATCTATTTTAATTTCTATATTTCAACATTATAAAACATTTTTGAATTAGTAATGTATAAGTCGACTGTAAAAAAATATACAGTGCATTCTGAAAGTATTCAGACTCCTTCCCTTTTTCCATATTTTGTTACATTACAGCCTTATTCTAAAATTGATTAAATGACATTTTTTCCTCTTGAATCTACACACAATACCCCATAATATAAGTATAACATAAGTATTCAGACCCTTTGCTATGAGACTCGAAATTGAGTTCAAGTGCATCCTGTTTCAAGTCGTCATTCTTGAGATGTTTCTACAACTTGATTGGAATCCACCTGTGTTAGATTCAATTGATTGGACATGATTTGGAAAGGCAAACACCTGTCTTTATAAGGTCCCACAGTTGACAGTGCGTGTCAGGGCAAAAACCAAGCAATGAGGTCGAAGGAACTGTCCATAGAACTCTGAGACAGGATGTCGAGGCACACATCTGGGGAAGGGTACCAAAAGATGTCTGCAGCATTGAAGGTCCCCATGAACACAGTTGCCTCCATCAACCTTAAATTGATTAAGTTTGATACCACCAAAACTCTTCCTAGAGCTGGCCGCCCGGCCAAACTGAGCAATCGGGGGAGAAGGGCCTTGGTCAGGGAGGTGACCAAGAAACCAATGGTCACAGAGCTCCGGAGTTCCTCTGTGGAGATGGGAGAATCTTCCAGAAGGACAACAATCTCTGCAGCACTCCACCAATCAGGCCTTTATGGTAGAGTGGCCAGATGGAAGCCACTCATCAGTAAAAGGGACATGACAGCCTGCTTGGAGTTTGCTAAAAGGCCCCTAAAGGACTCTCAGACCATAAGCAACAAGATTCTCTAGTCTGATAAAACCAAGATTGAACTCTTTGGCCTGAATGCCAAGTGTCACATCTGGAGGAAACCTGGCACCATCCCTACGGTGAAGCATGGTGGTAGCAGCATCATGCTGTGGGGTCGTTTTTCAGAGGCAGGGAGTGGGAGACTAGTCAGGATCAAGGCAAAGACGAACAGAGCAAAGTAAAGAGATCCTTGATGAAAACCTGCTCTAGAGCGCTCAAGACCTCAGACTGGGGCAAAGGTTTACCTTCCAACAGGACAACGACCCTAAGCACACAGCCAAGACAACACAGGAGTGGCTTCGGGACAAGTCTCTGAATGTCCTTGAGTGACCCAGCCAGAGCCCGGACTTGAACCCGATCGAACATCTCTGGAGAGACCTGAAAATAGTTGTGCAGCGACGCTCCCCATCCAACCTGACAAAGCTTGAGGATCTGCAGACAAGAATGAGAGAAACTCCCCAAAGACAGGTGTGCCAAGACTTGAGCCTGTAATCACAGCCAAAGGTCCTTCAACAAAGTACTGAGTAAAGGGTCTGAAGTTTTTCTTAGCAAAAATGTCTAAAAACCTGTTTTTGCTTTGTCATTATGGGCTACATTTTTTTTTTGAATACATTTTTGAATAAGGCTGTATGTAACAAAATGCGGAAAAAGTCAAGGGGTTCGAATACTTTCCGAATGCACTGTATGTTGGTGGAATTCTTCAATAAAAAGAACACTACAGCACAGGTCAAGTTAAATATAAAAAAGTTACTTTACTTATCAATATTTGAACTATTTATGTACACTGAACATAAGCAACGAACACCCAGAACATTTTGTGTTTCCTTTGAAATTTAACTACAAAAAAAAAAAAACTTTATGGTGGGTTCTGCCAATCATGTACAGAATACCTTCCCTCCATCCATCCCCGTTTCCACAAAAAAACAAACATATTTTACTTCCCACCACTTTGTCCATGGTCATGCATTACTGCAACAGCTTTTAAAACATCTGCAATAGAGTATGAGACTAGGAGTGCTAGGACCAGGTCCCCTCTGTCCATATAATCCTATTCATTAGGATCTAAAAGGGAAATCTGAGCCTATATCATTGCCTGACAACTCAAACTGAAATATTCCGCTGTTTTAGGTTCGCTACATACTTCAGTCTGAGACTGCCATCTTTGAAGTTGTTTGTGGTGAGGTCAAAATGAGGGGTGTTGTACAAAACCAAAAAAAGTCAGCAGCAATTAGATAATCTCTAACCAATCAGAATATCAAAGCCAATGATGAATTTTCAAAACGGCGCTTTACCCAAGTATGTTTTGGCTCCAGCCCAACCCATCGGTTTCTGGGACCAATCCGAACGGTTAGAATGTGTTTGCGTTCCAGAAATCGTCAGGGAGGTACACAGATCCAGACTCATTGCAGAGAACAAACTATAGTCTGTGGGCTTAGCGTAGCATTTGGCTGGAGCAAGGAGTTTTGGTAGCCAGGCAGATATCACTCCTACTCTGAAACTCTTCATGAATACGGGCCCTGATTCATGGGCATTATAAAAGTGAAAACTATTGAACTTCATTGACAAACTAAAACAGATAGGATGCTGGTGACATATTCAGGTGACACATGTACATGTCACAATAACATGCAGTATAAAACCATGTGCAGCTGTAGATCTATTCAGGCACAAATACATGACATAGACCATGGGAAGAAGTGCTTAACATTGAGAAGGAAAAGACGGAGACATGGGGTACAGTCTTAACAATCAATGAGCGCATTTCAGGTCTAACTCCAGACATATACATACACACACACACACACACACACATATATATATATTAGTAACAGTCAACAGTTTAGACACACCTACTCAAAGGGTTTTTCTTTATTTTTTACTACATTGTAGAATAATAGTGAAGACATCACAACTGTGAAATAACACATGGAATCATGTTGTAATCAAAAAAAGTGTTAAACAAATCAAAATATATTTCATATTTGAGATTCTTCAAAGTAGCCACACTTTGCCTTGATGACAGCTTTGCACACTCTTGGCATTCTCTCAACTAGCTTCATGAGGTAGTCACCTGGAAGGCATTTCAATTAACAGGTGAGCCTTGTTAAAAGTTAAATTCCACAAATTATTTCCTTCTTAATGCGTTTGAGACAATCAGTTGTGTTGTGACAAGTAGGGGTGGTATACAGCAGATTTACTAAATAGGGCAAAGACCATGTCCATATTATGGCAAGAACAGCTCAAATAAGCAAAGAGAAATGACAGTCCATCATTACTTTAAGACATGAAGGTCAGTCAATGCACAACATTAAGAACTTTGAAAGTTTCTTCAAGTGGTCGCAAAAACCATCAAGCGCTATGACAAAACTGGCTCTCATGAGGACCGTCACAGGAATGGAAGACCCAGAGTTACCTCTGCCGCAGAGGATACGTTCATTAGAGTTACCAGCCTCAGAAATTGAAGCCCAAATAAATGCTTCACAGAGTTCAGGTAACAGACATCTCAACATCAACTGTTCAGAGAAGCCTACGTAAATCAGACCTTCGTGGTCAAATTGCTGCAAAGAAACCACTACTAAAGGACACCAATAAAAAGAAGACACTTGCTTGGGCCAAGAAACACGAGCAATGGACATTAGACCGGTGGAAATCTGTCCTTCGGTCTGATGAGTCCAAATGTGAAATTTTTGGTTCCAACTGCGGCATCTTTATGAGACAGAGTAGGTGAACGGATGATCTCCGCATGTGTGGTTCCCACCATGAAGCATGGAGGAGGTGGTGTGATCATGCTTTGCTGGTGACACTGTCTGTGATTTATTTAGAATTCAAGGCACAGATAACCAGCATGGCTACCACAGTATTCTGCAGCGATATGCCATCCCATCTGGTTTGCGCTTAGTGGGACTATTATTTGTTTTTCAACAGGACAAATGACCCAACCCACCTCCAGGCTGTGTAAGGGGTATTTGACCAAGAAGGAGAGTGACGGAGTGCTGCATCAGATGACCTGGCCTCCACAAATCACCTGACCTCAACCCAATTGAGATGGTTTTGGATGAGTTGGAGCACAGAGTGAAGGAAAAGCAGCCAACAACTGCTCAGCATATGTGAGAACTCCTTCAAGACTGTTGGAAAATAATTCCAGGTGAAGCTGGTTGTGAGAACCCTAAGAGCGTGCAAAGCTGTCAAAGGCAAAGGGTGGCTACTTTGAAGAAACTAAAATATATTTTGATTTGTTTAAGAGTTTTTTGGTTACTACATGATTCCATGTGTGTTATTTCATAGTTTTGATGTCTTCACTACTATTCTACAATGTAGAAAATAGTAAAAATAAAGAAAAACCCTTGAATGACTGGATGTGTCCAAACTTTTGACTGGTACTGTGCGTGTACATATGTTCTTATACAAAAATATATGTAAAAAGGCTTCAAGCCATTCTTGTGGCATGGGCAATACTAAGGTGATTGTCAACTCTACACAGACTGAACAGAAATTTGGTCAACAGTTTCATTTATGCATTTTAGACAATGCATTTGCTTCTATCCGACACTTGATAATATAATTACTCAAATTAACTTAGACGTACGATAAAATGGAATGTTGCAAGAGAATGGTCTTGACCTGCTGAACCCCTTTGCCCACTTCGGAAACATCATTAACCAGGTGGCAAGAAACAGAGATGACTGAACCACATTCGATTGTTCTGACCACACTCAAAACTATTTACATGGCCGAGGTCTGGCAAGAAATAAAACCACTCACACAGAAAAATAAACAAATAAGTCCTTTCCCCCAAAATTGACAAGCTTTATGCTGACAGGTTGACAGTGAGCACTCAAAGATGTCCCCCCCCAGGACATATACGGCATCTTCCATTATCACCCTCATTGTGAACACAAAGGAAACACCAACATAAAGTGTCTTAATAGGGCATTGGGTCACCACGAGCCAGAACAGCTTCAATGCACCTTGGCATAGATTCTACAAGTGTCTGGAACTCTATTGGAGGGACGTGACACCATTCTTCCACGAGAAATTCCACTATTTTGTTGACGGTGGTAGAAAACACTGTCTCAGGCGCTGCTCCAGAATCTCCCATAAGCATGACTGAGATGGCCATGGCATAAGATTTACATCGTTTTCATGCTCATCAAACAAATCAGTGACCACTTGTGCACTGTGGATGGGGGCATTGTCATCCTATGAGGGCAAAGCCATGGTTGCCAAAATAATAGCTTGCCCAGGATTTTTATTCATAACACTAAGCATGATGGGTTGTTAAAGGCTTAATTAACTCTGGAACCAAACATGTGGAAGCACCTGCTTTCAATATCATTTGTATCCCTCATTTACTCAGGTGTTTCCATTATTTTGGCATTTACCTGTATAACTATTTCATGTAGACAGTACTTCAGAAATGTGTAAGAATGTGTAGCACTTGAGAGATGGGATCCCACTTCAGTACTTCAAATACATGTGAAAATACTACATATTTAGTATTGACCGGAACAAATTGACCGGAACAAATAGTTCCGGTCAATTTACATAAACAAGTTTGGGAAGAGTTACATTTACGTTCAGTACAGTACTTTGAAAGCATTTGGTACAACCATGTGTATTTTGGTTACATTTGGTTCCCCTCTGCCGCTAAGCTTGAGCCACCACAGCGGCCAAATAAGCACAGATGACTGGACGAAAACAAATGATTATAAGAACTGAAGAAAAGAAAAAAAAGGCATTTTGCATATCTTTTCTCTGTCCAGAACAAACCACACAATCACATAAGACAGATTCCCACATCTCATCACGCCTCCACAAGACCGCTGTGACTGCTGACCTGTTAAGTACTGTGTTGTAATGACTACTGGTAAAACCACTGGACTCTACTACCTTATTAGCTTGATATCAGTCGGACATTGGAGCAGGTTGTGTCTTCTTTGCAATTGTTTGGAAACATAAAAATCTGACTCCTTCCGTACTAGCTAATGGAATGGTATGGAGATAAAAATGTAAGGCATCTATGTATTTATTTTACACAGCTTAGTATTTGATAGACTAAGAAGACACCTAAAGTCAAATATAAAACACTAATTTAATATTACACAAAAACAAATTTCCAAATTTGGTGTCTTAAAAAGTGCTCAGAGCTTAAGAGTGTCTGTTGAAATTACAGCTGTTTAAAACAAATAAGGCAACATCTACAACGTTCCTCAGTATAGTTATCGTCTTCGTCATAAGGCGCTTAGTGAGCTAAAAGAGATAAACATAAAAAGAGAACAAAATCAAATAAAAGCTCAACATTTTAAATATATTGACTCAAGGAATGTATCCCATATGTAATCATCCACACATTCAATGTGAATCAGCGCACCCTTTCAGGGTTGAAAAATGTATCATTGTGTATTAAACAACTTACTAATATATATATATATATATATCTCTCTCATTGGAATAAACCTTGAAATTCGAAATCTATATAACACAATTGAATTTGAACCTCTCCTCCACTGATATTTAAAAAAATATGTCGCAATATATAACATGATGATGATGAATAAAATAAATATGCTGAACTGGTTGGACCTTTCAGTCGGTATTCATCCCTAACGCCACAAAGTGCTCTGAACCCTAACCCCTGACCCCTTCCGATGACATGATGTGCCCCCTATAATGGGTTTCCATTTGCTGCTGTGTGTCATCATGAGACCACTTGTATGTTGTCATGAAAACGTTGAATCATTCATGGCATCCAATTGAACTCTGTCCAAGTGAATGAGATTGAAAGGGAACCAAGCCTGCATACGACATCTTCGTCCTTCGGTCACGTGTGGTTATACCAATGGAATCCAGGACCAGCAGAGCTCAATGATGGTCTGAAGGTCTGTCAATTGGGTATATAGGGTTTTCCCTTGGACAGGCTTCTCATTGGCTGGTAGATTGATTGGCAGGTTGGTTTGGCCACTGAGGGATGAATCCAGCAATAGGTAGGCATATGATGGTGTGGGTCACACAGGCATGTGCATCTCTGAGTACTCGTCATGGACCTCTCTCTCATCAAAGATGGGCTCTGCGTCATCAGAATCCAGCTGGGAGAGAACAGAGCAGAACGTTAGAGCAAGGCACTAACTATACTGTTGATTAAGATTGATTGATTTTAATTAGGTAGATGAATTGTAAATCTTTCTTCAATCAAATGTACAGCATTTTATACAGGGTAAAAAGTCCATTACGCCAAGCCAGGCCTAAAACACCCTGAAGAACAAGCAGATCAGACAGCCTCAAGTAGAAACTCCCTATGCTTTTCATATAATGTGCCATAAGGCCCTCTCCTCAAATGTCCTCAGAGTTTAGACAGTAGATGCGTCTCAAATGGCAGCCTATTCCCTATATAGTGCATTACTGTTGACCGGGGCCCATAGGTTGAATGCTAGTGAATTGGCCTAAAGCTAGTGAATGGGCCTAGTGTGCCGCCGTGTGGGCTAACTTACACACTGCATCTCTCGGGTGGTGAAGATGCGTGACAGCAGAAACATCTTAACGGGCACGGTGAGGATGAGGACGAAGGGGAAGGCCAGCGAAGCCACGGTGGACATGACGGCCCACAGCGACGCCAGACACACCAGCTGGATCAGCGTGTACAGGTGCATCCGCAGAGTTTTCACCTGGGGGGACACAGTGACTATGGGTTAATGTGGTGGATTACCGTAATACTCATGAAATGGGACAATAAAAATCATGCATATGATACAGTATAACACATACAGTATGTATACAGTCTGGTATCCCATTGGGGTAAATAGCTTCTACGGGTTTATATAGTGGATTATAAAGGAAAGGCTCTCTTCGGTAGCATGGCTGATGGGACCCACGTGGTACACAGCAAAGGACAGCTGTGACCCACTGAGCTGTAATGGAAGGTGGCGGTGCTCGGGGGCTGTGTGTGGCTGTATGAGTTGTGTGTTAGTATGAGAAAAACACACAGGAGAAAATGAACCCCCGCCCCCTTCACTATCAACACATTGTGCCTACAACATCAAATCAGCCACTCCAGATTCTGTAGTCAGGAAGACCGACTTTGGTATCAGGCAGACTAGCTAGTCGGTGGATCAGGGCCAAAAAGGTTTTGGGAACCAGTAAGTCTCTCAGAGTAGGGGTTGCTGAACTAGAATGAGTTTAGCCTTTCAGATCGTAATGCATACGGACCAAGAGCCACTGCTCTATGTTTCTCTCTGTGACTGTCTGCCGTGGTCACCTTGCGGACGTAGGTGTGGTCTGGGTGGTACTTGGGGGGCATCAGCAGTAGCATCAGGCGCTCGGTGAACTGGATGCCGTTGAGTGACATCACGCCCATGTAGAGGAAGATGCCAAACAGCACAGCGATGGGGATCTGACGCAAGAGGTCTCCGATCACGATGGAAAGGCCTGGAGGACGAGGGAGGAAGAGTTTAAAGAAATGACTGAAAAGATGAGTGCATTTCAATACTCTATTACAGTTGCCTCTTCTTTTAGTCTGATGTGAAATAACTAGAATGGGAAAAGACAAGTCACCAGAAGCAAAGTCAGATATTTCGCTAGTTTATTTTGCTTTTTGTCCTATGTTTTCAAATCACTAGAGAAGGGAGGAGCCAATGGGAGGAAGCTACGTTAAACTTTTTAGAAGCGCCAAACATCTTCCATTCTAGTCTATTCTACATCTAGCCGACAAGACACTCACCTACTAAGATGGCCACCAGCAACCCTGTGACCCGCTGCTCCTTGACCTCCTGGATGCGGGGCTTGTCACCTGGGGCGACCGCCTTGCTCATGACGGTGAGGGCGTTGGCGTGCGTGACGGAGCGCACGGTGGCGGCGGCCATCCAGGGCAGGCCGAACAGGGCCGAGGTGCCCCCTAACACCACGATCACCAGCAGGTCCAGGTGGAAGCCAGAACCCTTCACCAGCATCCGCTCCTTCTTACTCACTATCAGCCTGGGGAGGGAGGGAGGGAAGGAGTCTTCCATGCATGTCCTCACCACACTGTATATACACACCGTCTATTCACACTATGTATTTTAATTATGTTATTTAATTATTTTTTACTTTAGTTTATTTGATAAATATTTTCTTAACCCTTCTTGAACTGCACTGTTGGTTAAGGGCTTGTAGGTAAGGATTTCACGGTAAAGTGTACACTTGTTGTGTTCGGCGCTTGTGACAAATAGTTGGATTTGTTTTGATTTTGATTTGAAAATCTGGGGAAAGAAGACCCTAGGGGATGGGAGGGAGGTGTGTGTGACACACTGACTCACGTGGTGATCTGTGTCTCCATGAAGATGAGGATGAAGACCAGCAGGGCGGGCAGCATGCTGCCGAACATCATCCAGATGGGGAATGGGGTGTCCATGCCCAGGGGGTTGATCACCCAGCCACGCTTCTCAGGACTGGTCACAGAAAAGCCACTGGGCACGCTCAGTTTCTACACAAGGTCAGGGAGAAAGTGACATGCGTTATAGAGGGTAATGACATGACGTAATACGTCTTTAAAGAAACTGGTTCTATATCATTTCTCAGTAAAACAGAAGTTAAGCTTAAATCGAGACAATTCAATTAACAAACTAATGGTCATTGGAGTTCTTGTCATTGCAGTACTGCTCACCTGTGTGTAAGTGTCACGTATACTGTAGTCCACTAGGACCATGATGAGGATGGCTATGGGGACCCCGAAATCTCCAATGATCCTACGCAGCTGAACAACACAACAACAGCATGAAGGGACACTAGGGTGGGATGTTCTGTGATTCGACAATAAACTCCAAAATAATTATGTTTAGTCTTATTAAGTTTGTATTTAATTGACATACATCCTGATAAGCTTACCTTGCCGGGGAAGAAGGCACTGTTTTTGAACTTGCGCAGGTAGAACGCAATGAAGAAGGTTCCAGACATGAGCACCAGGGAGAGCAGTGCTGTGTTGGGTTCCCTCCAGACCTTCACCGGCACCACCGAAATGGTGCCGTTGCCAAGCAACAGCTCCAGGGGGCTATTCTCCATTGTGGAGTTCTCCGCCGTGCTGTTGTCAGAGGAACAGCGCTGCAGCGGGTGCTCCACGAAAATCTGCCCGGCGACACAGAAGAATGGTTCGCATTAAAGCACCGCTTCGCTGGCACGCACGCACGCACACACATACACACAACCTCCCCCCGACCGAGATCACTTCAACACGACTTCAGAGAGATTAAAACTGACATTACCTTTAAGGTCCCCGCACAAACACGTTCTGAGAATAGAGATTAATTCATAGACAAATAATCCCTTCAAAGTCTTGTGTTGGCAAAGGTCTGAAAATAGTAACATTCCTGAAATCATAAGGCCGGATTATAGTCGGGCTTTCTGTCCCATTCACTTTGTTCTCGGATCAGGGCCACTATCACAAAATATGTACCTGTTAAAAGGAAAATACCACTCAAAAACTATCTTTTGGTATTTTGTTTTATTAGTCCACTGTCGATACGGTCCCAAAATGTTTTGTATGTCAACAATCAAGTGTAAGATACATTCTGTATTTTTTAAGTTCTGTGTCACAGTAAAATGCATTACACATCATATTATGCAATGCATTATTTGGACCCCATGTTGTGAGCACAGTCCAATCTAGAGCCAGATTTGACCCCCCCCCCCTCTACAATGTCAAGTGCTTTTAGCATTAGGGCACTAAATAGTTTCTATCAGTTTCAATACTATAGTCAACTGAACGCCAGGTTTACAGTACCTTGCCTATCTTGGAGAAGGTCTCGAAGATGAAGATGAGTGAGATGAGGCAGGAGAAGATCTCCTGGGTGAAGCGCGAGACAAAGCGAACCAGGAAACTGCCCTCCAAGGCCACCATCATCACCACGATGATGATGAGCCAGAAGCCGATCCACACCCGGCCCGTCAGGTATTCCACCCCGTTTCCCTTACAGAACTATATACACATGAGCGAGAGAGCGAGGTTAGGACACAAGCAACTAGAGTAGTAGAGGGTGTGACAAGTTATGACACTGACGGAAGGTTTGTCACATGATTGTTACACACACCATCAACGGCAGGAAAATACAAAAAGGGAGTAGTTAAGAATGTCATCTCCGAATCCAGTTTGAGATAACTTACAGAGTAGAAGGCCTCTTCAAAGACGAGCAGGGGTCCAGAGAAGCCCACCACCAGGAGCGGCTGGGCCCCCAGGAGACAGAAGAGAATGCCCTGCAGCGCCGTGGCCACGATCAGCTCAGACACACCGATCAGACCCTCAGTCTTCTCACCTACCACAAGGCACACAGTCAAGAAACCGCACAGGCAACGTTCAGGAAACGACCTAAGAACATTATTTGAAAACATTAGTAAATAACATTCAAAACAGCTCCAATGCCTGACTTAAACACATGCTAAGTGTCTGGTTGTGTGTTGGTTGGGGTGGATTGGTATCGGGTGGATTTGTAGTGTGGTTAGTTTTCCCATCCTGTTCATTGTTCCCCCTACTTAATGAACTTACACAGGGACAATGTACGTTCAACATTTCTGTTAATGTGCCAGAATTTGCTAGTCATCTTTAACCCCTGGGACTCACCCAGGAGGCCTCCGAAGGTGATAGCTGGGGAGAGGGCGGCGAAGTAAATGAAGATGACGGCCGCCGCGCACTGGGCGTTCAGCGCGTCCTTGAAGTCGCTCGCGTACTTTGGGTAGCGGCGCTTCACGTCCCGGATCAGGCCGCCGAAGGGGCGTCCCGTACGCTGCAGGGGGTCGTCTCCCGGCTTCCCGGGCGATAGAAGGGCCTCTGGAAGACATGAACACAGACCGTGTCAACATGGACTTCAATTTCAAATACTGCACTAGAAAAATGAAGTTGGTTTGAGAAAAAAAAAAAGAGGAAACTCTTAAAACATCATCCAGGTAACGGTCTGAGACGCTGAGAAAGATGCTAGGACATCATTTCTCTGGGACCAAAATGTCAGAATTCCCCCACCTTTCTCCTCCTGGCTTTTGGGCTCCTTGGCCAGCAAGGCTCCTTGCTCCTCCCTCTTGCGGAGCATCTCCTTCTGGAAGCGAGAGACTGAGTGGAGCAGCTCCTCGCCGCCCATCTCCGAGGGGGGCAGCACAATGCTGCAGTCCAGGAAGCCGTTGATGGCGTTGAGCAGGTCTTGACGGTCGTCCGCCAGGTAGGCTGACTCATGGAAGTGCTGCAGGGAAGGGGAGGGAAACACACAACATAATAGGATTTATACTCATCATCCTGTGTGAGGTTTCAGAGGTAACAACAGTTAAATCAAATGAAACCATGAATGGAAACTGAAAACAGTGAAATTACAACATGGAAGGTTTTCTATTGCACTCTATCCATTGTCTTGGTCTGCTCTAAACTGGTCCCACACTGACCTTGTCAGACATGAGTGTGGAGATGGAGCGTCCGATCTGGTGGTAGTCAATGTTGGTGCTGGAGGGTCCCAGCAGGACGAAGATGAACCTGACAGGCACGGGAACCTCCAGTACAGAGTCCAGCTCCTGCGCCTCCTGCAGCCGGACAAACGCCATGGTGGGCTGCTCCAGGAAGTCCACACTGCCTGGAAAGAGGAACAGAGTATCTGGGAAACGGCAATATTTTACACTCCTGTTTCAGCCAGAATTTACTGGTTCGTTTTCAGTTAACAATGGGTACCTTCTTGAAAGAATTCAACACAATTCAACTCACCCACAAGGACAACAGTGGCCTCAGCGTTCTCTGGAATCTTCTCCAGCAGCTTGAGCTCATGCTTGGACTTGGACCTGTGCATGCCAATATTTGGAGTCGACTCCTTCTGTTGCACAACACCAAATCAGAACGTAGTTAGCGCAGGTCTATGTCTTGCTGACCAACGGGAGACCTTAACCATTAAAAAGGGACTCAACCATGTACTGCTAGAAGATACATATCTATCCAAATAAACATGTCTCCACCACAATGTTATTGCCTGCTCTCTCTGTCTGTCAAATAAGTTATCCAACCTAGATTCGCCACAGTAAACCACATAGTATCAATCAACCCGGAGCTGTAGGTACCTGCACGTCGTTCTTCTCCACGTCGACACGCGTCTCCTGCTCCGCCGAGCTGGCCGAGCCCATGAGGGGCTCTGTGACGGAGGGCTCTGGCAGGTGGATGTGGTTGGAGCTGTGGTGGTGCGGTAGCAGGCTGCCCAGGCTGGCCGCAGAGATGTTCCTGGGGAAGGGGTTGTGGCTGTGCTCCTTCTCGTCGCTCGGGTGACTGCGGGGAGAGGGAGGGAAAGGCACAGAGATTGAGCAGGAGATAGATCGCGTAAGAGAGGGCGAGGTGGGACCTACCAAGCAAGCGGGCGGCGTGGGGCACCAGGGGGACAGGCATGGAAAGTTCATCAGTGTGAATTAACATGCTGAACTAATAATGCCATTTCATCTATGAGATCAGAATGTTAGACGAACTCCAGTGACTTGTCTTATGTATCCTGTTGAAAAACAACAGCCAGAGTATAAATACAGTAATGTCCACACACTTAATTTGCTAAAACTACAGCAGTATTCTGTACTTCCATATTAAGAGATGAGATCGTCTTAAGACTCAAGAGTGTCTTTTTCACTAAGCTGTGCTAGACGATTTGCAGGTGTAGCGGTCGTGCTGTACCTGTGTTTGAGAAGCAGGGCTCGGAGCACGTTGGCGCGGTCCTCAGCCTTGATCTGGTCTGAGATGATCATCTGCTCCACCACCTGGTGGGCGATGCCAGGCAGAGTCTTCTGGTCCAGGTCCAACAACACCGCCCCTGGGTGGCAGAGGAGACACGGCACACTACGGTCACTGCAGTGAGGGCACACACAGATGTACACACACACACACTCTTTTTCTCCCTGTCCTCTCTTTCTCTCCCTCTCCTCCTCTCCTACCGTGGGAGATGGTCTTGCGGAGCTCCAGCAGGCTGCGGAAGGAGAGTGAGGCCACGTGGGGTTTGCCCCAGCGATCCGTCTCCTCCTCCACGTCCTCCTCAAACTTGATCCAACGCGCTGTCTCCCGCCACTGCATTTCCTGGTTCTTATCCATGATCAGCTCGTTCAGCTCCACAAACACCTGAGAGGGAGAGATGGACGTTAAAGTGATAGTTCACCCAAATTACATATTGGTTTCCTTACCCTGTAAGCAGTCTATGTACAAGGTAAGACAGTAATCCTTTCTTTTGTTTACCTGGCCAGTGACCACTGTCTCCAATTGCTAACTATGTAGCATGTTTGTCCAAAAACCAATGCAAGTCAATATCCATGATATTAGCATGTTCTGTGTAGATGCCCATCTAGGAGTCTGAAATGTTCAAACCAGCATCTCCTTTAAACACTTCAAACCAAGTTATTATTGAGCAAACTTGATTAGATTCAGTGAGGATCAGAATAACAGAACTATCAGGGGAAATTGTTTTCAATTAGCTTAAACGTGTCTAGATCGGCTTCGGTCACTGCTATCCGGGATCCTTGGGATGGCCCTACCCAGTTGAAATGTAAAATGGTTAAGGTAAGGGTTAAAGTTAGGCAAGGGTTCTATTTAAGGTTAGGCAAGGGTAGGGATAAGGATTTAGGGTAGGGACGTCCCAAGGATCCCGGATAGCACTTTTTTGTCCATATTCTTCTGTTATTTTAGAATGAACGCTAGCGCTTCTCAGGATCATGCCGTTTCTTTAAAGACAGCCAACATTATAAGGAAGGGAAAGCATATCCAGAGAACCACGTGTCCATATGTGTTTATCTAGTTTCACTCTTCAAATGTCAAGTGTGAAAGTAGTTGGCACCAGGCCTGGAACCTACTGACTTCTGAAAACCATGCAAAATGCAGCGGACCTGGGTTCAATTACTATTTTAAATACTTTATTTGTGGTTGATTGAGCTTTCCTGGCTTAATGGCGCAATAAAAATAGTCCCCAAACTGCAAACCCAGTCCATCTGGCATTCCAGGCAGGCTGGAGCAAACAGTCAAAATATTTTCAAATAGTAGTTGAACCCAGGTATACGGTGCATGTTGACGTCAAACAGAAACACACTCAACAGTGTTACTCGGTTATATTAGGAACACCCAATAAACAAGCATTGAAATTACCCTCAAAGTCAATACACTTCGCAAATATACGCCACGGACAGAAAATAGCCGAAGCAACTAGTAAATGCAACATTATTTCAGTCAAAACCATTTGAATGAGCACCACAGACGCTCCGTTGAGATTAAGTTCTTCCGAACATCCACAAACTGTGATGAGTAGAAATACAGTAGAAATAATAAAGACTCTGATGAGTAGAAATACAGTATCGCACCATTACAGCCTTATCACGTCACAACAGGCTGGTTTAAAGAGAAACTATGCTGGTGTGTTAGTGCGACCCAACCCACCTGTTTTAGTACCAAGCCAACAACATAACTGATGATTAGCGAGTGATCATTACTGTCCCTACCCTCACGTGCAGACACACGGCGCTACATGCAAACCCACACTCCTGGAACCTGTGTCTGGCCGGCTAAGCCGCCTCACCTTCTGGGGCCGGGCCATATGGCCGGAGTAGTCCAATAGGACCATTCCGTCTGGCCGGGAGGCAGAACGGTACAGAACCACTGGCGGTAACGACTGGAAGGAGCGAGAGGGTGGGCTCAACACACTGACACAGACCCACGCACAGAGCAGGCGACCCTTACATCTCCCCCCCCACACCCACCCACACTCTCTACCCTGAGAGGAACCTGTTGTTGGGGGCCTCTGTGTGTGTTATTAAAACATGGCTCCCTCCCTCAGGGAGCACCGGGTGTCTTGTTACCTGAACTCTTCGCTGCCTCTTTCTTTTGGATGTGTGAAAGAAAATAACTAATTCATTCATTTTTAATTGTGCTCTGCCCCCTCTCCTATCCACATAAGATACTGTAGGGGGGCTGCGCCCAAACAGAGAACGAGGGGAAAAAAGATGTTGCTGTATTTTCCAGTTGAATAGGGGGGGGGGGGTGTCAAGAAAACAATGAACCCTATTTACCTTTGTCTAAACTGAGCAAAACATAGACACTGGTCTCCAAAGAGAAACTTCACCTACACGTGTCCTGCATGGAATGTCTTAAAACAAGCAGCAACATTACCTTCAAACCTTCATCCTTGCCAAAAACGTCAGGAAATCCATGAAAACCATCTAAATGAATAAAACCCAATCATACTATCTGAAACGATGGACTATGTGACACTGTTTCCCACACAAGCAAAGGAGTGGGTACTACTGCTCGTTTTTTCGGACGCTCACCTCATGTGGGGTCCGGTCCTTTTTTTGGCTACGTATGCTGGTCTCCTGGTGGTCCTTGCCGACGTGCACCACTTGGCCCTTGGTGCTCTTCCTGACCAGGTGTCTCCGTACCCCAGGGACATCCTCAAAACGATGGCCTGAGGAATGAAAGGTGAGAGATGGGAGTGCAAAATCATCACCATCTATGGACAGGCATCGCAATAGAGGTTCATGATTGTCACTATATAATCATCTATCATGTATTGACATCCCCTTATTCTCTGTTCTGAATATGACTGTGGTGGCGATTGTGATCCCAAACACTGACTAACAGTGGTCAGGAATCCGTTGTAGTGTTGTAGCTTTTTCCCCCCAAACATTGATCTTCCTAACGGTGAGCTCTTGGCTCTGGGATGACGTCCCCACCATCAGGTAAAATATCAGAGTCCCACACTCAGAGGCCAGGCAGCTGCTTTTGTTCACCTGACCTTGCTGTGGGGTTGGGTTACCAGACTGGCCTCAAACGAAGGACAACCTGGACAAGGAGGCTGGATGGCAGAGTGTCTCTCATGTATATCTGAGAGGGTAGGTGCAACGGGTGCGATGAGCCTGTTAGAGGTAGGAACCTTACCTTTATCAGTGGCCTCTTTCCCCATTTGAGAAACACCCTGGTCGTTGAGCACCTTCAACTCTGAAGGTTTGGAAAAATGACAGCATTTTCTCCTAATGAACAAGTTGTCCTGTTGGTCCTTTTAGAAAAACCCGGCTAGTGAAACTGGAGAGCAACAAAGTATAATCTTCTGTCCTTTGAGCCTCTTGTTCATTGTCCAGGTTTTGCTGTAAGGTGTTGCTGTAACTTGTCCCGACTTCAACGCAAAGACCACTGGAACCGTTAGTCCGCCCTAGAGGCTCCACGATGTGTCTGACTCCTGGTGCATGCATGAGTGTCTGGGCAGACCCAGAGTGGGACTGGGCCTAACTGGATAAGACTCTTAAAGGAGAGGAGCTTGGAGATGGGCGCAGTGCTGGCATAAAGCTGGCACGGGTATGAGGAACAGTCATCTCTACCATCTCAAGATCCAGTCCTTGCGTGTCCAGGACTGGAGCTCGAAGAAAAGCGGGAAAAAAAGTTGCCATTCCTTGACCACCACCTGACCTGGTTGAGGTAGAAACCGCCCGAGCGCATTAGCTAGCGGAAGTGCTAACAACTGGAGGGATGAATAAAAAGGGGAAGGAGACAATGATCTAATCATTCCAATCATTGAGCAGCAGCCAGCCGTGAAGGCACTTTCCCAGGCTGCTTTGCAGTTCTGGGAAGAAAATAAATGATCATAGACTGAGGAATTAAAAAATACCCAAATAAAATGCGTCACCTATGCCATTTTCTGACCATTCTGAAACTTGAAGGGTTTATGACTTGTAATGTAATAGGATCTCTATGCTCTGATGCTGAGAGGACAAATTAGAGGACAAAGGCCACACCATCTATGTCACGTAGCCCCATGATGGCACTGGACCTACATCACCTACATCAGATCATCTCCATGCATCTCATCAGCTTCCCTCTGATGTTGTTCTTTCAGATGACTTAGCTCTTCCCCATTGTTTTATTGGCACTAATGACTCAGGACTTGTGAACCAGAAGGGCAGCTTTCTCAATTAGCCACCAGGTTGGCTTGGGTCTGGTTCCAAGGGCCTCAGCTGACAGCGGGAACAGGCTAATTTAATTAAGAGGACTTTTGTTCCTGTCCGCCACACTCTGTCTGCTGAGGGGTCGACCCCCCCCCCCCGATGTAAATCACCGCTGGTGCCCCTGGAGCTGGGGACATCACAGGGCAACGGGGGGGCCACACTGACTCATAGTGCCCCTCATTAATGTACCCCTGTGTGCCCCCCTCTCTTTCTCTGTTCTGAGCATTCCGACCTTCAGTGGAGCCAAAGACTGTTCTTCCACTCTAATCACAGTGCTCAGCTGGAAAGGTAATAATGTGGGATATCAAACAGGCCGAATTGCACGCACACACACACTCACAGCCGTCTTTAAAAGTAAATCTGTCAGAGCAGATGACTGCAGCACTCCAAGGTCTGGGAGAGTTTAGAGTACTGGGCTTCTGAACAAATCTCCCAATGGACAAAACAGCCTGTAAATGTACAAGAAGTTTGAACATAACAGAGAGAGAACCAACATGTCTTCTGAATTTAATAATACATACAATAAAGTAAGCACTAAAACATTGCTTCAGTTCAGTCGACAACAAATGAATGGCTGAACATGTAGGGGCTGTTTCCCGGACACAGATTAAGCCCAAACCTGGACTAAAAAGCATTTTCAATGGAGATTCTTTTTAGTCCATGATTAGGCTTAATCTGTAAACCGGGCCGAAATGTCTAAGGTGATGTTTCTCCATTTCCCCAGACTCACTCTTAATGCCGTCCAAGTCGGCCGAGGCCAGGGTCTGCGCCTCACTTTCATCCGTGGGGATGCGATGGTACTTGGCCTGCTCGGCGCCAGTCATGTTACCCGTACGCCGGCGGTCCTGCAGGTCGTAGCTGCGGCTGGCTATGCGGGTCAGAGAGGCGGGGTCGGACGGGTCACTGCTGGACAAGGTCGGACAGGGCTTTCTGGGAGAGGAGAGAGAGAGAACAGGGTTAATAACTTTAAGGTCAATAAAAGACGTGAGCCTGAGTGTAGTACTAAGAAAGCAAGCTAGGTCTACTCAGGCTTTTATAAAGCTAGCCAGCTTCAGTTAGCTTCACATTCCAGATCAGGCTTCATCCGTACTTCGATGGTAGATATTGCTCGTCTGCCTCCCTCCAACTCTAGCAGGCATCTAACGCCGAACTCTTCATTGAGACAATGCTGAAACATCAATCCATGGGTGAGTCAGTGCCACGTTTTCATTTGTGCCAAAATCGAAATGAAAGAAAGTTATCTGGCAAATTCAGCAGGTTATGGTATGAAATAGGCTTTTAAATGTGCGGTCTTTAAAATGATGATTTATCATTAATTCAGTCTTCGGTGTGCTTTCGTGTGCTCATCAATGCAAGAGCACCTTTCTTCCCCACTCATAGCGCTCCTTCGATCTGTGGAATAGCTTATTGCATTGTGATCATAGACATAATCCATTAGGGTTTTGGAACCTCGAACCATGGCAATTTGACTGTTAAACTCACGGGTACACTAGCAATGGCTTCCAAAATTGTGTAGCTCAACTCAAAAAGGAGATCAGGTTTCTTTTTAGTATTTATTTAATTCACGGTAGGTATACAGACAAAGTTTCGGCCTAAGCCTTCGACAGTGTCATTGACTTGAATGGGAACTGCCATCTATGGATTATACTGCGTCTATGGTTGGTTGCGGCTGTCAGTTAGCCCGCTAACAAATTTAAAAACACAATTGCGCGAAATGTACAGTTCAGAAAGCAAATGCTGTCATTACTAATATGACAGGCATTTTTTTAACACACAAAAGTATATTTGATTAATAAAATATTTAAAATCAGTAGTCTTCCTCAAATGAAGGGTATGATGACACAATCTTTACGAGAGGGAGAGAATCGGTTTTCATTGGTCCTCAACTCGTGGCTCAGACACTTCAGGATAAAATGGAGTTAGCCCTGAATTAGCCTGCCCCGGAGCAGGTTAGTTCTGAAGGATATGTTGCCATAGAAATGTACCTGGCTAAAAGGTGCGCCATTTTTGTGGTACCGGTTATCCCAAGTTGATCTCAGAGTTGACCAAAGTTACCTCGCCAACTCCTCAAACTTGATTTGTAGTAAAGGGCTCTGAAGTGGGCTACACAACTTAACTCATTTTTAATTTAGGGGCCAATAGATTTTCTAAGATAAGAGGAGAACGGTTTGTTGGTCTCCCTCAACATTCCTTGGAACCAACATACAGGAAGCCAATTTCACAGGAGAAGAAAAAAAACAAATCAGGTGCAGTAAATCATCCTAAAAATGTCATGATAAACTAAGGAGTGAAGATGCACAATTAGAATTCGTCAGTCCAGCAGACAGATCATTCCCAAAACCGACAAACACTCACCTAAAGACGTCACTGTCTCCTAAGCGGTTTATGTTTGTTCAGAAAAAAAAAAAAACTTTGGGAGTTACTTTCCCCAACTATATTCAGAAATTCCCTCCGCGGTCAGAATAATCCACTTGTTTGACATCTCTATCTTCCAATGTATAGGATTGCAGTTGTAGTAGTACTATTATGAGGAAGTCCACACAGAGCGAAACCTCGGCAGACTGGAGAAAGGAGAAGAAAAGACACAGCACTAATGTGTCCTGAGACTAAATACCATAGGTGGAGGGAGGGAGAGGTGTGTTAGTAGGAAGGGTCAGTGTTCTGTTCTCTATGGAGACAGTCAGACAGGTGAAATATGGCTCTGTGTTGTTGCAAGGGGATGAATCGTGTCCTATTAGAGCAGAACCCTGCAGGCTGCTTGGATGCCGGGAACATGGTAACGTACAGTGTGTGCCGGCCGGCCTGGGTGAGACCACGCACGCACACACACACACACACACACCACACACACCCCCCCTCTCTCATCCATTCAGTGACTGAGAACGCCTCAGAGCAAGCAGTATCAGGCTAAGTGCTACAAAAGAGTCCTTGTCGTGTTGTGACGCAAAGCAGGGTGACACTTCAACTGGCAAAAATGATCTCACCCAATCGCCTCATTACAGTAATAATGAAATAAAAATATGGGTGTATTCAGAGAGGTGTACTCACTCGGTGGAGGCGGCATCTTCAGGTTCGGTGCCCACGGCAGACTGAGGCACAACCTCCATCCCTCGGGCAGGGTGGGGGCTGTCTGTGGTAGGTGTGGCCAGGCGATCTTCATCTGACAGAAAGAACTATGGAGGGAGTGAGGGCACACATGACATGAGTGTTCTGTATATTCAACATACTATTGAAAATAACTGCAATAGGGTTTATGGTAAAGGAAAAAAACTAACAATACAAATATGTAGAAAATGAAGACTTAAAATAATTTAGTGATTCCTCACAAAACCTAGACAACAACAAAAAAATAACCACATTTTGGGGGGATTTTCACAAAATGTTGTCGTCAGAGAGCGGCACATGCTGAACGAGAAAGCTTGGTTTATTGTTTTGGTAAAGTTGAGTGTTTCCTGCCTATGACTACTTCATTGGCAAAGTGGGAAAACTGTGAGCAATCATATTCATGCATAAAATACCTAATAACGAAAGAAAAGCATTGTAATTTTGAATTCTGTAAAGTTATATTCCGGGAGAGGTGGAAAAATGATTGTTGTCCATCAATAATGAGAAACCACCTGGTTTGGACAAGTTAGATGGAAAGCTACTGAGGATGGTAGCAGACTACATTGCCCCTCCTGTTTGTCATATCTTTAATCTGAGCCTGGAGAAAAGTGTTCGTCTTCAGACCTGGAGGGACGCTAAAGTCATTCCACTACCAAAGAATGGTAAACGTGCCCTTTACCGGTTCTAACAGCTGACCAAATCAGCTTGCCGCCGGCTCTGAGCAAACGTTCAGAAAAAGGTTGATTGACCAGGTACTACGCCATTTCTCTGAACAAATTAACAACAGACTTTCAGCATGCTTACAGAGAAGGGCACTCAACATGTACTGCACTGACACAAAGGACTGGTGATTGGCTGAAATAAATGGATAATAAGACAGTGGGAGCTTTATTGTTAGACTTCAGTGCAGCCGTTGAGATGGCCGGAAAAATTGATGTGTTATGGTTTTGCATCCCTCTGCCATATCATGGGACGAGAGCCATCTATCGAATAGAACACAGAGGGTTTTCTTTAAAACGGTAGCTTCTCTAATGTTAAACGTAAAGTGTGGTATTTTGCGAGGCGGCACTTGGCCCTTCACTGTTCTCCATTTTTACTAATTATCTACCACTAGCATTAAACAAAGCCTGTGTGTCTATGTACTCCGATGATTCAACGTTATACACGTCAGCAACCGCAGCTAGTGAAATCCCTGCAACCCTAAACAAAGAGTTGCAGTCAGTTTTGGATTGGGTGGCTAGTAACAAAAAGGTCCTGGACATATCTAAAACTGAAAGCATTGTATTTGGTACAAATCATTCCCTAAGTTCTAGACTCAGCAGAATCTGGTAATGAATGATGTGGCTGTTTTGAGACTAAACTCCTTGGTGTCAACTTAGACTGTAAATTGTGCAGGTATATTGATTAAATTGTTGCAAAGAGGGGAGAGGTATGTCTGTGATAAAGTGATGCTCAGCATTTTTAAACACCACAGTCGATGAAACAAATCCTGCAGGCTCTAGTTTTATCTAATATCGACTATCGCCCAGCGATATGGTCAAGTGCTGCATACAAGGACCTAGAAAAGCTGCAGCTGGCCCAGAACAGAGCAGCAAGTCTTGCCCTTCAATGTACACAGAGGGCTAATGTCAACAGTCTGCACATCAGTCTCTCCTGGGTCAAAGTAGAGAGATTGACAGCATCAACTCTTGTTTGAGAGAAATATTCAAAATTGCCTGTATAATCAACTTATATCTAGCTCTGACAGACAAACTTACCCCTCCAGACATGATACCAGGGTTTTTTTCATAGTTCCCAGGTAGAGAAAAAAAATCTAGAAAACGTACAGTATTATATAGAGCCATTAACCCATGGCACTCCCATCTCATATAGTGCACGTAAACAGTAAACCGGAACACCTCACGCCACAATGCCTCTCCCCCATGTGACCAAATGTTTTTAAATATAAAAGACTAATGTCTATGTTAATGTTTTAAATGTATGTAAATTGTCTTTGTCTGTAATGTATTTTTAGTTACGTGTAGGAGCCCAGGAAGACAAGCTGTCGCCATTGGCGTCGGCTAATGAGAATCCTAATAAAATAAACTAAATAAGAGAATAATCAAACTCAAAATGGTATAAATTTCAACTCTGTATCTGACATGGTACAGATGTCTTCTTTTTTTGCTGCTGCCCATAACCATGTGTGATTTGTTTAACACTACCAAGAAACACTGACCGACCCCGAGTTAGCCCACTGCAGTAAAAGGTTATTAAAGGAAACATGGGTGAGGCCAAAATGTCATAAATATGCCAAATTTGATAAATTATTTTAGATAAAAATGTCAAATATACATGTCAACAAGCCTTCCTCCAAAGGACTATCTTATGGACTACATTTCGTAAAAACATCCCAAAAATCATGGTCTTTCTTTCGTCAGGGTTTCGTGAGGATTCACACTCTTGAGCATTTCTTTTATATTTCTGGAATAAAAGAAAGCTTCATCTGAGAAAAGCTTGGGGCTGACGGCTTGGACAACTAATGTTGTACGCACATCACACCATCACAGGTCAAAACCGGTCATGTGTGGCAGAACACAACAGTTGTCAGTGTTATAGCAGTGTAACCCCAAACCAGTTAAATAATTAATTAAGCTGGTGTTTAAATATTCATAGAGGAAAATATGATAATGCTGACAGGGATTCGATCTATTGAACCACAGCCACACTGCAAAAAAACAAAACATGTCAGTGTCCCAAATGGCACCCTATTCCCTTTATAGTGCACTACATTTTTACCAGGGCCTTGGTCAAAAGTAGTGCACTAAATAGGGAATAAGGTGTCATTTGGCATGCAGACCCAGTATCAGTGGTGTAAGATATGCATATTGCCTTACGCCAGGGTTTCCCAAACTGGGTCCTGGGGCCACACCTGGATACATGTTTTGGTTTTTGCCCTAGCACTACACAGATTCAAATAATCCAAGCCTGATGACTTGTTTAATTGAATCAGTTGTGTAGTGCTAAAACAAAACGTACAACCAGGGGGGGCCCCAGAACCGAGTTTGGGGAACCCTGCCTTACGCTAAGCCACCTTTGGTTCATGTTTTTAAAAAAACAACAACTGACAGACAACTGAAGTGACTGTTAAAGCGCATTTGAAAACGTGAAAGATGTGTCATTACATGTACGTCTTCTTTGACGGTGTCACAATCTGTCTCAGAGAGATGGGTGAGGCTCTCTCCACACTCTTCCTCATCCTCTTCCTCATCTTCTCCTTCCTCAATGGCGGTGTTGCTTGTTGGGCCAGAACTGTCCTTGCGCTCCCTTTCCTTCTTTTTCTTCTTGCCGCTCTTCTTCCTCCTCCCATCGGAGGGCAGCTTGGACAGGGGGTGGTGGATGTGGTGCGAGGAGTGACGGTGGTCTGCAGGAGGAAAATGGTTAGCAGATCAAACATTTTGTGCGGTCTTCAGAGAGGGACTTATTTTATTAGTAAATCAACGGTTTATATTTACGATTCACAAAAATGAAGGTACTCCGCTCCACAATTTCTGCAAAAGTATGTGAGCCACCTACGTATGTGTGCAAGTTGTGTGAACAATTGTGTGTGTCTGCTTACATTCAAAGTCCTCCTCGTTGTAGGTGCGGTGCTGCTCGTCGGGGACCCTTGGGGCGGAGCTGAGGATCTGCTGAAAGCGCTGGACCCCCAGGGATTTGTTCAGGTCCCCTTCATCCTCCTCAACTGCTCCTCGCATGGACGAGGCTGACGGCGCCTCCGGCTGAGAGAGGAAGAGAGGCAGGACAGGGTCAATTCAGATCAGTCAGGGAAAACAGGGAAAGGCATTGGCTTCATCTCAATTAATCTTTCTGTGATTCCTCGACTCCTTTTAATTGTATTGGAGGAGAAGGTCCAAGATCCCTCCCCTCGAACCTTGTTCTCCAATGGGTTTTGAGAAGGATGCAAGGAATCAAGGGAAGACTAATTGAGAAAGAACCATGATGTTGTAGACCCCATTCAGAAACAACCCCTAAACCCACAGTAAATCTGAACGGTTTGGATAGACGTAAATCAGTATGGCGAAAATGTAATAAAGTCCTCTAAAGGTTAAGTTAAAGCTACAACTATATTGCTAATACTTATCGAATTCTTTCAGATCAACATGGAGCGCCAAGGTCCTTTTTCCTGGACTGGGCCATTGTCGGCGATCCATTTATTCAGATTTGCTCTGTGAGGTTGGTTGCCGACTTCATTCATCCCTATTCCCCATGTCAAAGCCATGCAGCTCGAACCAAACTGACAATGAAGGAAGTGCTAGTCATCCCACAGAAAAAAATCCACTGAAAGGACAAGCGCTTGGTCTCTGAACACTACAACAGCCTCAAATTAAAACAGTGATTACACTACAAGTTCTGATCAATGACTTGGACAGGGTAGTGCTATAGATGGTCGTGGATGGTGGAGTGATGAGTGGTGCGATGGAGATCCCGGGGACATCCCGGGGAGTTAAGTCCTGACTCGAATGATCAACTACACTGAACAAAAATATATTTTTTTAAACGCAACATGCTAAAATGTCAAGGATTCATATAAGGAAATCATTAAATTGAAATAAAATTCATTAGGCCCTAATCTATGGATTTCACAAGATATGCATTTGTTGGTCACAAAAAAAAGTAGGGGCGTAGACCAGAACACCAGTTAGCATCTGGTGTGACCACTTGCCTCATGCTGCGTGCCACATCTCCTTCGCATAGAGTTTCTCAGGCTGTTGATTGTGGCCTGTGGAATGTTGTCCCACTCCTCTTCAATGGCTGTGTGAAGTTGCTGGATAATGGCGGGGACTGGAACACGCTGTTGTACACGTCGCTCCAGAGCATCCAAACATGCTCAAATCGGTATGCAGGCCATGGAAGAACTGGGACATTTTCAGCTTCCTGGGATTGTGTACAGATCCTTGCGACATGGGGCTGTGCATTATCATACTGAAACATGAGGTGATGGCGGCAGATGAATGGCATTTCAATGGGCCTCAGGATCTTGTCTGGGTATCTCTGTGCATTCAAAATTGCCATCGATAAAATGCAATTGTGTTTGTTGTCCGTAGCTTATGCCTGCCCATACCATAACTCCACCAACACCATGGTGCACTCGGTTCACAACATTGACATCAGCAAACCGCTCACCCACACAACGCCATACACTCGGTCTGCCATCTGCCCGGTACAGTTGAAACCGGGATTCATCTGTGAAGAGCACACTTCTCCAGTGTGCCAGTAGTGGCCATCGAAAGGTGAGCATTTGCCCACTGATGTCGGTTACAACGGCAAACTGCAGTCAGATCAAGACCCTGGTGAGGACGAGAAGCATGCAGATGAGCTTCCCTGAGACGGTTTCTGCAGAAATTATTTGGTTGTGCAAACCCAGTTTCATCAGCTGTCTGGGTGGCTGGTCTCAGACCATCCCTCAGGAGAAGAAGCCGGATGTGGAGGTCCTGGGCTGGCGTGATTACATATGTTCTGCGGTTGTGAGGTCGGCTAGACGTACTGATAATTCCTCTAAAACGACGTTGGAGGCGGCTTAGGGTAGAGATTCTCTGGCAACAGCTCTGGTGGACATTCCTGCAGTCAGCATGCCAACTGAAAGCTCCATGAAAACTTGAGACATCTGTGGCATTGTGTTGTGTGACAAAAAACATATTTTAGAGTGACCTTTTATTGTCCCCAGCACAAGGTGCACCTGTGTAATGATCATGCTGTTTAAATCAGCTTCTTGACATGTCACACATCAGGTGGATGGATTATCTTGGCAAAGGAGAAATGCTCACTAACAGGGATGTAAACAAATTTGTACACAACATTTGAGAGAAATAAGCTTTTTGTGCATATGGAAAATTTTTAGGATGCTTTATTTCAACACATGAAACATGGGACCAACACTTTACATGTTGCGTTTATATTTTGGTTCAGTATAATAATTAAATCATGTGTGCCAGTTCAGGGCTATAACAAATATGTGAAATGCCTGGTGGTCCCTGAGGAGAAGGCAGAGAAACCCTGAGGTAAGTGATATTTTCCCCTGCAGCAGGGTGCTAGATCTGTCTGCAGACCACCTCTGCCGGAGGCGTGGTGATAAGGATGGTTGCAAAGGTGGAGCCACAGGTGAACTTGATCCCAACAAAGTGGGGGATCCTCTCCTCGTCTCGTCTCCTCTGTCCAGCGCTAAGGCAAAGCAGATTTTGCTGTGGCTACAGTACTGATCGTGCGGCTCCTCACTGAGCACTCTCCCCTCCTGTGACACTGGCCAAACAGTCACGGCACCATGCCTCATTTAACGCCCCTCCAAACCCTTTCTCAGGCCATTTAACATGTCATCGGTAGATTAAATTCTCCCCTGCACTCGAGGGGGACCAAGGGAAAAAAAACATTGGTTGACGAGATCTGATTATTCCACCTCACACTCCCCATCAGCCTGTAGAACTGGTGGACAACGGGCTTTTTCCCTACTCGTCCATCTTACACCAAATAACACCAATAAAGAAATAAATCTGCACTACGTGTATGAAGTAACAGTTAGAAAATCGCAATGATTAAGCTACCTTAAAATGTTACATATTTTATTTAGCAATGGGGCTGCATGTGTAAAATATAGGAAAGAAATTTGGAAAATGGAACAACAGTAAGAAAAAAATATTCATAAAGCTATCTTCACAGCACTGGCTACCATGTCATGGAGTTACGGTGTGACCTACAAATACACACATACCACACACAGGCGTAAAAAACACAGAACCTTGCAGACGAATCTCTGACAGCGTCTACATGTGCCACAAATAGGGCTGTTGCTGTAACCGTATTACCGCCACACTGGCGGTCACGAGTCATGAAGGCAGTCAAATTCCATGTGACTGTTTAGTCACGTTAATTAGGCTTCTCCAAGCTCTGATGCTGCTGGATGGTCATTAGTAGCCTACCAAACTTACTGCCTGGTACTCAGCACTCTATTGTCCCTCTAATCACTCTGATATCAATTAAAATGTATCAAAAATCTAATCAAACACTTCACGAGAGCCAATGAGCTCATGTTGCGCAATATTTCTATAGGCTATGCAATTGTGTGAGAAAACAGAGTGATGACCTCTATTAAAAAGAGGATCCCATCAGCTTTTTATAGGCTAGGCCTACTATATTTATTGCTTAATCATTAGGTGGTGTTTAGCCTGCACAGCTGATATTGGCCATTTTAAATCGAAACTAAATTTCACACATAATAGGCAATTACACTGCGACAAGAAATGGTGTATGCCTCTTTTCCCCATTTTTTTTTTTTTTTTTTTTACATTATCAATAGTGGAATCATGTAGCCCATATATGTTTTCATTTCATAAGACATTAAGGTTTGTATCATTCACAACACGAGTTTCCAAATAACTCAAACTCATGCATATAACCTGTTTCAAATGATCACTTAAGCTGAACACAGAATAACCGCTCCATGTGCCCACTAGCTAAAATGACCTGCCTAAAATAAATAACGGATTTATTGTAATGGTGTACAGGCAATTAAATGGATGCATTTGCGCAATAAGGCCCGGGGAGGTGTGGTATATGGCCAATATACCACGGCTAAGGGCAATTTTTATGCACGATGCAACGCGGCGTGCCTGGATACAGCACTTAGCTGTGGTATATTGGCCATAAATCACAAACCCCCAAGGTGCCTTATTGCTATTATAAACTGGTTACCAACGTAATTAGAGTAGTAAAAATAAATGTTTTGTCATACCTGTGGTATACCACGGCTGTCAGCCAATCAACATTCAGACTACAAACCAACATTCAGACTACAAACCAACATTCAGACTACAAACCAACATTCAGACTACAAACCAACATTCAGACTACAACCTGTTTATAATACACTTTAGACGTTTCAAAGACACTCATCAGCAGCTTGCATGTGTGGAACCCCTTTATGTTAATTAAATGGTCAATTACTGTGAGACCGATAGTTATTTGCTTGACAATCAGCGGCTCACAAAATTCCGCCAACGCCACAGCCCTAGCCACAAATAATCAAAACGTGAAACTTCTGTTCAACCTTCAAAAGGTTGAGAGTCAAGACAGTTCCACACGAAGCTGCTCAGGTAGGCTGCATGGGCCTCACCCGAGCGAGCTCCATTAAAAAACACATTTGATAGTTGCTTTCTGTGACAGTCTCCAGTCTTTGGACCTGTAAGCTACAATCGAAATCATGAAAGTTTTGATAGTCTGTAGTCCTTTTCAATACAATCAACACATGAATGCCAGTTGATGGGCACTTCATCCAAAAGTAGTGCTGCCAATCTTAACCAAATACTATTTTTTTTCAATAAAACATGAAAGTTCAGTTAGAAAATGATAGCCAAGTCTACCTGAAAAACATCCCCACTCACTAGGAACTCCAGGAGTAGTAAAGACAGCTTTTAGCCTATTACTGTGCACAGCGGTTCACAGTCAATCTCTACAGCTAGAGAGGATGTGTAAGGGATTGCCAGCGAGGTGAAACTATTTCCCACAACCAAAAACATGTGCAATAACAAACCCTTACAGCAAAAACAAACAGCAATCGAAAGACAAAAAATATGCTCTCCTCTTCCATCAGTGATTTAAGGGACTTACCAGACTCATGTTTCAATGGGATGACTTGTGGTATGAGTGTTGGGAGTCAGGAAGTGGTGTTCGAGGCAAGTGGCAATGCCCTCGTCTACGGCGATACTGTGGGGCTCTGAATCGCAACACCCTATATAAAAAACAAGAACGAGCGGAGAGCCCTCTCCCTGTGACCACGTGGTGCACTAAAATCAGACCCGTATCTCCCAGCCTGGCACTAACCTATCTCTTATGATTGTGCCGTGTTAGAATAAACAAGATTCCGCATTTATTCTCGCTCTGAGGACAAACCAACCGCACCTGAAAGGGCAAGCTGTGTATGAATGGTCCTCAAACAATACCTTGCATTCACCTCCCTCATTTTAACTTCGGTACGTGTCAATATTGACCAAGGTACATTAGACCCTAAATCTCTGTCAGAGGCCTTGGAGTGGGATGGGGCTTGATGTCCTTTGGGTGGTGGATCATTCTTGAAACACATGGGAAACTGTTGAGTGTGAAAAACCCAGCAGCGTTGCAGTTCTTAACAAACTTGTGCACCTGGCACCGACTACCATACCCCGTTCAAAGGCACTTAAATCTTTTTGCCTTGCCCATTCACCCTCAAATTGCACACACACAATCCATGTCTCAATTGTGACAAGGCTTAAAAATCATTTTTTAACCTGTCTCCTCCCCTTCATCTACACTGATTGAAGTGGATTTAACAAGTGACATCAATAAGGGACAGACTGACCAGGTGAATGCTATGTCATGGAAAGAGCAGGCGTTCATGTTTTGTACACTCAGGGTATATACACTATACTGTGTATATACACACAGTGGGGTCTGAAATTACTGACACCTGTGATAAAGACGAGCAATGATGACTGTAAAAAATAAATACCTCAAATACTGAGCTACATTGCATGCAAAAAAAAAAAAAAGAGAAATTATATTACCTTATACTACACTGAACAAAAATTATACACGAACTGTAATATGTTGGTCCCATTTTTCATGGGCTGAAATAAAAGATATCAGAAATGTTCCATACGCACAAAAAGATGATCTCAAACTTAGTGAGCATTTCTTCTTTGCCAAGAGAATCTATCCATCAGACAGGTGTTGCATTTCAAGAAGCTGATTAAACAGCATGATCATTACACAGGTGCACCTTGTGCTGGGGAGAATAAAAGGCAACTAAAATGTGCAGTTTTGTTACAGAACACAGTGCCACAGATGTCTCAAGTTGAGGTAATGTGCAATTGGCCGGCTGACTGCAGGAATGTCCATTCTATCGATGCAATTTGAATGTACCGAGATACTGTGACGAGATTCTGAGGCCCATTGTGAGGGCCATTGCATATCTGTATTCCCAGTCATGTGAAATCCATAGATTAGGGCCTAATGAAGTTATTTCAATTGACCGATTTCATTTACATTTACGTCATTTAGCAGACGCTCTTATCCAGAGCGACTTACAAATTGATTTCCTTATATGAACTTTAACTCTGTAAAATCTTTGAAATTGTTGCATTTCGCGCTTATATTTTTGTTCAGTATAATACAATTGCTCAGAGAAAGAGATTTTGTCTAACAATACATGTTTTTCTTAAAAAGGGAGGGGCCAAAATGATTGACACCCCTAAATATTCTTGTAAATAGTCAAAAGTTTAGTATTTGGTCCCACATTTATGGCATGTAATGACTACATCAAGCTTGTGATGCTACTAGGGCTGTGGCGGTCATGCAAATAAAATAAAATTGATTTGTCACATACACATGGTTAGCAGATGTTAATGCGAGTGTGGCGAAATGCTTGTGCTTCTAGTTCCAACCATGCAGTAATATCTAACAAGTAATCTAACCTAACAATTTCACAACAACTACCTTACACACAAGCGTAAAGGAAAGAATATGTATATAAAAATATATGAATGAGCGATGGCCGAACGGCATAGGCAAGATGCAGTAGATGGTATAGAGTACAGTATATACATATGAGATGAGTAATATAGGGTATGTAAACATTATATAAAGTGGCATTGTTTAAAGTGGCTAGTGATACATTTATTACATCAATTTTTTCATTATTAAAGTGGCTAGAGATGAGTCAGTATGTTGGCAGCAACCACTCAATGTTAGTGATGGCTGTTTAACAGTCTGATGGCCTTGAGATAGAAGCTGTTTTTCAGTCTCTCGGTCCCCGCTTTGATGCACCTGTACTGACCTCACCTTCTGGGGGATAGCGAGGTGAACAGGCAGTAGCTCAGGTGGTTGTTGTCCTTGATGATCTTCCTGGCTTTCCTGTGACATCGGGTGCTGTAGGTGTCCTGGAGGGCAGGTAGTTTGCCCCCGGTGATGCGTTGTGCAGACCTCACTACCCTCTGGAGAGCCTTACGGTGGTGGGCGGAGCAGTTGCCGTACCAGGCGGTGATACAGCCCGACAGGATGCTCTCGATTGTGCATCTGTAAAAGTTTGAGAGTGTTTTTGGTGACAAGCCGAATTTCATCAGCCTCCTGAGGTTGAAGAGGCGCTGCTGCGGCTTCTTCACCACGCTGTCTGTGTGGGTGACCATTTCAGTTTGTCCGTGATGTGTACGCCGAGGAACTTAAAACTTCCCACCTTCACTACTGTTCCGTCAATGTGGATAGGGGGCTGCTCTCTCTGCTGTTTCCTGAAGTCCACAATCATCTCCTTTGTTTTGTTGACATTGAGTGCGAGGTTATTTTCCTGACACCACACTCCGAGGGCCCTCACCTCCTCCCTGTAGGCCGTCTCGCTGTTGTTGGCAATCAAGCCTACCACTGTAGTGTCGTCTGCAAACTTGATGATTGAGTTGGAGGTGTGCATGGCCACGCAGTCATGGGTGAACAGAGTACAGGAGAGGGCTGAACGCACCCTTGTGGGGCCCCAGTGTTGAGGATCAGCGGGGTGGAGATGTTACCTACCCTCACCACCTGGGGGCGGCCCGTCAGGAAGTCCAGGACCCAGTTGCACAGGGCGGGGTCGAGACCCAGAGTTGAGGGTACTATGGTGTTAAATGCTGAGCTGTAGTCGATGAACAGTATTCTTACATAGGTATTCCTCTTGTCCAGATGGGTTAGGGCAGTGTGATTGCAATTGTGTCGTCTGTGGACCTATTGGGGTGGTAAGCAAATTGGAGTGGGTCTAGGGTGTCAGGTAGGGTGGAGGTGATATGGTCCTTGACTAAATAACTGCTGGTCTCATGGTAATTGACCGTTAATTAACAAAGGGGTTCCACACATGCAAGCTGCTGATGCGTACCTTTGAAACATCTACATTTTTTAAATGAAAAAAATGTATTTAATGAAACCATTATTTTAGGCAGGTCTTTCCTATAAAAGGCAGCAGGTAGCCTAGTGGTTAGAGCGTTGGACTAGTAACCAGAAGGTTGCAAGATCGAATCCCCGAACTGACACGGTAAAAATCTGTCATTCTGCCCCTGAACAAGGCAATTAACCCACTGTTCCTAGGCCGTCATTGAAAATAAGAATTTGTTCTTGACTGACTTGCCTAGTTAAATAAAAATGCATTTAAAAAAACAAACAATGAAGAAAATGTATTTCAGAAGAACAGAATAACAATCTGAGTCAGCCTATGTATGTTACTGATCTGGCTATGCGCCATGCCAATGGCAGCAGGCTAGTAATTTAACAGACAAGTTACGCTTATAATTCCAGTGCTATTATTTTATATGATTTTATACTAACAATATAATTTAAGATCGCTGAATAAATTTGAAAGGATATTTTTCCCAAATGACTGATGAGCTAGATCGAACACGGAGCCATTATTCTGCGTTCAGTTTAAAAAGTGATCATTTTAAAGAAGTACTAAACGCTTGATTTATAGTCATTTGGAAACTTTAGTTGTGAATGATACAAACCTTAGAATGTGTTATTAAATCAAAACATACAGTGCCTTTCGGAAAGGATTCAGACCCATTGACTTTTTCTGTTACGTTACAGCCCTATTCTAAAATTGATTACATAGTTTCCCCCCCCCCCCCCCATCTCATCAATCTACACACAATACCCCATAATGACAAAGCAAAAACAGGTTCAGAAATGTTTGCTAATTTACATAAGTATTCAGACCCTTTACTCAGTACGTTGAAGCACCTTTGGGAGTGATTACAGCATCGAGTCTTCTTGGGTATGACGCTACAAGCTTGGCACACCTGCATTTGGAGAGTTTCTCCCATTCTTCTCTGCAGATCCTCTCAAGCTCTGTCAGGTTGGATGGGGAGCGTTGCTGCACAGCTATTTTCTGGTCTCTCCAGAGATGTTTGATCGGGTTCAAGTCCGGGCTCTAACTGGGCCACTCAAGGACATTCAGAGACTTGTCCCGAAGCCACTTCTGCGTTGTCTTGGCTGTGTGCTTAGGGTCGTTGTCCTGTTGGAAGGTAAATATTCACCCCAGTCTGAGGTCCTGAGCGGGTTTTCATCAAGGATCTCTGTACTTTGCTCCGTTCATCTTTTCCTGGATCCTAACTAGTCTCCCAGTCCCTGCCACTGAAAAACATCTAGGGTTGCAAAATTCCGCTAACTTTCCCAAAATTCCCAGGTTTTCGAGAAATCATGGTTGGAAAACTCCTGGAATCAGAAGGGGAGAAAAAAATAAAAAAATAAATAAATAAATAAATAAATAAAATCGGGTGATCAAGGAATCTTCCAACCGGGATTTCTGGAAAACCTGGACATTTTGGGAAAGTAACTGGAATTTTGCAACCCTAAAAACCTCCCCACAGCATGATGCTGCCACCACCATTCTACACCGTAGGGATGGTGCCAGGTTTCCTCCAGACGTGGCACTTGGCATTCAGGCCAAAGAGTTCAATCTTGATTTCATTAGACAGAGTCTTTAGGTGCCTTGTGGCTAACTCCAAGTGGGCTGTCATGTGCCATTTACTCAGTAGTGGCTTCTGTCTGGCCACTCTACATAAAGGCCTAATTGGTGGAGTGCTGCAGAGATGGTTGTCTGGAAGGTTCTCCCATCTCCACAGAGGAACACTGGAGCTCTGTCAGTGACCATCCGGTTCTTGGTCACCTCCCTGACCAAGGCCCTTCTACACCAATTGCTCAGTTTGGCCCGAGCAGCCAGCTCTAGGACTGCCCTAGGAAGAGTCTTGGTGGTTCCAAACTTCTTCCATTTAAGAATGGAGGCCACTGTGTTCCTGGGGACCTTCAATGCTGCAGAAATGTTTTGGTACCCTTCCCCAGATCTGTGCCTCAACACAAACCTGTCTCTGAGCTCTACAGAAAATTCCTTGGATCTTGCTCTGACACGCACTGTTAACTGTGGGACCTTATATAGACAGGTGTGTGCCTTTCCAAATCATGTCCAATCAATTGAATTTACCACAGGTGGACTCCAATCAAGTTGTAGAAACATCAAGGATGATCAATGAACAGGATGCACCGGAGCTCAATTTCGAGTCTCTTAGCAAAGGGTATGAATACTAATGTAAATAAGGTATGTTCTTTGCAAACATTTTGCAGTCCACTATCATAGGCTATAGCACTTGCCAAAGTTAGGCTATAAGGTTCCGATTTTAAGAAACGCCAGCATGTTTACTTTGTCGGTGAAGACCGCAGAGCGGTAACTATGTTCCCTGCTGTGCTGAACACCCTCTCTGACGCAGTGCTGGTAGCACAAATGCACATATACTTTTTGGCAAGCAGAGCCAATAAAAGAAAACGAGAGTGGTTATCCCACCACGATGACAGGGTGTCAGCAGATGTGTCTGGTTCCTTCTCTTCCATATGGCATAGCAGGTCATCTCGGTGCCGGCACACACTATCAAGGGTACCGGGGGTTGCTTTCAGGTCCCGTTTGTTCTCTAAGAAGATCGCAATTCCTCTCGCATTTTCGGAAAATGTCTTCATCCAGATTTATTAGCTGATCTCTCACATTTGACTTGAATCCAAAATGATTCCAAATGGCTGCCGTTGTGTTTGGCTTTAAAACAATATCCATGACCATGTTTTAGAAACAGTTTTTACCTGTTTTTGACAAACTGGATCTGATGGGACCGCTCAGATCTTCTGCTCTTTTCTGTCCATATGGGAAGACATGGTTCAGGTAGCCTAGTGGTTAGAGCGTTGGGCCAGTAACCGAAAGGTTTCTGGATTGAATCACCAAGCTGACAAGGTAAAAATCTGTCATTCTGCCCCTGAACAAGGCAATTAACCCATGTTACCCGTAGGCCGCCATTGTAAATAAGAATGTGTTCTTAACTGACTTGCCTAGTTAAATAACGATTAAATATAAAAAAAGTTAATTAAAAAAAAAAATCAAGGCAACTTTTTTCAAGGCCAGATTTTTCTAAAATGTTGGTTTCGGCTATTGTTACCTCTGCAGATTATGAAATTAAAATCATGAAATGTTTGATTTGCGATGACATTTACATTGATAGAGTGATTAGAAGGACCATTAGAGTGACATTAGTGACTTAAATGTGCAGTTTTGGAGTAGCCTAATTATCGTGAATCAACAGTCACGTGGAATTTAACTGCGGTCATGACTCGTGACTGCAGGCGTGGCAGTAATACGGTCATCGTAACAGCCCTAGATGCTACAAACTTGTTGGATGCATTTGCAGTTTGTTTTGGTTGTGTTTCAAATTATATTGTGCCCAATAGAAATGAAATGGTAAATAATGTTGTCATTTTGGAATCACTTTTTTTATTGTAAATAACAACATAATATATTTCTAAACACGTCTACATTCATGTGGATACTACCATGCTTACGGATAATCCTGAATGAATCGTGAATAATTTAAGTTACAGAAGGTCAAAGATCATACCTCCAAGACATACCAATAACAGGGGAGGTTAGCAACGGGGAGAGGTTTGCATGTCTTGGTTTCTTTGACCCTCTTTACTTTCTCACTCATGTTTTTCTTTTTACAGAAACATTCTCTCAGCCTTGTACTGTGGGAGGAGAGAACATGCATTGTACATGTGCCATATAGGTCATTGAATCAGCAAACGGGGCTTTTCCACAGCTTGCAATAACATTTTGTCCACAACTAGATTGGATAGAACACCTGAATGTCCTGAAATGGTACTTGGTGGAGGCGTTGTGGTGTAATAACTAAGTGCTAATGTTCTGGGGTTAAACATTGGACATGTTCAGACCGCAATAGATTGTTAGAGGACAATAGCACGCAATGGTTGTGTGGCTTTGGAAGACTTAAAAGCGTAAAATTAAAGTGCATTGGCCTCTGGCTCTGCACCCAGCAAGAACTGTATCTCATGAGTCATTGCATTTGAAGGTACTGAGTGCTCAGATAGGAGATGAGCTGGGGAGATGTGAACACCCAGTGCGCTCTGCCTTATCATAGCTTAGCCGGGGGGGCAGGGTGAAGTGGAGGCTTCGTAGAACACTTTGAAGGTCAAAGTGGAGGTCACTTGGATCGCAAAGTGATCTCCACAATGCCCTGAAGGGAGGTTGGTAATACGATTCTGTAGGTACCATGAACACTCACAGGCCGTTAGTTGTCATATTGTAGCTTTACCCTGGTCGTACTGATGGTTTGAGGAAGCCTGCTCAGGACCTTCTTAGGAACCAGGTAGGTAGACAAAACGTTTATCAAAATAAACATCACACACAAGAAGAGAAATCAAATCTGCCACGTGGAAAGTGAAAAGAGATAGAGGAAGCTTTCTAATATCTAATTACAGTTCCCCAATACAGTAAACCAGATAGATTAGGCAAACTGAAATATTAATCTCAGTAATGCAATAACAACTACTGTCTGCTTAACGTATACTAGGTTTGTTACAAGCAAAGTGAGTGCAATGAGTACTGAGCTAGTCACTTACACCGATGCTGTAGAGAGGATTAGAGGAGCCAAGAGGTGGCTGAAATCCCACACAGTCAGCAACACTCAGGGCAGAAGGACAGGTTTACAGTGGCATATATAGAGTAGTAAGTGATCATGTAATACTCTGTTGAGTCACTGCATTCCTGTAGCAGCAGGCCAGACGAGGAGATCTCATGCCCATCTGTTGGAGAGGTCTTTGAAGGTAATGCCTTGTGTGTAAATATGACCACTGTCTCTTTCTCCCCAGTGGTACCACCAGGTAAACAGGCCAATGTACCTCAAAGTTGCTTCCCTTCACTTTTGAGGTCTGATTAAATTGTCCACCAACTAATATTTTCAACCACTGACCTTGATTCTTAGTTGTTGACGTTCAGAGAAACGCGAGGAAGTAAGCTTGACAAAATCGAAGGAGGCCATGCATCAGACGTTACTGAGGGGTAGAACACCAATGCTAAAGCTTTCTTTCCCACACTGATTAAGTGATAGTGGAGCTAGTCCTAGTGCGAGTCGGATATCATCTGGACTTGCACCCGCCTCCGTGGAAGATCTTTGTCCATGCGGCCCTGAAGTTAATTGATAGTTCATGGGCCGCATGGACAAAGATCTTCCACGGAGGCGGGTGCAAGTCCAGATATATATATATATAAAAAGAATGAAGTTAATTGATATATATATATATATATAAAAAAAATATTAAGCGTCTTCATGTAATAACAAGCGCTATATAAATATATTATTATTAATGTGATATCCCTTGCATGAGCTTGCGTGATGATAGCCAGTGACATTGGATACTGTCATACTGTGACTTAGAGAGGAGGAAGGGGGTTGGGGTGCGGGGACTCTTAATTCTAATCCCTTTACGAGGGACAAACAAAAGAGGCTGGCGATTTGTCATGCCAGACGCCTTCCTCTAAAGTTATTCTCTAATGGGGTCACTTCTAGGGGAGGTGTTACTCACAACATGCTGATTGTATAAATCCTCTCACACCACAGCTGGGTCCCAAACAGCACCCTATTCCCTGCACAGTAGCGCACTACATAGAGCATAGGGTGCCATTAAGGACGCAAACCTTGCCACTTCTAGCTGTCCAACACTATTCACACGTCGCTAATGGCTGCCAGTGCCAGGAGTTTTACAAGACACACTGACTGACCACATTCCCCTGCTGAGATATCTAGCGCGCGCTCCATCTGTTGACAGTCGAGGGGTATCTATCAGCAATCACTGATTAAGACAACAAATGAGAAGAAATGTGGTCCTCCGTTCACATACTCACGCAAACAGTCAATGGGCTGTTGACAAAATAACGAGACCGTCGCAGACGCCTTTGGAATTGGACAGTGCAACAAATCTTTATTATTATTAGTTGTCGCAAAAATGTTTGCAAAGTTCACGTTTCACACATTACAACAAATGTTATCAGGGAAAAAAAGGACAAATTCATTCAGTTTCGAACCCCATTGTGTTCACTTTTACTACAAGTCAGGTGTAGACCTATCTACTATATTTTTTGTTCAGCCTTTAAATCCAATATAGTGCACGTGGTATGCAGACATAGAACAGGAAAAGTCTCTTCATGTCCACACACATGGAGAGGCACTTCTAAAGGGGATCAATGCCCATGTGACTCTTTATGTTGTTGTATGTTACCCTGTGTTCAAACTCATAACTCACCTTTGCTGCTGTGTGAAGAAACTCCATCAAAGTCCAATCTCGTTTCTCACGCGACCGTATCTCTAGCGACCGTATTTTTTGCTTGATAAGTAAAAAATAACTACCGCACACAGTAATCACATTTTCAACCTCTGTCTAAGGTCTCTTTCGGTTGCCTCCAGTCACATGACAAAAGGGCAGTACCTAGCGGCAGGAAGAGGACATCAACCCCAGTTTCACAACGTTGACCGACCCTTCCAAAATCCAAATAGGATTATCGCAACTGTCCTTAAAAACACACTCTCTTCCCCCTTGCATACAAGCATGTACACTCATCGTTTGAAAGGTGAATTATTAACTCAGAAGAGTAAGGAAGCAAGGAAATTACGAATGACAGCTTCACCTCCAGTCATATTGCAAACCTACATGTCTTTTGTCAATTTAACTATCAGCTTTGTGCGAATGTACTAGAAAGAAAACGACATCTGCAGCCATGAAGTTGTAAACACATCAATTGGATAGCAGCTTGGGTATGTATTGATAACCTGACAACCGTCTGAATTCGCCGTAAGAGATTAAAGACGCTTCATGGCTGCCAGCTTTGTAACTGAGTTAGATTGTACTGATTGAACTGACTAATGGGCTGAACCTGATTACCAGCAGACTGTATTCAAATCATAGCCCTCAAAGCCGTCCATCAACAAGCCATCTGTCCTTGGACAGGAAAATGTTTGGAGAGCCCAGATTTGCCAAGGTTATATAAGGTCGGTGTAATGTCACAAAACAGACTTGTCACTAACCAGACATACGGTAGATAAATCTGTAAGCCATAATTAGCAATTACCGCCACTGGGATACCCGTCCATATCACATTAGAGTACCTACAACTTACTATATGTACATGTTTTGCATTGCACCTCTGCACTCTACAACTCAGACACATGTAGCAGGGACATTACAATTCAACTACAGAACTACCACTACATTCTAACACAGGGAGGTATTCAGGACATGAGCGTCCTTTCACTCTTAGTTGTTTATGTCTTGGAGAGTCCACCTACCAAGAGGCAGTAGGCCAGTCCTGGGGGGGGGGGGGGGGGTTGTCTAGTACCACAGCCACATGATTGTGTAACATGGGATAGGAAGCAGCTGACTGAACACTGGAAGAAAAAATGCATAGCTCAGAGAAAGCAGGCATTTCCTGAAGTGGTAGAGCAGTGAGTGACGTTCCAGTATCTACCGCTCTTGCACTGTGTGTGGTGGTGCATGTGTTTGAGTCTACTGTATGTGTGCATGCATGCATGCTTAAGAGGGTCGTGGGAGAATGTTCGTGTGGGTCACAAATGGATGCTGTAAACTCTGTATCCAATCGCAATTAATCATTCGAAGAAACCATAAAGAGGACGTGTATTTGTTCCTCATTGATTGCCCAGAAAACCTGTTTTTCTTTTTCTGAATGACCCTCACGGCCTCTCTCAACGCTACCCAAAGCAACTTACTCATCTTCTTCAGATTGTTATTTTGAGAGGCCCCCAGGGGGCAGGAATCTAGTTTTAACCATTGACCTTCGTACAAGGCCAGCTGGCTTCTGCTCTGAGCCTAAACCACAGAGATGCTTTACCACTGAGCTTCTAGCAGTACTGATGCCAATATGTTTAGTTGGAGTGCCCCTTCTGCCCCACATAACAAACTGGGCACTGGAAAGGCCTGGAAATACAACAAGATATTTTGGTCTTAGTACAGTCAGTCATTTCTAAATAGACGCTGGCTTAAGAAAAGTGGAAGGAAATTGCTTGGCTTGTGTAACCTTCGACATACTTGATTCCCCAAGCCAATCTCCACCCTATAAGGTCGTATAAGGGTAGCAGGCACTTCTCCAATGGGGTCCAAGGGAAATGGTTTGAAAAACATTTCATGTTTCAATTCAGAAGTCAGAATTAATAAAAATATCCCTAAATCTGCCTGGAGTCAGGGGATTCAATCCCAGTGAGGGCATGGATTTGTATATACCCTGCTCTGAGAGGAACGGCACAATCCAAAAAACACACTCCCATTCCAAAACACAGTGAACTGGAGAGGCTGACGAAGCAGAACTCTCGCATAGAGAGAATGTGTGTCACGTTTTACAAAGAAACAGAACGTTTGGCAAAAAGAGATCAGATGAAATCCTTTCTGGCAGAGGACCACTGCAGTTTTATGAGAATATTCAATTAGCATAAACTAACACATTAAAATAAAGTCAGGAGCAATAACATATCAATGTACAGTACCAGTCATAAGTTAGGACACACTGCAGAATAATAGTGAACACATCAAAACGATGAAATAATACATATGGAATCATGTAGGAACCAAAAAAGTGTTAGACAAATGCCATGAGTGTGCAAAGCTGTCATTAACGCAAAGGGTGGCTACTTTGAAGAATCTCAAATATATTTTGATTTGTTTAACCCTTTATTGGTTACTCATGATTCCATATGTGTTATTTCATATTGTTGAGGTCCACTATTATTCTATAATGTAGAAAATAGTAAAAATAAATAAAAACCCTTGAAAGAGTAGGTGTCCAAACTTTTGACCGGCACTGTATGCTGACACGCAATTTCTTACTGATGTCAATGATTGTCAAATCACAGGTCTCTTGATGTCTGTGTTTGTTTGCATTGTGTGGCAAACGTTTGTTAGGATGACCTGACTTACTGAACTTGTATCTCAGTGTGAATGAATGGACTTACGATGTGGATGACTGATGCCAAGGCGTCTGTGACATTGCTGGGTTCATTGGGGTTGCTCATGGCTCCTCTCCTCTGTGGAATGGGTGCTGGTGCTGTGGCTGTCTGGATAGCTAAACAGGTTTAGGGAACGGTGTGGCTTCAGCCCTTCTCTTTCTCACTCGGACTCAGACAACATTTGGGCAGCATAACCTGGGAAAGACAGAAATATGTAAAGGCATCTTAAAACAAACCTTTACATTTAAAAAAAAATGTAATTAAAAATTAAAAAAAGTAATTTAGCAGACGCTCTTACCCAGAGCGACTTGGGTTAGTGCATTTGTCTGAAGATAGCTGGGTGAGACAACCACATAGTCATAGTAAGTAAATTTTTCCTCAATAAAGATGCTGTCAGCAAAGTCAGTGCTAAACTCAATGAGTCATCTTGTTTTTACACAGCACAATAAAACTACTCTCGCAAAACGCAAAAGGTCATGACAGCTTCCTTGTTTGGTTAGGAAGATGATAATTATCTTTGATTCCTGCCTAAAGGCTGAGGTTGTCAGCACAAGCTCAGACTTAGGCACATGGCCCCTAACCATGATTAGTCACGTGTCTGTTACTGTGTCCCTGTCGGGGAGGACTCCAGTCCTACTGTAATTCCTCACCACCCCCAAGGTCATCACAACCACTGTCTGATAAGAGCCAGATAAGGGCTTGCTACTGTGGAGAGGAGGCTGTGATAAGTGATGGCGCGTGACTGGAGCCACTCGCCCTACCCCTGCAGGAGGACCCATTCCTGCAGGTCAGGAGCCTTTGGGGACAGTAGAGGCAGACAGGAAGCAAGGACAGACAGGGCTGGTGGTGGTGCAGCACCAAGAGGTTTAACATCAAAGTCTGGTATTATCATTGTACTGCATAATATGAATTTTGATTTGAGCTTTTGTACCCATTTCAAGATAACTGGCAGCCAACGTTAAACTGATTGCGAGGAATCAGGTGCTGGTGCTTGCTGTATAACCTACTCTGAATAATGTTTCCTAATGTATTCCTGTTGAAGCAAACAACAGAAAGCTTTACCCTTTTCAATCCCTTTGATATTCCAGGTGGTCAATGGTTTCAGCTTACAGAGAACTTGCGTGAGTCAAACATTGGCTCTGTGTGTGTCTGTTGAAGGAGAGATGCCGTTTCATTCATACAGCTATAGCAGAGGAGATCTGTACGACCCAAATGGAACCCCATTTTGTTTATAGCGCACTACTTTTGACTAAGACCCATAGAGCTCTGGTCAAGAGTAGTGCACTGCACTATATTGGAAATAGGGTGGCTGTTCACATTGGGCCATTCTAGACTCACCGTTAGAAACACTGTCTGTCCCGTCAAAGGCAGTCTAGTTTTCCTGGCAATCACTATCAAAGTGCTTCACTGAAGCCAGGGCATAATCATATCAACGACCTTGTTTGCAAGACAGGTCCTTAAGAGGTAGCCTGGCTCATAACTTAGTACAGTCAAGTACATAGAGATTAGGCCATGACGCGTGCTGTTTGGAGGTTGTGGGCTGGAGAGACAACGCTTTGTTCAAAAATGTTAATTCTCCCAATCATAAGTGGACTTCAAGAGGAACAAGGGAGTGACATTAGGGGCCGTATGCATCAAGCGTCTCAGAGTAGGAGAGCTGACTTAGGATTAGTTTTGCCTTTGATATCACAATGAATAAGACTGCATGAACAGGGGGGACCGGTCTAATCTTAGATCAACACTACTCCAAGACGCTTGATACATAAAGGCACAGGAATATGACTAATTCCATCTTAAATGATCAACAAGTCAATTGCACTGAGAAAAGACATGTTCTCTCAATGACACGGACACACACCACACCGCACAGTTGTAATTAGGAGACATTAAAAAATTTACTGTCAAACCACACAATAAGAACCAAAAAACAGTTTTGATGCGCTTAAATTATGACTCTCAGTAAAACTAGACACCTGCTGACTAAGAAAAGGGGAGCGATCAACACTGGGATAAAGTTACAATTACAGTACATTGAGTTCCTGACCACACAACCATGGGAAACAGCTTATGCACCCCAGGGCAAGACTGTAATAACATCCATTATGATAACAATATGAACACAGTAATAATACAAAGCCAAAAAAACTGAAATTACAGCAATCACAATGAAAGGAAATCAATGTGGAGCCAAATTGCCCAGTGGATTTATCCAGCCATGTCATAACTTCTTCAGGGATCTGATATTTTCAGCCTGCAATCAATCAGCCTTCCAGACTTTTGAATATGGGACATTTATCATCCTAAAATTGAAAGGAGATGACTGTGGACTACAGGAAAAGGAGGACTGAGCACACCTCCATTCTCATCGACGGGGCTGTAGTGGAGCAGGTTGAGTGAGAGTTTCAAGTTCCTTGGTGTCCACGTCACCAATAAACGAACATGGTCCAAGCATACCAAAAAAACCTATTCCCCCTCGGGAGACTGAAAAAAATTTGGCATGGGTCCTCAAAAGGTTCCAAAGCTGCACCATCAAGAGCTTCCTGACTGGTTGCGTCACTGCCATGGTATGGTAACTGTTTGGCCTCCCACTGCAAGAAACTATAGAGGGTAGTGTGTACTGCCTAGTACTTCACTGGGGCCAATCTGCCTGCCATCCAGGACCTCTATACCAGGCGGTGTCAGAGGAAGGCCCTAGAAATTGTCAAAGACTCTAGCTACCCTAGTCATAGACTGTTCTCTCTGCTACCGCAAGGCAAGCGGTACCTGAGCGCCAAGTCTAGGTCCAAGAGGCTTCTAAACAGCTTCTAACCCCAAGCCATAAGACTCCTGAACATCTAATCAAATGGCTACCCAGACTATTTGCATTGCCCCCCTCCCCCCTCTCTTTTACACCGCTGCTACTCTCTTATTATCTATGCATAGTCACTTTAATAACTCCACCTACACGTACGTATTACCTCAATTACCTCGATTAACCGGTGCCCCCACACATTGACTCTGTATCGGTACCCCCTGTATATGGCCTCGCTATTGTTATTTTACTGCTGCTTTTTAATTATTTGTTACTTTAATTTCTTATTTTTGGTATTTTTTCTTAAAACTGCATTGTTGGTTTTAAGGGCTTGTAAGTAAACATTTCACTGTAAGGTCTAAACCTGTTGTATTTGGTGCAAGTGACAAATAAAATGTGATAACATAAGCCTGGGACAGAGGTTAACCGCTACTGCATTAACATAACCTAAAGAAATATAGGTTAAAGTGATAGTGCAAGATTCTGGAAATTATGGATAGACATTTTATGTTTCTGCATCCAGTATGAAGGTAGAGGTAGTTTTGTGAGCCAATCAGCATGGGAAATTAACAACAGTCAAATGCTGGTAGATTTAGGCTGGCTTGTAGACATAGGTGGGTGGTCACACAGAGCATTTGGGAGCAGTTTTTATTTTTTTATCCAAAGCCCACTTGTAAAAAAATAAATAAAAAGTAATAAAAAAAAAAAAACATACATATCTGAGTGTTTGTGTCATCTCGAAGAGACTCAACACTACAGTGGTGAAAGCGTGGTAGGGTACAGCATAGGTTCAATATCTGGTTCAAACAATAGAGAAAGATGGAGGCCTTGCCTGCTTGAAAAGGTATAGAACACATTAATATGTTGTTTTAACATTACAAAACATGTACATGCGTTTTAAAGAAATGTGTCTGATAAAATATTTGAGTGGCTAATAACATTTGGGCATTAAATTTCCCACCCTGGAGCCAATGCTAACTAGCATTAACGCAATGACTGGAAGTTTACCGGAACAGCTAGCATGCTAGCTTGCACTATCACTAGTCTATGATATGGCAATACAGGTGGATGAGACCCTTTACATGAGTGAGCATTTCCTGCTTGAGGTTTGGTCATCTAGCCCTGTGGCCTCCTTTGCAGCCTTCTGCGCCATTTCCCTTCCAGAGCGGAAGAATACTGGCAAATAACGCTCTGTAAAGTCTTCCATTTCTCTAATCTATGTTTAGTCAAGTCACCGGAGTTTCCACAATTCTGATGTCACCTTAAGTCACCTGGTACTCAATAAACCTTATGGTGACATAACTAACTCCTCATCCATCAATGTCTGAGATTCCATTCTAATGCTATCACAAGACGTCTACCTACTTTCACAAAGCAAAATATGGATCAGCGCTGTAAAATTACAAAAAAATTATTAAAATAGAATATTAGAAAATCAAACCAATGTTCGTTACCTGGGTAGTTTGAATCTGACAGGAGACTTGAGAAGGTATTTACAACTTTATGACACTAGTGGCAGAGTTCCATGAAACAACTTAATTGCTTACTTCCATCAAGCAGAAGCAGCGCTCTACGCTGACCTTTTTTATAGGAAGCACGTGTGCGCCTAAATTGAAGGCTCACACAAAGAAATTTAGGAGCACAATGAAACATGAGGTAATAAAGCTAGAATCCTTAATTTTTCTAGGCGCACTGGCGCTCGCAAATATTTAGGCGCATATGCAATTAAAATGGTCGCACTTTAGAGCCCTGAGTAGGCCTATTTGATTCCCAATTTCCCACTCATACCAGTGAACTTCCAATGTCTCAAACATGGGAATCAAATAGCATCTGTGCTGTGTCTACTTAAATTTTGACAGAACAATAAGGACCTGCTCTGAAAACAGTCAAGTCTGCATTAGAGTCAAATAATGCTCCCCTAGGGAAAGCTCACCACTTTATAAATAACTGCAGTTAAAACCCATACATTTCGATTAGCATTTTGCCTCCTAGGCCTGTATGACTTGCACAGCATGACAGCTCTGTGAGATTATAAAGAACTTTGGTCACGCAATATGCAGTAAGCTAAGAGTACGCTTATAGCAAAGCCTAGCAGCTGGTCAGTTTAGAGTGGTTATTGTAGTAGTATTGATATCTGCAAATGATTTAATATAACATGTAAAGTGAGTCTATACAGTCAGTACCACTCAAGCTTATAAGAAGCTGTTGTAGGCTCAATCTACATGACAAGCCAATAACTCTTGGAAGCCTCAATTCAAGAGTGGTAGTAAAAACATGTGTTGCAGTTGGAGAGACAGTTTTAAGCCTTTAAATTGTGTGGCATAAAAGTATAGACCACAGATTACATACTGACATACTTCAATCAAAAAGGCATCATTTCAGGAAAAGCAGTTCAATAAGAAATCTAACTGCCAATGAAAATGCCATTCCACAAATAGACAATTATAATGTGGAAACCTCATTGTTGACACAACGTATACTTAAGATGATTTAAGATTTTACTTAGTCTATGCTTAGGCTATATTAGTGTATGCGACTCCTGTTTTAGGGACAGGGTTTATCTTTCTTGAAAACAACTTGTTTTTAGTGGTTTTGCAGGGTTAGCATAGAATATGTAGGCTATAGGCTACATTACATCAGCATAGTGATAGCACTTCTGCTCAAGTGTGAGGTGTCCCTTAGATAAATCTTTAAGGCCAGCACCAACCTAACTCAAAATACACAGTGTTCATCTATGAAGCCTCAATGCCTAATTCACAGAACAGAGTTCATCGACTCCAATTTCGAATGATTGGGAGGCTTCAAGACACAGGAGAATGTGGACTAGAGGTCGACCAATTAAGATTTTAACGTCGATACCAATATCAATTATTGGAGGACCAAAAAAAGCGGATACCGATTAATCGGACGATATATATAGATAAAATTACAAGAATACTATCTGAATAAACAAATTATATCTGAATAAACAATGAACACTTATTTTAACTTAATATAATACATAAAAAACATCTATTTAGTCTCAAATAATGTTCAATTTGGTTTAAAAACACAGTGTTTGAGAATAAAGTAAAAGTGCAATATGTGCCATGTAAAAAAGCTAACGTTTAAGTTCCTTGCCCAGAACATGAAAGCTGGTGGTTCAATATTCCCAGTTAATTAAGAAGTTTTAGGTTGTAGTTATTATAGGAATTAGGACACGTTGACTATCTCTCTATACCATTTGTATTTCATGTACCTTTGACTATTGGATGTTCTTATAGGCACTTTAGTATTGCCAGCCTAATCTCGGGAGTTGATAGGCTTGAAGTCATAAACAGCGCTGTGCTTCAAGCATTGATAAGAGCTGCAGGCAAACGCACCAAAGTGCTGTTTGAATGAATGCTTACGAGCCTGCTGCTGCCTACCACCGCTCAGTCAGACTGCTCTACCAAATATCAAATCATAGACTTAATTATAATAAACACAGAAATACGAACCTTTGGTCATTAATATGGTAAAATCCGGAAACTATCATTTCTAAAACAAAACGTTTATTCTTTCAGTGAAATACAAAACCGTTTCGTATTTTATAGAACGGGTGGCAACCCTAAGTCTAAATATTGCTGTTACATTGCACAACCTTCAATGTTATGTCATAATTATGTAAAATTCTGGCAAATTAATTACGGTCACAGTTCGCAACGAGCCAGGCGGCCCAAACTGTTGCATATACCCTGACTGCTTGCACTAAACGCAAGAGAAGTGACAAAATTTCCCTAGTTAATATTGCCTGCTAACATTTTTTTTTTAAACTAAATATGCAGGTTTAAAAAAATATATACTTCTGTGTATTGATTAAGAAAGGCATTGATATTTATGGTTAGGTACATTTGTGCAATGATTGTGCGCGAATGCGCTTTTGTTAAATCGTCACCTGTTTGGCGAAGTAGGCTGTGATTCGATGGTAAATTAACAGGCACCGCATTGATTATATGCAACGCAGGACAAGCTAGTTAACCTAGTAATATCATCAACCACGTGTAGTTAACTAGTGATTATGTCAAGATTGATTGTTTTTTTTATAAGATAAGTTTAATGCTAGCTAGCAACTTACCTTGGCTTCTTGCAGCCACAAGGTCATTTTGACGCTGCACTCGCGTAACAGGTGGTCAGCCTGCCACGCAGTTTCCTTGTGGATTGCAATGTAATCGGTGTACAAAAAAGCTGATTACCGATTGTTAAATAAACTTGAAATCGGCCCTAATTAAAATTGGCCATGCTGATTAATCGGTCGACCTCTAATGTGGACAACTCCAAACAAATGTCATGTTCCCTCAGATATTCCCCAGTGGTGTAGACTATTCCTATTTGTTACCATAATCAACACTGAACACTTATATACATGAGGAACCATATCAAATACACTAAAGCAGGGCTGTCCATACTCATTTTGCCTGGCAGGCAGTGGTGTAGTGGAGGGTATAAGCCGTATACCTACTTTTTTGGTTTTTGTAGGCATATACCGTATCAATTAATAAGGCTGATGGAAAAGATACAAATGTTTAGCTTAAAATGTTGATAAACTATTACTTCACATTTTAAGCGCAGAAATGCAATTTGCGGAAAGACACCATTCTAAAATGCACACCACTGCACATGCGAGCGGTTTGATGGACAGAGATGGAAATATCCTTTAGTAATTTTGAAATAGGGGAAATCTAAAGATGCAACAACTATCATAGGTTGCTAATATGACTAGGATAATGCATTTGGCTGCTAGACAATGAAACTAAGTTGATTTGAAAACCAACAGAACAGGAGAGCGCATATGAAGAAGTCTTTACAAAATAATTGCCTCCACGTTTCTATGGTGGTATTTTGACTATAGGCTACTTTGAAGCAAGGTAAGACATGCCTCATAATATGAAGTAAACGTCCAAGTCTCAAACAATTAAGGAACAGGGAAAATATAGCGAAGCTAATGATAGGCCTAACTGTCTTCTGGTAGATGGACAGGTTTTCCCAAAAACTTCCTCAATTAAATGTTAACTAGCTACAAAGTAGCCTATGCCTACCTGGCAGAATGATATGATTATTTGCACCAAACCAGTGGCCATTTGTTTTGCAAACTCCATCTCATACAGAAACACAGCTAGCCAAACACGTGCTGCACAGTTGAATTAAAAGGGTAACTACACAAAACTAAAATGAACATTTCTAGATTTTTCCCTCACCTCAAAAGTGGTCACCTGAAGTGGTTTAAGCGTTGTTGTGGTCTTAAAAGATCACATTTTGTTGTTAATCTATTAAAAAAATAAAGTGTGACTTTGAGAGCCAAAAAGCTGAAACCTGGAGTGAGTCATCGGAGACCTAAACCTCTGCATGTCCACTCGGGGAAACTTCACTTTCAATTCATTGAATTACTTATCAGAATAGAGCACAACGCAACTCTAAACAAATTAACCTTGCTGTGCGGTATTAAACTGAAATCACAAAAACCAAAAGAGCCAAATCGAAGTAAATGGTTAAAAGTAACATGAAAACAGCCAAACAGGAGAGGTTAGGTATCAAAACTTCCAAAGCAAATGTAGCCTGTGTAGCCTCATTTATCTGTTTTAATAGTGGGCCTACTATTACCCTACTTGCACAGTACAGTTTGGGTTCGACCAGACTGTGAAAGACCAATATGGGATTCATAATTTTAGGTAATTCAGAGTGTATCTTACTGTTTTTCGTAGGATCTTTCACACAGAGCACCTTTCCTGGACTTTGATGCTACCTGACTGTCTAGCGAAGAGATTGTATTGTAAGTCCATTATAATAAAAAAGTAAAACGGTTTTAATCAAACCACCTGCCAGTTGCACTGAATCAGCTCGAAGGCAGGATCTGGTCCACGGGCCTTACGTTTGACACCCCTGCACTAAAAGGTACAGATAGACAGACTACAGAGGAAAAACCTAAAATGTAGCCTAGGCACCAACTGACTACACTTACAGACCATGAATGAGCTAGACGGGAAAGTTTTCAGAAAGTGAAAAGAAATGCCCAAACCTCCAATAGAGCAAACAAAGAACTCTGAGGGAAGCAAACGCATTTATCATGAACTCAAAATGCCACTTAGCAAACCATGTGTGTTGCTGAAAACAAGTTCATAAAGTCTCTATTCCGGGCTTTATACGACTGTGGCAGAGTGTTTGTTGGAGCCACTTAACTAGAAGAGCAAACAGTGCAGACTGGAATATGATAGGAAATTAGGATAATTTTTCTGGAGTGAGTGTCACCGAAGACCTAAACCTCTGCAGGTCCACTAGGGGATACTTTAGTCTCAATTCATTGAATTACTTAGCGCACAACGCAACTCTAAACAAATTAACCTTGCTGTACGGTATTAAACTGAAATCACAAAAACTCACATTGAATGAAGCAGACAAAAACCAAAAGATCCAAATTGAAGTAAATGGTTAAAAGTACCATGAAAACAGCCAAACAGGACAGGTTAGGTATCAAAACTTCTAAAGCTTCCAACAAGTCACCACCGAGACCGTAGAGAGAGACAACTTCAAAAACCTTGTACTGTACCTTTGTGTGCCTCCTGCAGGGGAGCCTGACATTGTAGTGCAAAGCTGAACGCCGCTGTGAGGGGAGAGCAGGAACCGGACAAAGTGAAGGAAAGAAAAAGAAAAGCGTGAGACAAAAAGAAAGACAGAAAGCAAGCTGCAATTAGAGGCTTTCTGTGTGGCTTTACTGGCCGTGGTGGGCTCCTAGCCTAGTTTATTGTTCCCCCAGATGCTCCCTCATACCAACAGTCACAGACTGATAAATGCAGCCTTCCTCCTAAGGATTATGTTTCCTCCTGCAGCCCGCTGACAAGTAGCCATGTGACTGGACTCACCGACGACTCACCACTGAGTAAGAGGCTTCAGACAAGCACACAGACACACTTTTTTTAGACGCAATTGAACAGGCCTATAGCTTATGAACTGAACACAAAACAAAATCAACTACGGTATAAACATTATACCTCTATCTGGAATTTCACAAAAGAAACAGATAACACACTCATTTCTTTGTAATAGAACAAGGCCAAAGTGATGGAGTCGTGCAGCTAATCTTGTGTAATGAAAACCTTCACCTCCAGCGTCACAGTAGCAATACAGCCATAATGTGTGGTGATAACTATCCCACCAGAATAATACAGGATAATGTGACCCTGGATTAGGAAATACCTCAGCCTTCCAATATATCATTTTTATGACCTCATCATCAATAGATTAATGCAGGGAAGCAGTCCACCAATCTTCAGATGTCTGGCTCGAACTATATTGACACAGGCGAAACCTGGGACAATAATGCTTGACTATAGTGTGCCACAATGGGCAAGCAGTGTAGTAAATGCTGTAGACATTGGCAATACGACATGAGAGAGCTCCACAAAATCTGGTTGCCATGACATACAATCAACTGGACCTTGAGCTGAATAGCAATTCTGTGCTGAACAATGACAAACGGTGGCGTAGGGCTGGGCCGTATATCATATTTCATAAAACGGGTTGTTTGGATCCTTGATGCTGACTGGTTGATATGCTGGAGTTGTGGGACAATAACCCTCGCAAAATAACATGGTGTTAATGTCAATTCCACTGTCCCCGCAGCCCAGGCAGGAAATTCATAAACATCTACATATTATTTGTCCATGCTACTATTTGGTTAGCAACAGTCGCTGTTGTATAAACCTATCTGTCAGCCTCTACGACCTGTGCAACAATCTCTCCTGTGCCAGTAGGCTAGCTAGCCCAAGAATGAACATAAAACTAATAATTCACCATGGAAACCGTAAACACTCAGAATTCCAGTGCTGGAGTGCCATTTTAGCAGGCAACAATGTGAGTGAGAGGTTCCATTCTCCCAGCCTAAGAAGAGGCAAGCACCGGCCCTTCCTTGGCTTCACCTTGTCAAAGGATAATTCCCGGGTTCTCAGGCATTATTGCTTAATTACTACATAGGCCTACCGGTATTTATCCACACACTGGTGTGGATTTTTGCTGTACCCTCTAACAGTATTTTATATGTTGGATTTGTTACATTAAATAATTCAGTAAATTATTTAAAATAATTCGTTTTTAAATCGCCAGCAAGAAACTGCTAACAGCTGAGCTAGGTAACTTGCAAGCACAACAAGTGTACAAATTATGGAGTTGAGACCCCTGAAAATCGTCAGACTGCCCTCTAGTGGCAAAAGTACGTTTTTTTTTGGTTTACAATTTTTTTTTAAATACTAAAGACAAAAAAAACGTGACAGTGTGTAAATTACAAATTAGAATAGGAAATGAAGAAATTGATGACATTTCTGGAAGTGAATGCTTGAATTGAACAAATAGCCTAACTACACAACTGGAAACCATTGGTCGAGTACCAGCGTGAGGCTACAAAATAACATTTTGATGCAATGTTCTACAAAGAAGACTACTTTACTGTCAGTTTTGTCCTCCTATTATTTTTGGTTGAAGTTCGGTTGAACATTATAAAGCAATCAGAATGGAGAAAGCCAATTACAAATAATTTACATGTACTATCTGTACATTACATGTACTATCTGTGTAGTAATGTTCTCAGAATGCCATTTGCATTGCTAGTTATAGCCTAATGTTACCTAGCTAACTAACATTGAACCTATTTGGTTAACTTTAGCTAGCTATGACAATCGGTTTGTATTGCTGGTACTATATGGATTAGGATTATGGTTAATTATTTATCTAGCATGTCTAAACAAAAATACAACACTTCACAAAACGATTACATGAACCATAAAGTTAGCCAGGTGTGTCTGACGGTGATTACGGCTATCTAGTGTACAATAATGCCAAAATATTTGTATCTGGAATTTGTCTTTGAGCATCAGTAGAACAAGCCTGACTCTCCTCCACCAGTCATACAAGGAGAATGGTCTAATGCCTCCCATCAAAAAGAGAAATGGCCCAAGCAAGCGCAGCTTACACCTGAAGCATGAGGACTTGCAGCGAGTTGTGAACTTCAACAACTACGCAGAGCATAATGCAATAGTATTACCAGGACACAAACACTTGGTGGAAAGCTGCTGCCATCCCATGTGACAAAATCAGCGGTGTGGCGTCTCTACAAGGAATCAATGACAACACTTTGTATGTAAAGCATAAACAACACATTTTGATCATTTAATTTACCTCCAACATGACTGGCACAACTTTTATTGATCTCACATTTTTTTTGTTAATTCCTGTTTTCCAGCCTCGAAGCTTTAGAGCCTGGTGTTGTTGCCGCCAAGGAGCGTTCGGACTCAGTCGGGACCAGGTTTCAGCTGCTGAGACATCCTTCCTCCCATAGATGGTCTGCCTGCACCACCTGGACTGGACACAGCTAGACAAACGTATCTTTTTGAGAAGAGCAGGGAGTTTTGTGACGAAGAGGCTATGGACATCATATGCCCTGCACCAAAATCAAGGGCAGGACAGAAACAAGTTCTCCAAATATAGATTCCCTTCTTTATGCTTGGACCAGTAATCAGGACTATCTTCAGTGCCTTTATTCAAATGACTCTCCTTTTTATCCTGCTGCTCAGCCACTTTACCCCTGATTGTATGCATATAACTACCTCATCTATCACCGATATCGTTATAGTACATAATATTTATATTGACACTATCTGATATTGCTACTGTGCAAGCAACCATTTGGCTGTACCGTTTACAGCTTCTGTAGAGATCCATACACTTATCTAACATTTAAAATATTTTCTATCTGGACACTTTGTTACCTGGAATTGTTTCCTTAATTGTAGGCTACTACTTTTAGTCTTAATCTTTACTCCAGTTCTCACTGTTTAGTACGTGACCTCACATGTGAATCTTTAAAGAGATGGGTGGACCTGGCTTAAGAGGGTGTGGACAACGCTGAATGGGTGTAGACAAAGGAGAGCTCTCCAGTAGGTACCAAAACATTCAAAGGCCAGTTTATCAACTTTCAAAGCAGAATTACTTTCCCATTGTTCCTCAAAATGCAGTGTATGATGTAGCTCTGTGTCTCTGCTTTTATCCAGTGTAAAAAACACAAATTACAAATTTTGCTACCTAAGATTGAATCAAGGTGGTTGGTCACATTTCTTTCAGGGTTTGTACAGTGACAAGTCAAATTCAAGGACTTCGGTACTTTTTCAAGCACTAATATTTATTTTCAAGGACCATCAATTTGTAATAGTTCCTATTATGCAAGTGTTTCTAGTCGCCACCATATATCGCCACAACCCCACGAGGGAAAAAACGAACTAACTATTCATCACTATCTTACAAGTTCTACTCAATAATAGATGTTTCACTACATACATGGAGTGGTAAGTCAGTACTGATGATGTTGACTGATTTCCTTATATGTACTGTAACTCAATACATTGTTTTTTGAAATTGTAACATTTCTATTTTTGTTCAGTGTACATGATAATAAAAATTGTCTTTATATTTCACAAAATTTTAGGTCCCACAGGCTGTCCCAACACAAAAGGACCCTAAGTTTGGAACCCACTGTACTACTAACGCTCTCCTTGCTTGCTTTAATACTTCCTCTCTCGGTGCATCTCCTTTGCCTCGTTCATTGCATTCTGACTCACCACTGTGTGTCACTAGTCACGTTAAAGAAAAGGCATTTTGTTATGAGAACTTGATTATAGCTAGCTTAATTTCAGTCAACTGCTCCCGCTGAGGTCAGGCTCTGTTCAACATTAGCTTCCAACTTCATCCTTCTAGCCAACTAGTAATAGCTAGCTACCTGGCTAACAGCCAGCGCACTTGAGCTACCTAGCTAGCTAGACTTGTGACTGAAATATCAGCCACTATTAACCAGTTGTACACTCATTTTTAGAAGGTCAGTTTTTTTTCTCCCTGTTTGGGGGATGTCTGCTGACACAGCAGGAGTCAAGGGATGCTAAAAAAAATCCCCGCTGTCAGCAATGTCTCCCACATGCCACTGTAGGTCTGGGCTGATGTAGTTCATTTCAACTCTTGGCCTGTCGTGGGTGGAGTCTGTCGTTGGACAGAGTGGTGAATGAATGCGCTGCAAACAAGGCAAATACAAGGGAGCAGGTGAACATAATGAGCATACATGAATCGTTCATGATTCCACTCGTTCGCAGAGGTATGTGCGATTAGAACTCAGATCAAGAAGCCTTCTGACTGTTGAACAACGCTGGGAACGCAATAAGTGTAAACGATAATTTGCAAAAACAAGCGAGTAAACTATTTCACAAATAAAAAAGGTGAGTAAATGACGTTAACGTGTTTACCCTCCACTACATCCCTGGATGGGTCTGGCAAAACCCTTCATAAACATAAACATCATGATATGCAGTAAAGAATCTGCATTTGCCCGGCATTTTAGCTATCGATGTGACATTTGGTGGCGCCTAAATCAGTCAGTTCTGTACCTGCTTGGCAGTCGCAGTGTGGTTGGACTGAGCGAGTTTGCCTAGCAACTAGCGTGAAAAACACATGAGATAAAACTCCGTAGTCTGCCAGGAAATGAATTCACAAGACCAATACATTTTTTTTTTTATATTCTTCATTAAGATATTTTATCATTTTCTGTTGTCCTCTCATTTCAATTCAAGAACTTTTCAAGTACCAACTTCAGAACAGTTAAGGTATTCCAGTACTTGAATTTCAGAGTGCAAAATTCAAGTACTTTAAGCACGTCGTACGAACCATGTTCTTTGTATATATCCATTATAATGATCCTGACAAATTAATTTGCTTTGATTAGAGAAGCTGACAGTCACGTCACGTTCATTTGCATGGCACGGTGGTGATCGCAACATGTTGCACAGGTCGGATAGGCACACAGCGAGGTTTATATTAACCCCCGCTGAACCAAACGCTAGCCTAGTACAGGGCTTTTTCTGGATCAAAAATGGGGCTTAGGTGGTGGTCGTGGCATGGCTAATGATGGTTGGCTGACCTAAAAATGTTGGCCGCAGGGACAAAATGTAGCGGTTGTAAAGCTAATTTCCTGCAATTCTACACATTTTGCCATGAGGCCGAGAGAAAAATTAGCAGTTTAATAGAAAATGTACTGCAATTCCTCACATTCTGTCATGGCTTATGCTAATATATATATATATATATATATATATATATATATATATATATATACATACAGTTGAAGTCGTAAGTTTACATACACTTAGGTTGGAGCCATTAAAACTGTTTTCAACCACTCCACAAAATTCTTGTTAACAAACTATAGTTTTGGCAAGTCGTTTAGGACATCTACTTTTTCAAACAATTGTTTACAGACAGATTATTTCACTGTATCACAATTCCAGTGGGTCAGAAGTTTGCATACACTAAGTTGACTGTGCCTTTAAACAGCTTGGAAAATTCCAGAAAATGATGTCATGGCTTTAGAAGCTTCTGATAGGCTAATTGACACCATTTGAGTCAATCGGAGGTGTACCTGTGGATGCATTTCAATGCCTACCTTCAAACTCAGTGCCTCTGCTTGACATTATGGGAAAATCAAAAGAAATGAGCAAAGACCTAAAAAAAAAAAAAATTGTAAACTTCCACAAGTCTGGTTCATCCTTGGGAGCAATTTCCAAATGCCTGAAGGTAACACGTTCATCTGTACAAACAATAGTACGCAAGTATAAACACCATGGGACCACGCAGCCGTCATAGCGCTCAGGAAGGAGACGCGTTCCGTTTCCTAGAGATTAACGTACTTTGTTGCGAAAAGTGCAAATCAATCTCAGAACAGCAGCAAAGGACCCTGTGAAGATGCTGGAGAAAACAGGTACAAAAGTATCTATATCCACAGTAAAATGAGTCCAGTAGACATAACCTGAAAGGCTGCTCAGCAAGGAAGAAGCCACTGCTCCAAAACCGCCATAAAAAAGCCAGACTACGGTTTACAACTGCACAAGGGGACAAAGATCGTACTTTTGAGAAATGTCCTCTGGTCTGATGAAACAAAAATAGAACCGTTTGGCCATAATGACCATCGTTATATTTGGAGGAAGAAGGGGGAGGCTTGCAAGCCAAAGAACACCATCCCAACCGTGAAGCACGGGGGTGGCAGCATCATGTTGTGGGGGTGCTTTGCTGCAGGAGGGACTGGTGCACTTCAAAGTAGATGGCATCATGAGGCAGGAAAATTATGTGGATTTATTGAAGCAACATCTCAAGACATCAGTCAGGAAGTGAAAGCTTGGTCGCAAATGGGTCTTCCAAAATAGACAATGACCCCAAGCATACTTCCAAAGTTGTGGCAAAATGGCTTAAGTACAACAACGTCAAGGTATTGGTGCGGCCATCACAAAGCCCTGACCTCAATCCCATAGAACATTTGTGGGCAGAACTGAAAAAGCAAGGAGGCCTACAAACCTGACTCAGTTACACCAGATGTGTCAGGAGGAATGGGCCAAAATTCACCCAACTTATTGTGGGAAGCTTGCGGAATGCTACCTGAAACGTTTGACCCAGGTTAAAGAATTTAAAGGCAATGCTACCAAATACTAATTGAGTGTATGTAAACTTCTGACCCACTGGGAATGTGATGAAAGAAATAAAAGCTGAAATAAATCATTCTCTCCGCTATTATTCTATCATTTCACATTCTTAAAAGAAAGTGGTGATCCTAACTGAGCCACAGGAATCCCTGTGGCTCAGTTGGTAGAGCATGGTGTGTGCAACGCCAGGGTTGTGGGTTCGATTCCCACGGGGGGCCAGTACAAAAAAAAAAAAAAAAAATGCATGAAATGTATGCATTCACTACTGTAAGTCGCTCTGGATAAGAGCGTCTGCTAAATGACTTAAATGTAAATGTAAAGACGGAATTTTTACGAGGATTAAATTTCAGGAATTGTGAAAAACTTAGTTTAAATGTATTTGGCAAAGGACTTCAACTGTACCAATTATATTATTACAAATTCCTGTGTGATAATTTCTCTGTATGTACATATTTTTCTTTTTTTTTGACTGGCAGCCTACAGGTAACGTGGTATAAACTGTGTAAATTGAGATGAATACTGTGTCTGAAACGGGAAAAAAATGACAAAGCAAATAAAAATGTGGTCAAAATATTTAAAGAAGCTGCCATGCGGGGAATTGTAAGTGGTTCGTTTCAGCTCGTATCTTGTTATTGATATCGTCTCTTGTTTTGAGGTGTTTTCACTGATGTCATGTCTATGCTAATGTGGCAAAAATGCACTAGCTAACCAACAACTGTAAATATGTATTTGAGAGACAAGTGCTCATTGTACAAATGTATGTTTTCAATAAACATTTGGAGACTTAATATAGTTTACATGTTGTCAACAATCTAAGCCAACCCCGCCTGTTTTGTCCCGTAGATGGGCACATGTCGGTTTTGTTGCTAAACAACTATCCTGTCTATAACTCCCTGCTATCAACCAATCAGCATTCAAACTTACCATTTTATAATGGCAGTTTATTTGAAAAATAATTGGAATCATTACACTTAAAGTGGCTGACTCGCTAGCTAACAAACATAGTCAAATGTTTTTTTCCTTTGTTCTATTGCGTTAAGACAATGCCATTGTCATGGAGAATGTGGTTTTGTTATATCCCATTACTGATTTTGAGATACTGAAATGATTGCAATCAGGCTTTATTGTAGTCCAGAGGTATAGTAAGCTTTATACCTCTGTTAGGAAAGACGGAACTATCAATCCGCTTAAAACTTCAAACAATTCCACATAAAGTCAACTAAGGTACTGGATTATACATGTTTTCAACAAAGTGTGCAGTAATTCAATCTCAACACTTAGCCAGTGGGTCAAACAACAAGCATTCCTACATCAGCTTATATGAGACTTAGTGCTTTAGAAATGCATGTAGCCATGGGTGACAAGCCCTATGTGAGCCTGTGTGTGCGCACGCGGGGAGGGTTACAATTAGGGTAAGGGTTCGTAGTTAGGGAAAATATGATTTTGAATGGAAATTCATTTTAGGTCCCCATGATGATATAAGAACATTGTGTGTGTGTGTGTGTGTGTGTGTACACTTGTTTTCCTACCTTATCAGGACCCCAATGTCCTAATAATTCACCCGAATGTCCTGATAAGGTAGGAAAACAAAAACCCGAATTTGGTCAAATGCTATTTTAAGGTTAAGTGTTCACCCCTGAAAAATTCCTGAAATTTCACGAAAACACAGCTGTGTGTGTGTGTGTGTGTGTGTGTGTGTGTGTGTGTGTGTGCGCGCGAGAGAAAGTATTAGTGTGCATGCATGATTGTTTGTCATTGGGTATATGTGCTCACTTGGAGTCACATGACATTCTGGAAGAAAGAGGAAACGCAGCTCAAAAGCCACAATGAGCTCAAACTAGACACCAGTTCAAAGACTGTGGTTTCCTCTGTTCCAATAGCACTCTGAAAATAGCATTTATCCATGGAGTACTGTGGTCAGACCTATAAAAACAGGTGCGAGAGCCACTTTGGATTGTGGAGGATGAGCTTTTTTACCGTGGCCACCAGACAATTAGGCGAATGCTCAGTAGATAGTTTGAAATGTAAACAGCATTCTTTCTCTGCTCCTTCTGCAACACAGTCAACTACATTCCCTAGGGCAGTTCCAATATTTCAAAAAGGAAAACAGAGTACATATTTGCTTGCGGAAATAGTTGACGATGTGGTGAGCAACAGCGTCATCCAAACCTGGCTGAAATGACCAAAACTTCTGTAACTGGGCAAAAACATGAACATAAAACTAAGACTATAAATATAGCCTAGTCTATATAACAGATTTAAAAAGGTATTCTAACCAATTGCCAGATACATAAAAAAATATCTAATAATAATGAAATGTATACCTTTGATATATAACTATGGTGTTTTAAACACTTCGAGTTCACTTGGACTGAGTTTTGAAACCATCAGCAAAACTTCTTTCTGCAGCAGATTCTCCTGCTTCCTGTCATTTCTGTTCCTGTTTTTAAGCCTGTAGCCCAGTGTTTCCACTAGTTTTTTTTGCAGCAGTGGCAGAGGTACTGTGAGAAGAACACTTCTGGTGACTTTTTTAAAGGACATTCTAGGGTTGGGCGTTATACCGTATTTATCATATCCCGGGGTATTTTGAAATACCCACAGTATGGTTTTCAATAGCATAGGATTATTTAAAAAAAATGTATACATGTGGATATTTGTACTTTTTAAATAAATACCTGCAGTGCAGTCAATTTGTGCATTAATAGATAAAGCGTTGCCCATGCTAATAAAGCCTTTTGGCCACTAGAGGCCTCTATCATTCTCTATGATCTAGATGCTCACTCAGATCAACGATCCCTCAGAAGCTAACTTTTTTGTAATGTCAAATAGTGGTAACATTATTAATCCCGGATCAGGCAACAAATATCATTACACATTTGCAAGTAATAAACAGGCGCACCATAAACAAACTCACCAGTCCCCTGATTAGTCAAAGCCCTCTCCAAATTGTCTTGGGCACCGACTTGAATAAGAAGGACCCTGGATCTAGATAGAAGTTTGATATAAGCCCAGCTGGCCTATTGGTTTATTCCTATGGGGATCTGGCAGTGGTCAGTGTTGATAGCTTCGTCTCCGTCGAAAAGTTGTTTCCCTTGAAATAGCACTAGCGCTTGGGGGTCGTTTCAGCTGAAACATTCAACATGCAGACGTATCTCTGTCCAGACTTCAGAGAGCTGGGGCCGGTAGGACCCCAGGCTTCGCCAGTTTTGTGCACACAGTAACTGGAGTGTTTCCAGGATCACACACACAGCAACAGCTGCTCCTGATGAATCTACTGTACGTCCAGCTCTCTCCATCTACCCTCACAAGAATCAGTCAGACGGCTCTGTCTGTCCAGCTCTGTCTGCAAGTTAAGTAGCACCTGTCTTGGGGTGGGGAAGGATATATAAAAGGGCCTATTTGAGGACATCCCGTGGTGGCATGCCGATATGGAGGTTTTCATGTGCTTCCTTATTGTCAACAGACCCTACTGTCTAAAGAGGAAAATTCAGTCATCGTTCTGGCCTCGATACCAGTGGAGGCTGGTGGGAAGAGCTATAGGGGGACAGGCTCATTGTAATGGCTAGAATGGAATTCATGGACCAGAGCCAAATGTGGTTTCTAGGGGTGTAAGAGTACACGTATTCGTACCAAACCATTCAGTACAGAGACCTTGGTTCAGTCCGAACTGTGAATCCGATTACATACAAAAAAAAAAGGTTGAAAAATACAAACACTAGGCCTATAGGCTATGCCTACGCTGCATTGGAGGCCTATGCCTCTTGAGTAATTCTGAGCTGAAAAAGAATACTAATTTCAGGCTATTCCGTTAAAACAACTAGACTATGCCCACATTGTAACCAAAATTCAAATCTTAATTGCCACATTTCAAACTGTCCTTTTATGAGGCGCAACCGGGAACTAGTTCTGTAAGATGGCGAGTGGTGGTGTCGATAAAAGATCACTGTTTAAATCTCCAGTTTGGGAACATTTTGGCTTCCCAATAGATTAGAACGGTGAAGGACAGAGAGTTGTGGATAAAACGTTAACAGTATGTCGCCACGCTCTACGAGAATAGCCTATGCAGCTGCCAACACCTCAAATATATGTCGACAGATTTACACCGACATCACCCCAGTATACCAGAGCAAGACGGAAACTCAAAGAAACAATACAACATCGTCTCTCCTCTGCACTCAAACATTCCTTGGCAACTGATTCTGACTGGGCCAAATAAATTACAAGAGCGATAGGTAAGCTATGTTTATATTTTTTTACAGTCTTTGATTTATAGCCGCGGATATGCGCCCATTCACGGTGGTTGAGAATGGGGGGGGTTTCAGCACCTTGTTAAAGTGCTTGAGCCATGTTACAAACTTCCCTCTTGCACCCATTTCAGCAAACAGGTACAATGGTTCCTCCTTTAAAAGTTGTGTCATACTGCAGCACACCTTGCGGGCTGCTGCAGAATTCTATGGCACGTTATTTAAATTGTCAGCCATTTTTACCATTAATGCTAGTTGGTACTAGTTTGACCACCAAAGGCCAAAACATTTATTTCTGTTTTTAGAGGGAGAGAAACACTGAGCCAATTGTGTGCCACCCTATGGGACTCCCAATCACGGTCGGATGTGATACATAATAATACAAATTAGTATTATTTTTCCCCCTTCCACATGTTAAAAGGTTCCAATTGATAAACATGTTTTATCAATTAAGATATGAGTTTAACCACAATATTTGTATTATTTGTTCTGTATTTTCTGGTAGATTAAACTGATATTGCAACCAATCACGGCCGGTTGTGATACAGCCAACCTAACTGAGAAATACATTTGGCCATAGAATGCTCCCCCTACCCTCTTTCTAGGCAAGTCTATTGTCCTGCTAATAGCCAGAATGGCGCTGTACAACATAACCGTGTGTTTGAAAGAGTATTTTCCAGTAAGCAACAAATTTGCTTACCTGCATTAGCCTACTTTGTTCCAATATTTCTGTCATTCAGTGGATATTTATTATCATAGTAATTCGTTATGGATCCATAAGGAAATAAACATCTGCATTTTGAAAGATTATTTTCATCATTATTTTATTAACCTGTTGGGGCTAGGGGGCAGTATTTGCACGGCCGGATAAAAAAAATGTACCCGATTTAATCTGGTTACTACTCTTGCCCAGAAACGAGAATATGCATATAATTAGTAGATTTGGATAGAAAACACCCTAAAGTTTCTAAAACTGTTTGAATTTTGTCTGTGAGTATAACAGAACTCATATGGCAGGCAAAAACCTGAGAAGATTCTGTACAGGAAGTGCCCTCTCTGACCATTTCTTGGCCTTCTACACTCTATTGAAAACTGAGGATCTCTGCTGTAACGTGACACTTCCTATGGCTCCCATAGGCTCTCAGAAGGCGGCAGAACGTTGAATGATGACTTTGCAGCCCATGGCTGAAAAACAGTAGCGCATGGTCGATCTGAGAACAATGAGACGGGGGCGCGCGTGCACGTGAAGCGTCCATTTTAGATTTTGAGTCTTTGAACGAAAACAGGGTTTCCCGGTCGGAATATTATCGCTTTTTTAGGAGAAAAATGGCATAAAAATTGATTTTAAACAGCGTTTGACATGCTTCGAAGTACGGTAATGGAATATTTAGAATTTTCTTGTCACGATACGCGCGTCACCCTTCGGATAGTGTCTTGAACACACGAACAAAACAGAGGATATTTGAACATAACTATGGATTATTTTGAACCAAACCAACATTTGTTATTGAAGTAGAAGTCCTGGGAGTGCATTCAGATGAAGAACAGCAAAGGTAATCCAATTTTTCTTATAGTAAATCGGAGTTTGGTGAGTGCCAAACTTGGTGGGTGTCAAAATAGCTAGCCCGTGATGGCGAGCTATCTACTCAGAATAATGCAAAATGTGCTTTTGCCGAAAAGCTATTTTAAAATCGGACATAGCGATTGCATAAAGGAGTTCTGTATCTATAATTCTTTAAATAATTATGGTTTTTTGTGAACGTTTATCGTGAGTAATTTAGTAAATTCACCGGAAGTTTGCGGTGGGTATGCTAGTTCTGAACGTCACATGCTAATGTAAAAAGCTGGTTTTTGATATAAATATGAACTTGATTGAACAAAACATGCATGTATTGTATAACATAATGTCCTAGGGTTGTCATCTGATGAAGATCAAAGGTTAGTGCTGCATTTAGCTGTGGTTTGGGTTTATGTGACATTATATGCTAGCTTGAAAAATGGGTGTCTATTTCTGGCTGGGTACTGTGCTGACATAATCTAATGTTTTGCTTTCGTTGTAAAGCCTTTTTGAAATCGGACAGTGGTTAGATTAACGAGAGTCTTGTCTTTAAAATGGTGTAAAATAGTCATATGTTTGAGAAATTGAAGTAATAGTATTTCTAAGGTATTTGAATATCGCGCCACGGGATTCCACTGGCTGTTGAGTAGGTGGGACGATTTCGTCCCACATACCCTAGAGGGGTTAACGAAAGCATAAAGATGCTGATGAAGAAATAGAGTAGTGTACAGTATATGCTTTATCCGACATTTTGCGGTTGCAGGAGGTCGCCCACACGCATTTTAAACATTTGGATAATAAAGCATTTTGAAGATAGAAGCCACCTGCATTTTTTTTTATTAAGCTACTGTGCTGTCTGACAAGTAAACAGCCTACAGTACATACTGTAGTAAACATGGTGAAGTGCCTAATCGCCAATTGTCCTCACTTTGATTATGCTGTAACAACATACTGTAGCACCATGACCTCTTCATTTAAGTGAGCATTTTAGGGCTTTCAGGATGAATGGAAAATCTACTGGAGACATTTAAAAAAAACAATACTGGTAGACTTGGGGATTTTGGTCATGGTCAGTGCTATTCGCAAACACCATCATCAGATGCCTGTGCTATGCTGAACGTGAAAGCCCAGGAAAATGAACAGGTACAGTGGAAGGCTATACTGTAAAGTGGGTCTAATAACGCTAAAAATAATTCTTAAATAAAGCGACTGCTGGTCTTTACAGTATGCTGCACATTTTTACATTGTATTCCATTTCCAGCGAGACTATCCAAGCCATCGACTCACTAATGAATGAAGATGAGCGATCGGCAAAGGCCATCTGTAATCTGCTGGCATCACGGCACAACACTCTAATCACAGTCAGAAGACCGCTGAAGAAACTTGCGTGGACGTATGTAAAGGCTCGGTAAGAGACACACACCACATTTTTTGTCTATTAAAATAACATCAAATTGATCAGAAATACAGTGTTGACATTGTTAATGTCCATTGTAGCTGGAAACAAGGACATTTCGAAGTGACTCCAAACTTTTGAACGGTAGTGTACATGCATACACACACTTTTTTCCAGAACATTAACCATGTGTGCTTGTCTTGTACTGTTCTGTAGTTTTGACCCGATGATTCGTATGACAGAACTTTGCGTCCTGCAGGCCCAGGCATGGATCAAAGCTGGCGAGACATTCAATGATGTCATCTTCACAGACGAATCAACCATGGCCCTTGAGCAATTTGCTCAAAATTGCTACAGAAAAAAAGGAAGAAGATCAAGCAAGCCGAGTCCCAAGCATCCGCTCAAACTCCATGTGTGGGGGCAATTTCTCACCAGGGACCAGGCCCATATTTGATGGTAAGTTTGGCTATTTACAAAGCAAAAGGTAAATAAAATATTGTAGCCTACACATCACGGACTGCTATGTGTTCCACAATAATTCACTGTTGCCTCCTTTTTCAGGTATAATGGCTCGAGATTTCTTTGAGGAAGAAATCATCAAGAAATATGCTGGACCCTATGTCAGAGAGGTGTTTCTGGGACCACATCGTTTCTTTCAAGGAAAGGATTATAGCAATATTTTGTTATGTTTAGGCCTATTTACATGTATATTTCTAGTATTGTACCTAATTTTGCCTGTTAGGCTAAATTTCTTTTTTTCTTCTCCAAAAGCAGACAATGACCGAAAACACACTGCCGCCCGGTTTGCATTGCCGCCCGGTTTGCATTGCAAATGAGGGCATGAACTGGGTCAAGACGCCAGCAGAGTAAGTAGACCTTCATGTAGTAAAATAAAGGTTAAATAAAAAGACCAACACCACCTACGGTAGGCCTACAGTATATCTAAAAAAAAAAAAAAAATGTCTACATGTAGGTCTCCTGATTTAAACCCGATCGAACTTGTTTGGCATCAACTGAAAACATTCATCCGTAACTCTGCCAAGCCTACAAGCAAAGAGTAACTGGTCAAGTAGGGGGATGTTCACACCTACAATAGCCAGGCTATAAAGAGTATTGTCCTGCTAATACTGTAGGGCTACATCTGCTACAGTACACTTGTGAAAAACAAGTGTTTGAAAAGCTGTTTTCAAAATGCCACCAGCTATCCATCACTACTGTAAATAAAAACACAGCATCTTGTTTACATACTTTATTGTAACCACAACTACTTTTCAAGTTTGGGATTTACAAATTTGCGCTTTTCATGTCATTTTTCGTTAAATCCAGTTCGGATTTAAGTATAACTTTTGGCTGATGCCTTTACTGAGGTCTAACGCTTTAATATTTAATCATATTTGCATCTAAGCGGCATTTTTCACACCATTATTAGTTACATTGTTTTAGTTTGAACGTGCAGACAGGCACTAAGAACAGCAGGACCGTTTCCCTAGTCAGTGGATAAAGCTGGAGAACTGCAAGGCAATCCCCATTGTGCGCCACTCGGGAGCCATGACCAATATATATTGTCCTGCTAGAAACGCTGTTTGCAGAATTCACAGCCTGCTACGCTAATATATCTGAGAGAATATCTAAGGGGCTTTATATAATTCTAAATTAATTATTATAAATAATAGCTTTGTTTTAAAAAATAATATTTTAGAGATGATTTTGTTTTCAAATAACGTAAAGTGAGTGTGAAAAAGGCCATTCTTGAACATGGGGTGAGACATGGTAACTAATTTGTAAATATAGCCAGTTTGTTATTTAGAATGATTTATTCTGTTTTTAGGAGGGAGAGAAATCAAAAGCCTACTATCACCTCATGGGTCTCCCAGTCGCGGCCGGCACGGGTATTAAACCAGCATCTGTAGCAAAGCAGTTTGCACTGCCTTAGACCGCTGCGCCACTCAGGCGCTGTACAACGTGACCGGTCGGGAGTAGAAAACAGTACTTCAGTAAGAGCAAAAATAATCCTAACATTTCCACACCATCATTGTCATCTAAGTTTCTCTTAGAATAAAAACCTTAATGTAATAACAGTTTTAGTAAGTAATACTGACAAGTAGTAACAAAAAAAGTGTATTTTTAGAGACACAGTAGCACCTTGGAACCCAAAAGCATAATCAGTGCTCCAACTCCTCCTTGCGCTGGTCTGGTCAATGAAGTAGTGACGCAGGGTACCGTAATAAACTACAAATGACCTCTAAATCCTGCAGCATAACCGCACATTCTTTTAGTTGAGCAACCCCTGTAGTACCCGCTCTATATAAGCAAGCCAAAGCTTCCAATGAATTGGGCGATGTACCGTGTCTACAGACACGCCCCATTTATGACAGTCAAAACTATGGAGGTAGTGTCATGGTGCGTTCATAAGTGGGAATTTACCACATACGACTGGGAAAAAGCTACTTGAACGGCCCTCCAACTGGTAATTACTAGCTGGAAACTCGTCCATCATCCAGAGCACCCACTTACCCCACATGGTCAACTCAGACGTCACCTACTAAGAAATGGCCTCTATAACAGCATTTTCAGAAGTTAAATGCAACAAAACATTATTTATGAAAAGCAATCTATTATTGTGTTTTAACTCTATAATTAGTTTACAAGCATGATAGCCGTATTTTAAATGTATGGTTGCCGCAGCTTGTTGGCCATTAGCTTATCAAATCAAATTTTATTTGTCACATGCTTCATAAACAACAGGGTTAGGCTAACAGTGAAATGCTTACTTAAGGGCCCTTCCCAACAATACAGAGAGAAAGAATAAATAAAAATAAAAGTAAAAACATAATAAATACACAATAAGTATAGACAACTTGGCTATATACACGGGTACAAGTACCGAGTCGATGTGCAGGTAATTGAGGTAGGTGTGTATACTGTATAACTAGGAATAAAGTGACAGATAATAAACAGTAGCAGCAGCATATGTGATGAGAGAAAAGTTAGATCAAAAAGAGGCAATGCAAATAGTCTCGATAGCTATTTGGATAAAGGGATAATTTGGGATTTTGGCAACGAGGCCCTTTATCGAATCAGCGTTTCTCAATGAGTTCAAATCACATGAATGCATCCAAATGGTATTTACAACTGGTAAATTCCCACCTCCCACATGGTTACAAAATGCAGCATCAGAGTGGAAACTTCAGCGGCTCAACATAACAATCCTGTGACAACAGACAATGTCAAGAACATTGTAAAAGGCATTTAATTTTCCTGCTGTAACAAGACCAGCCTCCTCTGCACAATTACCTCAGGGAGGCAAGCAAGGGCTATTGAGTGGAGGGGTGTGGTGGGTAGTCTATTGATAGCACACAATTTGACACATAGAAACTAGCATCCATCATCCAACTTTTGCCTACCACACCTTCCATACATCCTAGGCCTGAGTCCCAAACACACCCCATTGGCATGTTGGAATGGAGCCTAGAGGTCAGAGCTAATAGCCTTGCCTGCAAAATAGACTTTTGTCATCTACTACTGTGTTTGAATTATCCAAATGAAATATGTAATCACTCTTGTAGACAAATACGAAAGCTAGATATGTACTTGGCATCAGTCTGAATAGAAAGCTGAAAGTCTTTGGTATAAAGAAGGTGAGGAATTAAACTCTTGATCCAGATCAAAAAGCATGGTAAATCTCTGTAAGCTTCTCAAAAACACCAAAGGAAAAATCCCAAATCCCTATTTGAGGTCCTTTTTTAATAGACCCATATAGTTTAATGCACTAGTAACAGTCATGGTTCACAATCATGTTCTCTTCTGGCCATCACACACACCAGCAATGGACACTATGTAGCCTAACCTCTCAGATCATAATCTACACTGAATAAAAATATAAAAACGCAATATGTAAGGTGTTGGTCCCATGTTTCATGAGATGAAATAAAAAAAATCCCATACGCACAACAAACATATCTCTAAAATGTGTTTACATCCCTGTTAGTGAGCATTTCTCCTTTGCTAAAATAATCCATCCACCTGACAGGTGTGGCATATCAAGAAGCTGATAAAAACAGCATGATCATTACACAGGTGCACCTTGTGTTGGGGACAATAAAAATCCAGTTGTCATACAACACAATGCCACAGATGTCTCAAATTGAGGGAATGTGCAATAGGCATGCTGACTGCAGGAATGTCCACCAGAGCTGTTGCCAGAGAATTGAATGTTCATTTCTCTACCATAAGCCACCTCCAACGTTGTTTTAGATAATTTGGCAGTACGTCGAACTGACCTCAACTGTAATGAAGCCCTTTTGTGGGGAAAAACTAATTATAATCGGCTGGGCCTGGCTCCCCAGTGGTTGGGCGTGGCTGCCAAGTGGGTGGGCTTATACACCCCTGCCCAGTCTAATTTATTTATTTCAATTGACTGGTTTCCTTCTGAACTGTAACTCAGTAAAATCTTATAAATGCAACAATTAATTTTGGTTCAGTATATTTACATTTGTATGATTCATGCTATGGTCAGTGTTACAGCAACTGTTGCATACCACTGACCCTGCCAATGTTTAGGCCTGCATACAGACCCTACCACTCTATACAAATGTCAATGTGGATGACCCCATGGATGTTATTCAGTGCATATCCACTTAAAAACTTCTGTTGTGAAGGCAAATGTAGAAACCAAACCGTATAACTGATTAGGTACTAAGAAAGATGTGTCATTGTTAGTCCGCTGAGCAGAGAGCATCTCAGGTTGCATTGGCAGTACAAAATGTCAGTCACTTTTCTCACAAGACATTAATGGTAAATGTGAAGCTTTGACCAGGTGTCTCTTTGTAATAAGCGGAGTTGGCCGCAAGTTGGTCCCAAGAGACTCAGACTGGGGCGTGGAGAAAATCTGAACAATGATCATGAAATCTTACTCCAGTCTCAAACACAGAGGCTTTCAAATTCCTGGGAAATCATGTGCTATGAATAACATGATACACTAGCTGTAGGCTGAATTTGATAGGCTATTACTATTCCAGGTGGAAATCAAAATGCTTCTTGTGTCTTCAATGTAATCTTTGGAAAATGGTACTGCAGCAGTGTTAGACATTTTGAATATGGTCTCAGGGAATCTAAGTCTTTCGCATTCATGTTGGCATGAATAGCCTAATAGCAATTGTCATCCAGATGATGATATTTCAGTACAGTACATTCATGATGTTCATAAGGACCACATCATTTGTTTCATGTTTGGTCTGAGGTGAACAATATGTGCAGAGAGAGATGGGATTGACCTGATTGAGGTCATGGTTTAAGGCAATGCTGGGCACTAACATCATACTGACAGACAGAGCATCACAATGGAAACTGAAAGGGGAGGCAGTATAAACGGAGTGAGACTGGGAGGTGAAAGTTGTAAGTGCACCAAACAATGTTCCCTCAAATTGTGTCACTGAGCGCAAAATGTAACATTGTGAAAATTCAGTGAACACTGAGCCTGTGCCTGCTTTAAAGTTAGTTTTAACAGTGGTCAAGTAGGCTACTGTGGCAATTTGATCTTAATGTAGGCCTACCATCAAATACAAATGGAAAGAAATGCATCCCATTACATTTTAACATGGAAATAGCTGTTCTATCATTCAGCCTACAGTAGCAGCCAATGTGTGGTGCTCAATGTAGGTCTACATTCCATGAAACATGTCCTTCAAACAAGGTGACTGAAAAATGTGTTCTGATGCAAGAAACCACTTTACAAAATAAAATGCATAATTTTTCCCATAGCACTATTACAGAGAATCAGATTATGCTTCCTTCTGCCTATTGGCTACCTAGGTTATTCAAGCCGGTCTCAAAATACAACAGAAAAAAAGCTCTTTACCTGACTTGTTTTTCAAAGGTGTCAAAGAATGCACAGATTTTCTGTTCTTGTAGGAAGCAATCACTCCCCCATTGCTGACGGAAAATGATCTATAACTGGGCTAATAACTCACTAACTACACTGAACAAAAATATAAAACGCAACATGTTAAGTGTTGGTCCCATGTTTCATGAGCTGAAATAAAAGATCCCAGAGGCACAAAATGCTTCGCTCTCAAATTTTGTGCACAAATGTGTTTACATCCCTGTTAGTGAGCGTTTCTCCTTTGCCAAGATAATTCATCCCCCTGACAGGTGTGGCATATCAAGACACTGATTAAACCCAGGGGCGGAAATCCCAGGGGGTCCCCTGGGGGGACACGACCCCCCCATCCTGGGAAAAATATGATTTGTCCCCCCCAATATATCACTGAAACATAACTATGTAATTTAAATAGTATTAATAATACGCAATGAAAGCAATTGTGCTGATTATAGACACTTAATAGCGCGTTTTTAAGTTTCAAAAGATTGTGAGGCAAAGAGTGGGGGGGTCGCAATGGTTTGATCCACTGCCAGTTCCTTAGTTGGCAAGGTAACAGAGGGGTCGTGTCTACTGTCTGAAAGGCACTCAATGAATGTAACTGACGTGAGGTTAATCTAGTCAATCGCGCACACACACTAGCTGAATATGCAGAGCTAGCGCGCAAATATTAACTATTAAGCTAGCTAGTACCTATTCCATTTATGTGGCGTGGTCAAAGATGGAATCTTTGCTATCGTCAATTTATTCCAAGGTCAGCATGCAGATGATGTAAGTTAGTGCTTCAAAGTCCCTGTGATAAGGTTAGCAATAAACAGAAGTCCAAACTGAACAGAACTACACTCTTCTACCATTGTCTTAAATATATTTAATGGTCTCGTTGCAAAAGCTAAATTGTCGCAAGGGAACTTTTATTTATTTATTTTATTTCGCCTTTATTTAACCCGGGTAGCAAAGATTATAGCAAACACCACTGAAACGGAATTTGTGCTCGCTAGCTTTGCAAATTCAGCTATTGTTGGAAGCCAGCCAATATGAAACAAACTATTAAAATTACAAAAGGTTGCAGCATATGTTGTGTAAATGGTGAACTCATACAGCTGTCAACTCTTGTCATTTTAATCCGTTTCACATTTGCTAGCTACCTTTTAGATCGAAGCCCAAATAGAATGATAGAAGCCCATCTCCTACTGTAAATAACCTACACACTGTGTGTGTGTGTGTAGCCAGCCAGCCGGCCAGCCAGGTAGAAAAATGGCAGAAAAATAAAAGACGGACATCATAGTATTTTTCAATACACCAAAACGCATAGTAAGAACCCTAGTAGCCTAATATCTCAAAGACTAGTTGATAAAATGTTCATAAGAACGAAATGAAATTCTAATGGAAATGTTTCACAATGATGTCATTAGGCAGAGCAGGCAACAGATGGCACACAGACAGCAGAGTTGGGGACAGATATGCAGGGACAGACTGGCAGAGACAGGGAGTCTCAGGTAAGTTTGTTGAGTCTTTGTTTGGCAACATTATGAAAGGTTCTCAATTTTTTTTACTTGTAAAATAGGAACATAATTGGAAAATGCCATGGATACCCCCACTCTCAACTTAAACTGGTGACTGAACTAAGATTTGTTAAAGGCAATGGTATTGCTGTTGTGATTAGTTGTGTAGTTTTGGGTACCGGTAGTTAGGAGTACGGCAAACACCTTATTTCTTTGGTTCCTCAATATACATTTACCATATTACAATGTAGGCTATGTGTTACAGCACTACTTTTGGTGTCCCCCTCAGGAATTGCTCTTGAGAAAATTTCATGTAATTGTCCCCTCCAAAGTTGATCAGATTTTCGCCCCTGATTAAACCGCATGATCATTAGACAGGTGGACCTAGGGCTGTGACGGTAAAGAAATGTTGTCAGCCGGTGAATGTCAAGCAAATAACTGCTGGTCTAATTGACTTAGAATTCCGTGGCATTATTTTATATTATAGTATGAAGAACACAATGCTGAATAAAATAGAAAGGATATTTTCTCCAAACGATTTGAGGGAGTGCGTACATGCGGCTATTCTCCATTGAGCGATTAACAAAGACATAGGTACTCCTACAGTACATGCTTAATTTAGAGTTATTCAGATTACTCATCATTATGCTCAAGACCCTGGGTCTCAACCCCAGCCTGTGCAACTGGGTCCTGGACTCTGACGGGCCACATCTGCAGTCCTCATGCCTCCTTGTAGCATGCCCAAGGCACGTTCAAGCAGATGTGCAGGGACCCTGGGTATCTTTCTTTTGGTGTGCTAAGTTTTCATAACCGTGACCGTAATTGCCTACCGTCTGTAAGCTGTTAGTATCTTAACCTCTCTAGGGGGTGTGGGACGCTACCGTCCCACCTGGCCAACATCCAGTGAAATTGCAGAGCGCCAAATTCAAAAACAGAAATACTCATTATAAAAATTCATTAAAACATACAAGTGTTATACATCGGTTTAACCTGTTAGGGCTAGGGGGCAGTATTGACACGGCCGGATAAAAAACGTACCCAATTTAATCTGGTTACTACTCCTGCCCAGTAACTAGAATATGCATATAATTATTGGCTTTGGATAGAAAACACCCTAAAGTTTCTAAAACTGTTTGAATGGTGTCTGTGAGTATAACAGAACTCAAATGGCAGGCCAAAACCTGAGAAGATTCCATGCAGGAAGTGGCCTGTCTGAGAAGTTGTGTTTCATCTTGGCTCTTTTTATTGAAGACTGAGGATCTTTGCTCTAACGTGACACTTCCTACGGCTCCCATAGGCTCTCAGAGCCCGGGAAAAAGCTGAACGATATCGAGGCAGGCTCTGGCTGAAACACATTATCGCTTTTGGCAAGTGGCCGATCAGAGTACTATGGGCTTAGGCGCGTGCCCGAGTCGACCGAATGCTTTATTTTCTTTCGTCTGTTTACCTAAACGCAGATTCCCGGTCGGAATATTATCGTTTTTTTAATGAGAAAAATGGCATAAAAATTGATTTTAAACAGCGGTTGACATGCTTCGAAGCACGGTAATGGAATATTTAGAATTCTTTTGTCACGAATTGCGCCATGCTCGTCACCCTTATTTACCCTTTCGGATAGTGTCTTGAACGCACGAACAAAACGCCGCTGTTTGGATATAACTATGGATTATTTTGAACCAAACCAACATTTGTTATTGAAGTAGAAGTCCTGGGAGTGCATTCTGACTTAGACAGCAAAGGTAATAACATTTTTCTTATAGTAAATCTGACTTTGGTGAGTGCTACATTTGCTGGGTGTCTAAATAGCTAGCCCTGTGATGCCGGGCTATCTACTGAGAATATTGCAAAATGTGCTTTCACCGAAAAGCTATTTTAAAAATCGGACATAGAGTGCATAGAGGAGTTCTGTATCTATAATTCTTAAAATAATTGTTATGCTTTTTGTGAATGTTTATCGTGAGTAATTTAGTAAATTCACCGGCAGTGTTCGGTGGGAATGCTAGTCACATGCTAGTCACATGCTAATGTAAAAAGCTGGTTTTTGATATAAATATGAACTCGATTGAACAAAACATGCATGTATTGTATAACATAATGTCCTAGGGTTGTCATCTGATGAAGATCAAAAGGTCAGTGCTACATTTAGCTGTGGTTTGGGTTTATGTGACATTATATGCTAGCTTGAAAAATGGGTGTCTGATTATTTCTGGCTGGGTACTCTGCTGACATAATCTAATGTTTTGCTTTCGTTGTAAAGCCTTTTTGAAATCGGACAGTGTGGTTAGATTAACGAGAGTCTTGTCTTTAAATTGGTGTAAAATAGTCATATGTTTGAAAAATTGAAGTTTTTGCATTTCTGAGGTTTTTGAATAACGCGCCACGGGATTACACTGGCTGTTACGTAGGTGGGACGATTTGGTGCCACCTACCCTAGAGAGGTTAAAGATTAACTTCTTGTTAGTCCAACCACGGTGTCAGATTTCAAAAAGGCTTTACGGCGAAAGCATACCATGCGATTATCTGAGAACAGCGCCCAGCAGACAAATCATTACCAGCCAAGTAGGAGTTACACAAGTCAAACAGTGATAAAATTAATCACTTACCTTTGATGATCTTCTTATGGTTGCACTCACAAGACTCCCATTTACTCAAATGTTTGTTTTGTTCGATAAAGTCCCTCTTTATATCCAAAAACCTCAGTTTTGTTCGCGTGTTTTGTTCACTAATCCACAGGCTCAAAGGCAGTCACAACAGACAGACGAAAAATCCGAAAAGTATCAGTAAAGTTCGTAGAAACATGTCAAACGATGTTTAGAATAAATCCTCAGGTTGTTTTTAGTCATAATCAATAACATTTCAACCGGACAATAGCTTCGTCAATATAAAAGGAAAACAAGAACGGCGTGCTCTCGGTCGTGCGCATTAAAAACCTCTGGGACACTGCAGTGTCCATTCATTCAAAGTGGTCTTACTAATTTTTCAGAATACAAGCCTGAAACAATTTCTAAAGACTTGATATCTAGTGGAAGCCATAGGAAGTGCAATTTGAGTCCTAAGTCAATGGATACTGTAATGGCATTTAATAGAAAACTAAAAAAAAATCCCACTTCCTGGATGGATTCTTCTCAGGTCTTCGCCTGCCATATCAGTTCTGTTATACTCACACATTATTTTAACAGTTTTGGAAACTATGCATATCCTAGCTTCTGGGCCTGAGTAGCAGGCAGTTTACTTTGGGCACGCTTTTCATCCGGAGGTGAAAATAGTGCCCCCTACCCTAGTGAGGTTAATGACCGTTCCACAGGTGCATGGTCATTAATTGTTTATGGTTCATTGAACAAGCATGGGAAACAGTGTTTAACCCCTTTACAATGAAGATCTGTGAAGTCATTTGGATTTTTACAAATTATCATTGAAAGACAGGGTCCTGAAAAAGGGACGTTTCTTTTTTCCTGAGATATATATATTTTCTTATTCCATCCCCTTATACTTGTGTGTATAAGGTAGTCGTTGTGAATGTTAGATTACTTGTTAGATATTACTGCACTGTCGGAACTAGAAGCACAAGCATTTCGCTACACTCGCATTAACATCTGCTAACCATGTGTATGTGACTAATAAAATTTGATTTGCTTTGATCCTTATCCAATTCCGGAGGTGCATATTGAAGATATTGGAAGAACTGTCCACATTTACCTTTCGTCAGCCATCAAGATGACTAGGCCTAATGAACAGCAAAAGCACTAGCCTATGTCAATCTACTATCCCCTATAGTGCAAAAGTTGATCTATTCTATTCTGTGTGAGAAATAAATATTCCAAAACATAGTCAGGGACAGTTGTGGGATGCGATAGATGCCAAATTAATACAACCACTAGCATCACAAAAACTTTTTTTACGCAATGTGGCTGACACAGATCAGAACGTTTAGCTTAACTTAAAATGTTTATCAACTATTAGGCCATTTCTTCACATTATAAGCACAGCAATGCACACAAGGTAGTAGGCTACAAGCACAACTGTTCTATTAGCAGAAAAACACCACAATCAAAAGTAACCAATAATGTGATTATGCATGTAATGCTTTTACTATAAAAAGGTGTATTTTATGGTGAAAATGATCTTTCCTAAACTTGAAAACACACACACTGCTTAAGTATGCCAGTTAGGCTCTACGCCCATTGTAAGCGGATTGATGTGCTTAATTTTGTTATTTGGCCACCTTAGTTGTGATACAAACCCTTGCAAAACATATAGGCCTATGGGCTAGGCTACATTAGGTGTGCAACTACGATTCTAAAAAGTTGTTTCTTGCCTTACGCTGGGCATCATTCACAAGTGATAATATAGAATTCACAAGTGATAGGCTAATATTGTCACCAATGACCCATCAGACTATTCTTGATTTAATATTGTATTTACATATGTGTGAAATTTGTTTTGATTTAGAATGGACCATTACTCTGTACTTGTCTCAAAACAGGAGCAGGGGAAAAAAAATTACGTAATCTATGCACTTAAATAGCGAATGGAGGACACTTTTCCCATGGTTAGTTTTCATGCCAGCCAGGTAGACTATACTCCTGTTGTAAAGAGAAGCAATGTGCTTAGTATTAGGAAAGTTAAGAAAATAAATATAGTAGGTCTAGCCTATAGAAAGCTGATGGGATCATCTTTTTAATAGAGGCTATCACTCTGTTTTCTCACACAATTGCATAGCCTATAGAAATGTAGCGCAACATGAGCTCATGGGCTCTCATGAAGTGTTTGATTAGGCTTTTCGATAACATTTGCATTGATGCCAGAATGATTAGAGGGACAATAGAGTGCTGAGTACCAGGCAGTTAGCAAGTTTGGTAGGCTACTAATGACCATCCACAGCATCAGAGCTTGGAGAAGCCTAATTAGCGTGAATAAACGGTCATGTGGAATTTGACTAACTTCATGACTAGTGAACACCGGTGTGGCGGTAAAATGGTCACCGCAACAGCCCTAGTTGCACCTTGTGCTGGGGACAATAAAAGGCCACTCTAAAATGTGCAGTTGTCACAACACAATGCCATAGATGTCATGTTTTGAGGGAGCGTGCAATTGGCATTGCTGACTGCAATAATTTCTACCAGAGCTGTTGCCAGAGAATTGAATGTTAATTCAAGCTGCCTCCAACATCGTTTTAGAGAATTTGGCAGTACGTCCAACCACCCTCACAACCGCAGACCACGTGTATGGCGTTGTGTAGGGGAGCGGTTTGCGGATGTCTACGTTGTGAACAGAGTGCCCCATGGTGGCGGTGGGGTTATGGTTTTGGCAGGCATAAGCTACGGACAACAAACTATTGCATTTTATCGATGGCAATTTGGATGCACAGAGATACCGTGATGAGATCCTGAGGCCCATTGTTGTTCCATCACGTTTCAGCATGATAATGCACGGCACCATGTCGCAAGGATCTCCACACAATTCCTGGAACCTGAAAAATGACCCAGTCCTTCCATGGCCTGAATACACACCAGACATGTCACCCGTGGAGCATGTTTGGGATGCTCTGGATCGACGTGTACGACAGCGTGTTCCAGTTCTCTCCAATATCCAGCAACTTGACACAGCCATTGAAGAGGAATGGGACAACATTCCACAATCAACAGCCGGATCAACTCGATGCTAACTTGATATACAAATATAATTTTAGTTAAAATAATATGCAAAGGAGATGTCGCATTGCATGAGGTAAATGGTCACAGCAGATACTGACTAGTTTTCTGATCCACGCCCCTGCCTCTTTTAAAAAGGTATCTGTGACCTATTCCCAGTCACCTTTTAAAAAAAAAAAAGATATCTGTGACCTATTCCCAATCATGTGAAATCCATAGATTAGGGCCTAATGAATTGACCGAGTTCCTTATATGAACTCAGTATAATATTTTTTTAATTGTTGCATGTTGAGTTCATAGTTTTTGTTCAGTATAGCAGTATAGCAAAGGATATGAACAAATGTAGACACGTCGCTACAAGACGTCGCTCTTACTTTGATCTCAAACAAGCGTGTCTACTCACGACCGCTCATTCTGTAAAAACAGTCCAGTTTAAAGTGAATGGCACAGATCCATATATGGCAATGGTCTACTTGCATTTAGGCCTACTGCAGCTCTGATTGGTTATGGCGCACCGGTCTGTGTAGAGTATGGGCCTGAGTCCTCCCTGTCAATGCAATAGAATCCTACTATGTGTTCTGCCTACAACGTCTCTTGCATAGTTCATTTTGTTTAGGTATGTTCCATTGAAAGTTGCTAATATTGTGGTGATTCGCTCACAATTCCCACAGTAAAGGGAAACATTGATAGTGTTAACAGGGAAAACTCTAGAAAGTTGAGTGAAGTTCAATCTCGTGCTGATATTTCTTGTGCACGGCAGTCCCAGGGAGCTGCTCGCAGCTTAGAGGGAACATTGGCGCCAAACAGCATTTGTGGGTCAGTGTATAATTAGATGTACCAAATGAGGCTGCACAGAGCTTAATGCGGTTTAAACTTTAAAACAATACGATTGTTGGCCAAAGAGTAGGCTATCCAAAGAGTTAAATCAAAGTAACACTGCTTATTTGATGCCTGCCTAGTTGAGCAGCGGTAACAATTCTGCTTTCAAGTAAATACCCTAAGTGTTTCGAAAATTGTGCATCATAACCATAGGAAATTGTGACACAAATGCCTTTTTTATATTAGTTTCTCTAGGCCTTTGGAGACTTAAAGGGAGATTTGTTTACCTTGACGGATAAAGTGCTGAGCCAATTCAATTCCTGAAGGAAAGCGGAAAGGAAAATAAACGCAGAGAGACAAGAAGTCTTGATAAGAACTCAAGAGGGATGTGTTCGACTTTCGCCTTTTCTTCTGTATGACGAAAGCAATACTCAATAAAGTAGCCCATGTCGAGTGCTCCATCAGCCGTGTCGGTGGTGCATTGATATTGTTACACAACGCCTAGTCATGACTGATCATTTCACAATGGGGCTGCTTGATTTCCTCCAGTGGAGCCAAAGAAAACAAGCCACAGCTCAGATCACAACCGCAGAGTGGAGATATGTTCCTACAGCACCCCGGCGTGTTCTTGGATTAGCGGCTGAGAAGGCTGGAAACTGTTCATCTAATGATTTTCCAGCTCCTAAACATACAGGCACAACGCATTTCTCTAAATCAAACATGTTTGGTTTCCAACGCCTCTCCGGCCCTCAGATGAAGAAAACTAGACTTTCTCAGCTGGATTGTGAATCAAATATGACAGTATGTGCTAGTGGCTGGGGTGGGTAGATGAGAGGAACAGGGTAGGCAGGTGAATAAGTATCACCTTTAAAAAGGTAAACTGCCTTTTAAGGAAGGCAGGCCTTCATAGTTCTGCTTAACTCTGAAGATTTTATCAAAAAGCTAACAAATCAAGTAGATCCTAAATAGCTGCGTTCACTTATAAGTCACTGATCTTCTTTGGATGGTTTGGCTTACCACGTAACAATAAAACCTAAATGTTTTTCCGTCAAATCAAGTCTAATTACAGTGCCTTCAGAAAGTATTCACACCCCTTTACTTGTTCCACATTTTGTTGTGTTACAGCCTTATCAACACTATACCCCATAATGTCAGTGGAATTTTGTTTGTAGAACATTCTCGAAATTAATTCAAATGAAAGTATGAAATGTGTCAAGTCAATAAGTATTCAACCCCTTTGTTATTGCAAGCCTAAATAAGTTCAGGAGTAAAAATGTGCTTTTCAAATCACACAATAAGTTGCATGTTCAATAATAATGGTTAACAAGATTTTTGAATGACTACCCCATCTTTATACCCCACACCATATCATGTAGTGAATTTCAAGGACAGATTCAACCACAAAGACCAGGGAAGTTTTTCAATGCCTCGCAAAGGGCACCGATTGGTAGAAAAAGCATACGCTGAATATCCCTTTAAACATGGTGAAGTTATTAATTAGGCTTTGGATGGTGTATCAATAGACACAGTCAATACAAAGTTAAAGGCGTCCTTCCTACTCAGTTGCCGGAGAAGAAGGAAATTGCTCAGGGATTTCACCAGGATTTTAAAACAGTTACAGAGTTTAATGGTTGTGATATGAGAAAACTGAGGATGGATCAACAACATTGCAGTTACTGCACAATACTAACCTAAATGACAGAGTGAAAAAAGGAAGCCTGTACAGAATAAAACATTTTCCAAACATGCTTCCTGTTTCCTCTAGGATTCTGCCTGTGCTTAGCTGTGTTCTGTTTATTTTTATCCTAAAAAAACTCCCTAGTACTTGCTGATGACAAGCATAACCATAACATGAGGCAGCCACCACCATGCTTGAAAATATAAAGAGGGGTACTCAGTGATGTGTTGAATTTGTATTATTTTTGTCAGTATTACAACAACGTACATAAGTAATACTGAAAAACTTTTTGGGGGTCCTGGGTCAGAAGTTTACATACACTAATTTGACTGTGCCTTTAAACAGGTTGGAAAATTACAGAAAATTGTGTCATGGCTTTAGAAGCTTCTGATAGGCTAATTGACATCATTTGAGTCAATTGGAGGTGTACCTGTGGACGTATTTCAAGGCCTACCTTCAAACTCAGTGCCTCTTTGCTTGACATCATGGGAAAATCAAAAGAAATCAGCCAAGACATCAGAAAAAAAAATTGTAGACCTCCACAAGTCTGGTTCATCCTTGGGAGCAATTTCCAAACGTCTGAAGGTACCACGTTCATATGTACAAACAATAGTACGCAAGTATAAACACCATGGGACCACGCAGCCGTCATACCGCTCAGGAAGGAGACACATTCTGTCTCCTCGAGATGAACGTACTTTGGTGAGGAAAGTGCAAATCAATCCCAGAAAAACAGCAAAGGACCTTGTGGAGATGCTGGAGAAAGCAGGTACAAAGTATCTATATCCACAATAAAACGAGTCCTATATTGACATAACCTGAAAGGCCACTCAGCAAGGAAGAAGCCACTGTTCCAAAACCGCAAAAAAAAGCCAGACAAGGGTTTGCAACTGCACATGGGGACAAAGATCGTACTTTTTGGAGAAATGTCCTCTGGTCTGATGAAACAAAAATAGAACTGTTTGGCCATAATGACCATTGTTATGTTTGGAGGAAAAAGTGGGAAGCTTGCAAGCCGAAGAACACCATCCCAACCGTGAAGCACGGGGGTGGCAGCATCATGTTGTGGGGGTGCTTTGCTGCAGGAGGGACTGGTGCACGTCACAAAATAGATGGCATCATGAGGAAGGGAAATTATGTGGATATATTGAAGCAACACCTCAAGACATCAGTCAGGAAGTTAAAGCTTGGTCGCAAATGGGTCTTCCAAATGGACAATGACACCAAGTATACTTCCAAAGTTGTGGAAATATGGCTTAAGGACAACAAAGTCAAGGTATTGTAGTGGCCATCATAAAGCCCTGACCCCAATCCTATAGAAAATTTGTGGGCAGAACTGAAAAAACGTGTGCGAGCAAGGTGGCCTACAAACCTGACTCAGTTACACCAGCTCTGTCAGGAGGAATGTGGAAGGCTACCCTAAAAGTTTGACCCAAGTTAAACAATTTAAAGGCAATGCTACCAAATACTAATTGAGTGCATGTAGTCTTCTGACCCACTGGGAATGTGATGAAAAAATAAAAGCTGAAATAATTCTCTACTATTATTCTGACATTTCACATTCTTAAAATAAAATAGTGGTGATCCTAACTGACCTAAAACAGGGATTTTTTACTAGGATTAAAAGGAATTGTAAAAAACTGAGTTTAAATGTATTTGGCTAAGGTGTATGTAAACTTCCGACTTCAACTGTATCTAATCAAGATAGTCTTTTATATTTCATTCATTTTCAATAAATGTTAGAATTTTTCTTCAGCTTTCACATTAGAGAGTACTTTGTGTAGATTGTTGACCAAAAATGACAATTAAATCAATTTTAAACCCAGTTTGTAACAAAATGTGGGGGAAAAAGTCAAGGGGTGCAATACTTTCTGAAGGAACTGTAAATAGGTCTTAATTACACACAGCCCAGCCCAGTATGTGTCAGAAGGGATATGAACATACGACAGCTGACAGGAAAGCTTACTTATGGGTAAAATATACACCTAGAACAATTTCATTATGAAATTACTTCAATAGTGGGTCCCATTATGACATGTTTATGGATGTGTGTACGCATATGCATTGGTCTTGGTGTACTAGCAGTGCAGTGTCTTTAAAGAAGAAAAATGCTATTTGATGTAAGACAACATATTGTGGGCTAGTAATAGATACATTTTTTACAGTATTCCTTACTCACTATGCCAATCCCAATAGATCAGGAGACTGCCATAAGATGCAATGTAGTGAGTGTGTCAGAAGCTATGGATGACAGAGGTAAACCTGCATGGGAGAGCTAAGGAGACACATCCTTCCTGCCATAGACCTGCTGACAGTTTTATTAGCCTACAGCGTCATTGTGTTTTGGTACACCAGCAGAAGTACATTCATTTCCAACGGAACCCTGCGTTTGCCTTGCAGCACTACATTGTAGTGCAGTTGCAGTGCGTTCTGTGTGGTGCATATGTTGAACTTTTGTTGCACCCTGCATGTGATCGAGGCATCACACCTACAGCATCATTCAAATCAAATGTTATTGATCACATACACATGGTTAGCAGATGTTATTGCGGGTGTAGCGAAATGCTTGTGCAAAATGGTACGCTGCATCATCTTGATATGTGTGCAACAAAAGTTCAACATTTGCCTTCTGCTACCAATTTGATGCATATGTTTGACTAATCCAACGTAGACAGGTTAGCTGACAACGTCACAAAAACAATGTGTGTGTGCTTCCATGGGGTAGAAGTCAGCCTGTTGTTGTGATTCTGTGTGTCCAGATTGCTAGCAAGACAGACAAGAAACTTTCATCTTGTTATTGATATCATGTCTTGTATTGAGGTGTTTTGACAGATTTTTCATGCCAATGCTAATCTCTAGCTAGCTAACCAACAACTGTAATGATGCATTTGAGACAAGTGCTCATTGTGCACATTTATTTGCGTTTTTAATAAACATTGGAGACGAAATATTGCTTAAGTTAACAATATCTGCTTTGACCCATAGTTGCACACTCCTGGGTTTTGTTGCTAAACCAACAGAACTCACTGCAACTGCCTCTGCAACGCAATGTTGCAAGGCAAACGAAGCGTTCCATTGGAAATGCATATACTTCTGGTGTACCAAACGCAATGACGTTGTAGGTGTGATCAATGGGTTAGAACCTGGAGAAAAATAGTTTACTGCAAGAGCCATTTCTGAGTCATTTTGACATTATGAGGAAACACCTGGTTTAGTTAGAAAAATGAGTTTACAACAGAACGGAAAATGTTGCACTCAATCAATGAATGACTGAACGCGCATACCTCGTTACCCCTGACCAAACTCCCACACACAGCCTCTGATTGTTCAATGGTTTAGCGACTAGTACAGCCAAAAAGTTCCTAATAAAAAGTACAGTTGATAGGATGTGTGTACCAAATAAAAAAACCTTCAAAACAAAAATTGGGTTAAGTGACCTTGCGGCGTACCTCCCTACCTATATCACATTCTCAAAAACTTGACTGTACTTTGTCACATGGCTTTAGCCATCATTCATTTTACTGTTCATTTTACTGTAGTCAGCTCACGTCTTTAGTTACATTTTGTCACCCCACTGTAGACAACATTTATCTTATACCAACGTTTTGAAAGGACATATTCATCTTTATCGACAACACCATTAAACTAGCAATACAAATTCAGTCATTCCCATTATTAATTGACTAGCATTGCTAGCTAAACCCAGAGACATAGAGGCTAAACCTTTCCGTTACAACCTTTAACGTGCCAAGTGACAGCATAGCTTGCTGCTAGCTAACATTGCCTGTCAAGTCCTAACCAATGTGAATTTCAGTTTTAGAAGACAGCTCGCTAACAAAAACACTCTTCTCGGCTAAACAATGGCATTTTCACATATTTACAAACAGTACTGGTATTTTATCCACTTCCTGCTTAGTTTAGTAGCTAGACTTCTTACCCCGACTCACCTCCCGCTGCCTTGTGTGTGGACGTGCTATGGATGCGCGTGCGTAAAATGTTTCATATTTCTCACGATGGCTGGACCAGAGACGAAAAAGGAAGCGAGACATCCCACTCCCTCAATTTATGTGGTTCATGTACTGTCAATGAACTAAGCAGACCAGACACAGTTGCGAATGCATTGGTACCTATGGGAAAGCCACCCTATTAAGCAGACCGGAACTGACCATTTCTTTCAATGGTAAGTGAATAAACGTTATTTATAATGAGGAATACCTGGAGAAAATCGGATTTCTCTACAATGAAAATAGACGGCTCTCAGTTAAGTAAAATATATATTTTATCCGACGTTCCTTGGACGCTTGAAAAAAACAAGTAACCCTCCCCTATACCCAAAATAATGATTCAAACATATACAGCCTAAATGCGAAATGTATAGGCATGTTGTTCGAAGTGCTGTTGTTGATGTAATGTTGAAATGCTAATCGATCCTGCCAGCCAGTCGCGCGTCACAATATATATTTTTAAATTGACTAAATAATTCATTTTCATTACTTCTTAGGCTACCTGGCATGCTCCTGGCTCATTTAGAGTTAGTATGTTGTTTAATAGCCTGTTGAAATGTTGAACGTCATTTAAAGAAGAATTACTTCTCAAGCAGAGTACATTTTTTGTCTCCTCTTGGCCGGCAATAGAAGGTTGTCGCGCAGCCTCTGAATGTCAGAGACAAACCAAATATATCCCGTATGCATCGGAGTCACGTCTTTCCCCAGCATTTTACAGCTTGTTTCTAGCATAACGCATTGCAGACTAAAGCAACGTTATACAACGCTTTATATAATCAGGTCCAATTAATTTATTTTAAAAAAATCTTACATTAACAAGGGCTTTAGCCATTTTCTTTATCAAAAGCCACACTACCTCCACATACCCCCTCAATTCGAGACCTGATTTTAACTTAACACAACAAAGCTCTTCACTGACACTGATATTTAGGGAGCGGTAACTGAATGAATTGGCTGACAAAAATCGATGGATAGTAGACTATAATTTCGTCTGTCAAACAGGTAGACCTACCGCTTATTTCTTGAATAGGAAGACATAGGCTCCAACACAAAGCCCTATTGTTGTTAGTAGCCTAAAGTCAAATTAAAATGAAGACTGTTTAAATGAATTAGGTCTTCTCGAATTAGTCTACTTTCAGCACCCACGCACTTTCCATCTCCACTGCATCCGCTTCATAGTCATGTAGGTAAATTACTCGAATATTGCTTATTGTGAGGTCAATAACTCTGATAAATAGCTTCATTTTGGGCAACGAAACATATTGTTTTCATTAAAATTTGTTATAGCAATAGCAAGGTTACCTCTGGTCCTCATTTTCATCTTCATGCGCTCCCTCTCAACCTGAACAGGACATCAGTAGGCCATTTTTTGGACAAATTTACTTTCCTGCTGAAGTGCCACCATATGCACAAAAGGGTTTACGTCAACAAGAGCAGGGCAGGCCGGGGCTCATGATTGGGAACACCTATCCATTGCAGTGTGTAACGCAGTGTAGCCTAGTTTTATATACACCATCCCAGAAGCGCCAACACTCGGGAAGGAAGTACATTTTCTTAGAAATCTAACTTTGCCCTGTGCTTCTCCGAGCATGCTCTTCGTATAGCCTAGGCATATAACCTATATTATCGGCCAGCCTTTCTCAAACGTTTTGTCCCAGGGACACCACAGAGGTGTCAAGGTGTTTTCAACAGTCAGTCTGTTGCGATATTTGGATTTTGTTGCAGCAAGAGAGGAGAAGCTGGTCTCACATAAGTAGGTAGAATGAAAGAGGATTAAGGTCTCCACTGCAATCTCGCAAAATTGCGGGTATTTTCCGCAGCTGAACAGCAAGAATGTGGACAGGCGCATCTCATTAAAACGAATGCGCAGGCCTGGTCACAGGACAGCTCCAGTAGTTTATCAGTCTCTTCAGAGCTGGTGAACGGATTACGTATCCACTGCTTCCCGGGCGTGGATCAGATTGTGAAGGGAAGTAATCCTCGAATGTGAGCAGAGTTTTGCTCAGATGTGAACCAATCAATTTTCGCATGTGATTCATGTCTACATCATCCACGTCAGAGTTTACAATAGGGGAACATATCGAAAATACCTATATCCACTCGGTCTCTCTAGATGCCCAGTTTTGTCACTTACACGTACCTGCATGAATAGGTTGAGCAGCAGTCTCGTCGGTAGGCTACAGACCGGATAAGAAAGGTCCCATCATAATAATGTCCAGCTATGTACCAGTTCAGAACACGGAATATTTCACCTGCAGTTGTATTTTGAGGCAACTCTGCAACAAAGAAATTCACATATTTTTTTCTTTATTTTTATTTCACCTTTATTTAACCAGGTAGGCAAGTTGAGAACAAGTTCTCATTTACAATTGCGACCTGGTCAAGATAAAGCAAAGCAGTTCGACAACATACAACAACACAGAGTTACACATGGAGTAAAACAAACATAGTCAATAATACAGTAGAAAAATATGTCTATATACAATGTGAGCAAATGAGGTGAGATAAGGGAGGTAAAGGCAAAAAAGGCCATGGTGGCAAAGTAAATACAATATAGCTAGTAAAACACTGGAATGGTAGATTTGTAGTAGAAGAAAGTGCAAAGTAGAAATATAAATAATGGGGTGCAAAGGAGCAAAATAAATAAATACAGTAGGGGAAAAGGTAGTTGTTTGGGCTAAATTATAGATGGGCTATGTACAGGTGCAGTGATCTGTGAGCTGCTCTGACAGCTGATACTTAAAGCTAGTGAGGGAGATAAGTGTTTCCAGTTTCAGAGGTTTTTGTAGTTCGTTCCAGTCATTGGCAGCAGAGAACTGGAAGGAGAGACGACCAAAGGAGGAATTGGCTTTGGGGGTGACCAGAGTGATATACCTGCTGGAGCGCGTGCTACAGGTGGGTGCTGCTATGGTGACCAGTGAGCGGAGATCAGGGGGGACTTTACCTAGCAGGGTCTTGTAGATGACCTGGAGCCAGTGGGTTTGGCGACGAGTATGAAGCGAAGGCCAGCCAACGAGAGCGTATGTTGCGAATATATACAAGAAGCTGGCATTTGAAATGTCAGTTCATCTAATTGGATTGCAAACCAATTTGATGTGCGGGCTTAGTCTAATTCAATATTATCTGACATATCCTGGATTTTACACGCGACAGTGTCATTGGAAAGTGGGATTTCACTGATCTTTGTAGCAGCGGTTGGGCCTAAAACCTCTCGGCAAGCATCCAAGATTGAGGGAACGACCAGCTTTTCAACTATAGTGAAAAGCGCCTGGCACATGGAAATGTTATGAGAGAGTAAGTATGAAGCCTTCCGTAAATTCTCGTATATCTGTGAAATTATTGTGCAGCATTTCTGTTTGGTTGGTCATCTCTTTTTTGTAAAAAAAAAAAATAGTCTGTTTTATCCTTGAGATGTAGATGCTTTGTTTCTAAAAGTCTGCGCATTTTTTATGGCTTCATAGCCTTATTGCTGAGGCAAGTCTGACATAGCACACAGACCGGTTTTGGTGAGCAGCTCTTATTTAAAACAAATCCAGGTAGAGAGAGAGAGCACGTGCAGGCTGCCCAGCAGAGCTAGCTAGTGTGTGTGTGTGTGTGTGTGTGTGTGTGTGTGTGTGTGTGTGTGTGTGTGTGTGTGTGTGTGTGTGTGTGTGTGTGTGTGTGTGTGTGTGTGTGTGATGTTGCAATACTTAGTCATGGCAACACCATGTGTTTACTGCTGCATGCAGTGGAAATTTTAGCATGTAAATCTTGGTGGGGCAAACTCCCCCACTACAGCCACTACACTACACAACACTAAACAATACATGAATTGCACTATAACGGTGACAAACGGTGCCCACAAACTGTTAGGGCCTACATAAAGCTGTCCCAACAGCAGTCCCAACACCTTACCACTGCTACACCTGGCTATCAGTGGAGCCTTGTCTGGCAGCGAAAGTTCATTCAGCCACATTTACTGCCTTTAAAAAAAAACATATCTGATATGGCTGACTTGCTTAAACAAATGTGGTTTCTACTGACAATTTAAATGTACAAACTATGGCAGAAGGGGACAATGGGCGGGTAAGAGGCAATTCGTAATTTCGATTAAGACATTAATGAGCGAGCTAGGACAGACGTAGTCAATACAATTTGCTCAGTAGTGTAACGACCCTGGGTTTATAAGTGCGGATATCGACTCTGCCGCACGAGAATGCTTTTACAGCACAGTCGATAGCGCGCTGGACTTCGGGCTAGAAGGTCGAGGTTTCGAGACCTGCTCCCTGCTGTTTCATTACATTGGTGTCAGAAGTGATCGGACCTTGCATCCTCGACAGTGCGTGTGCTTGGACGGTGAGCCCGTTCCTGTAAGATGTAGAGTCGTAAGCTAGCGCGAGGACGCGCTCTTTGAAAGGAGGGAGTAGGGTAATGACCCTGGGTTTATAAGCGCAGATATCGACTCTGCTGCACGAGCATGCTTTTGCGGCACAGTCAATAGCGCTCTGGACTTCAGGCTAGAAGGTCGAGGGTTTGAGACCTGCTCCCTGCTGTTTCATTACAGTACTTGTCACGGCCGTCATATAGAGGAGACCAAGGCGCAGCGTGTTGAGTGCTCATCTTTTGTAATTTTAATGAAATGAAACACTTATACAAAAAAACAAAAATGACAGCCGACAGTTCTGTCAGGTTAATACAAACTAAACCGAAAGCAACTACCCACAAACACAAAGGGAAAAACAGGCTGCCTAAGTATGGCTTCCAATCAGAGACAACGATAGACAGCTGAATCTGATTGGAAACCATACCCGGCCAAAACATAGAAAACAAAAATATAGAATGCCCACCCACCTATCACACCCTGACCTAACTAAACAGAGAAAACACAGCTCTCCTAGGTCAGAGCTTGACAGTACTTTTGAAATGTACAAAGACAGAATTCAGAACAAGGGTCATTCTTACAGTATTCTCCCTGTACACCAAGTCAGAACCGTAGGATAAATAAAGGGGGCATATAAGCAACAATGAAAGCTTGATGAATACATTTCTCTAAAACAGGCTATAGGCTAAATGTGCACCACCAAGTCAAAACAGTAGGCTAACTTATGAGGGGAAAAGGGACCAAATTATTAGGGTGAGGCACATGGGCTACTAACAGCTTACTACACAACATACACTTTGTATTACTTTCTTAGCTACAGTATACATATCTCCCTGGCATATTACATAATTTATGCAGCAGCCTACAAGTTATTTTTAGACTCACCTTGTTTTGCTGTGCTCACTTGAACAGGAAGGTGGTGCGGCGGTCCTTCGTGGCAAATTTTGTCATCAAATTCTGTCATTCTCTGGATTTATGGTTGTTTCAAGACAACTGCGAACTATGGAAAAAAAACAAGGTTGAATCATGATGTCAGTGATCTTCAGGTTGGAGCTCTAGAAAGATGCCTGAGTTCCCGACTTGGAATTCCGAGTTGGATGGCCGTTGAAAATGTATTTCTCAGTTGGAGCTAGTTTTTTCCCCAAAATTCCCAGTTTTCTTGAACTCACTGAAGTCTGAGATTTCCCAGACCCTTAAACCCAGACTTGGACCACACACCCACTCCACTGAATAGCAGGCTAGTGATTGCTTTGCAATGCTTGCAGTTAGCCACTGATTCCATCCAAACCACTCATTGTTGAATTTGCGATTTCCAACTTGTTGGGTAATGTTTATGTCCAATTGCCAATGACCACTGATATGTTTTATCTATAATTTCTCTTCATATGACAAGGATTGAAAAGGCTTTGCCAGTAGATTGTTGACTTGATTCATGATGATGCTTGCTAGCTAAGATTCTGAAAGTATGATGTTGACATGATCAGTCCAATCAAAGCTACGATACATATAACGTGATTTGACGTAATTTTATCTGTGACCAATGACCCTGAGCCTTCTTGGATGGGCACTTCTAATGTAACTCTATGGCAGCACCCAAGGGGCTTGAATTTTCGAGCTCTCCCCGTAGATTTTGTGGTGACGCAGTGTCTCCATGAGTGACAGAATACTGAGCCAATCACGGCACAACTAAAGAACATTACCAACCCCTATGCTCCGTATTTTCCGCTGGCTGCCCCACCACCACAGGAAGCACTTATCTAGGCTGAAACACCTGCATTTTGGAGCTGCCTTACTGAAGAAAGCAAAAAAGAGACCCTGTTTATATGCGGCTTTATTAACTCAATGATTTTATTTTTTTTTTTTAATTGTTTGCAAACTGATATGTGACACGTATTAATGTCAAAATAACATGCAAAACAGGAACAAAAAATCTATATATTTATTTTGCTAAACACCTGGCCTGAATGACGGGTCACTACTGGCTGCATGCATAGTTCAGTGCATTGCACAAGTAGTCCTACTGCAATTATTTATTTGACTCAATATGCTGCAGACCTAAAAAAATAAAATAATAATATTCAGGACAAATATGCTGCAATCATTTCTCCACAGACTGGTGCCGGGACCAGGGTTTGAGAAAGGCTGGTGTAGGCTATGGATAATTTTATTGAGACCACACACATATTGCCTGCCCAGCAGAGAATCAATGATGAGCGGCATCATTGTGCAGACATGAGATACTATAATAAGCAACTAATTCTCAAACCCTGAGCAATATAACATTTAATTGATTTTCAAATTACATGACCCTCCCCTGGAATAAATGTCTAAAATTCTAAACCTTCCCTGACTGAAATTGAAAAAGCATGACCCCTCCCCCATTTTCCTCCGGGTAACTATTGTGTAAATTTCGACCTCTCCCTAAACAACCTGAGTGGGGCATCTTCATTTATATGTCATCTTTGACTCTACCACCAGTGTCTTTTTCCCCAGGCTGGTCTCATGGACTATATCTAACAGTATGATATAGGAGTTGGCTTTGGGGATGACCTGTGAAATATACCTGCTGGAGCGTGTGCTACAGGTGGGTGCTGCTATGGTGACCAGTGAGCATGATCTGTTATGTTTGTTATGTTTGCAGCTGTTATGTTTGCAGCTAGCTGCAAACGAGTGGCTACTATTAGCTAACGTCTCTATCTCGAAGCAAGCACCAGCTAGCCTTGAGCTAGCCTCGAGCTAGGCCCATATACCAGCTAATTCGAGGGCTACAATACCTCCTTTTCCAATTGGCCTGGACCTTTTATTGCCAACACGGAGCCCCATCGATCCATCACAACTGGACTGCCGACGTGATCGCCCGATGTGGTCTCAACAGGCTATTCTGTTATGATGTCGTCGAAGAACCATCTACTAGCCCCGGCCCGCCAGCTTTTCTGAACGCTGGGTCCCTGCTCACCTAGCGTAGTAGTGACTACCGAACGGCACCCTGTCTCACCTATTGCTGCTCTTTTGACCCTATGATCACTCGGCTACACAGCTGATGCCCCCTGGACTGTTTCAATAACACGGTAGCTCATTTTACTTACCTGTTGGCCCCAGCCTCGAACTCAGGTCCTGTATGTACGTAACTGACCCGATCTGCCCATTCATTTCCATGTACCCGTTGTTGTTTTAGCTCTCCTGATCAACACCTGTGATTGCTTTATGCCTCTCTCTAATGTCATATGCCTTGTCTACTGCTTTCTTGGCTAGTTCTTATTATTTTATTTCACTGTAGAGCCCTCAGTCCCGCTCAACATGCATTAGATAGCTCTTTTGTCCCACCCCCCATACATGCGGAGACCTCACCTGGCTTAACTGGTGCCTCCAGAGACAAAACCTCTCTCATCATCACTCAACGCCAAGGTTTACCTCCACTGTACTCACATCCTACCATACCATTGTCTGTACATTATGCCCTGAATCTATTCTACCACGCCAAGAAATCTGCTCCTTTTATTCTCTGTTCCCAACGCACTAGACGACCAGATCTTATAGCCTTTAGCCGTACCATTATCCTACTCCTCCTCTGTTCCTCTGGTGTTATAGAGATTAACCCAGGCCCTGTAGCCCCCAGTTCCACTCCTATTTCCCAGGCGCTATCATTTGTTGACTTCTGTAACCGTAAAAGCCTTGGTTTCATGCATGTTAACATCAGAAGCCTCCTCCCTAACTTTGTTTTATTCACTGCTCAAACGCTCCCTAAAACACTTCAGCGAGCAGGCTTTTCTAATCGACCTGGCCTGTGTATCCTGGAAGGATATTGACCTCATTCCGTCAGTAGAGAATGCCTGGTTATTCTTTAAAAGTGCTTTCCTTACCATCTTAAATAAGCATGCCCCATTCAAAAAATGTAGAACCAAGAACAGATATAGCCCTTGGTTCACTCCAGACCTGACTGCCCATGACCAGCACAAAAACATCCTGTGGCGTACTGCATTAGCATTGAATAGCCCCCGCGATATGCAACCTTTCAGGGAAGTTAGGCTAGCTTTTTCAAACAGAAATTTGCATCCTGTAGCACAAACTCCAAAAAGTTCTGGGACACTGAAGTCCATGGAGAATAAGAGCACTTCCTCCCAGCTGCCCACTGCACTGAGGCTAGGAAACACTGTCACCACCGATAAATCTACGATAATTGAGAATTTCAATAAGCATTTTTCTACGGCTGGCCATGCTTTCCACCTGGCTAACCCTACCCCGGTCAACAGCTCTGCACACCCCACAGCAACTTGCCCAAGCCTCCCCATTTCTCCTTCACCCAAATCCAGATAGCTGATGTTCTGAAAGAGCTGCAAAATCTGGACCCCTACAAATAAGCAGGGCTACACAATCTGGACCCTCTCTTTCTAAAATTAACCGCCGCAATTGTTGCAACCCCTATTACTAGCCTGTTTAACTTCTCTTTCGTATCGTCTGAGATCCCTAAAGATTGGAAAGCTGCTGCGGTCATCCCCCTCTTCAAAGTGGGAGACACTCTAGACCCAAGCTGCTATAGACCTATATCTATCCTACCCTGCCGTTCTAAAGTCTTCGAAAGCCAAGTTAACAAACAGATCACCGACCATTTCGAATCCCACCATACCTTGTCCGCTATGCAGTCTAGTTTCCGAGCTGGTCATGGGTGCACCTCAGCCACACTCAAGGTCCTAAACCATATCATAACCGCCATCGATAAGTGACAATACTGTGCAGCCTTCTTCATCGACCTGGCCAAGGCTTTTGACTCTGTCAATCACTGCATTCTTATCGACAGACTCAACAGCCTTGGTTTCTCAAATGACTGCCTCGCCTGGTTCACCAACAACTTCTCAGATAGAGTTCAGTGTGTCAAATCGGAGGGCCTGTTGTCCGGACCTCTGGCAGTCTCTATGGGGGTGCCACAGGGTTCAATTCTCAGGCCTACTCTTTTCTCTGTATACATCAATGATGTCGCTCTTGCTTCTGGTGATTCTCTGATCCACCTCTACGCAGACGATACCATTCGGTATTATTCTGGCCCTTCTTTGGACACTGTGTTAACAAACCTCCAGACGAGCTTCAATGCCATACAACACTCCTTCCGTGGCCTCCAACTGCTCTTAAATGCAAGTAAAACTAAATGCATGCTCTTCAACCGATCGCTGCCCGCACCTGCCCGCCCGTCTAGCATCACTACTCTGGACAGTTCTGACTTTGAATATTCGGACAACTACAGATACCTAGGTGTTTGGTTAGACTCTCCTTCCAGACTCACATTAAGCATCTCCAGTCCAAAATTAAATCTAGAATCGGCATCCTATTTCGCAACAAAGCATCCTTCACTCATGCTGCCAAACATACCCTCGTAAAACTGACTATCCTACCGATCCTTGACTTCGGCGATGTAATTTACAAAATAGCCTCCAACACTCTACTCAGCAAATTGGATGTAGTCTATCACAGTGCCATCCGTTTTGTCACCAAAGCCCCATATACTACCCACCACTGCGACCTGTATGCTCGCGTTGGCTGGCCCTCGCTTCATATTCGTCGCCAAACCAACTGGCTTCAGGTCATCTATAAGTCTTTGCTAGGTAAAGCCCCGCCTTATCTCAGCTCACTGGTCACCATAGCAGCACCCACCTGTAGCACTCGCTCCAGCAGGTATATTTCACTGGTCATCCCCAAAGTCAACTCCTCATTTGGCCGCCTTTCATTCCAGTTCTCTGCTGCCAATGACTGGAACGAATTGCAAAAAAAAATCACTGAAGCTGGAGTCTTATATCTTCCTCACAAAGTTTAAGCATCAGCTGTTAGAGCAGCTTACCGATCATTGCACCTGTACACAGCCTTTCTGTAAATAGCCCACCCAACTACCCCATCCCCATATCCCCAAGTATCTCTACTTGCACATTGATCTTATGCACATCTATCACTCCAGTGTTAATGCTAAATTGTAATTATTTCGCCACTATGGCCTATTTATTGCCCTACCTCCCTAATCTTACTACACTTGCACACACTGTATATAGATTTTTCTATTGTGTTATTGACTGTACGTTTGTTTATCATATGTGTAACTCTGTGTTGTTTGTGTCGCACTGCTTTGCTTTATCTTGGTTAGGTCACAGTTGTAAATGATAACTTGTTCTCAACTGGCCTACCTGGATAAATAAAGGTGAAATATATTTTTTTGCATGGTTACATAGGATAGAAGGTTATTTAAAGGGACATTTCATCCTGTCTCTGCCGCTGCGTATTGTCATTACTACACTGAACAAAAATATAAATGCAACATGCAAAAAAAGGTAGGTGCGTGGATCAGAAAACCGGTCAGTATCTGGTGGGACCACCATTTGCCTCATGCAGCGCGACATCTCCTTTGCATATTGATTGTGGCCTGTGGAATGTTGTCCCACTCCTCTTCAATGGCTGTGCAAAGTAGCTGGGAACTGGAACAAGCTGTCGTACAAGTCAATCCAGAGCATCCCAAATGCGCTCCATTGGTGACATGTCTGATAAGCATGCAGGCCATAGAAGAACTGGGACATTTTCAGCTTCCAGGAATTGTGTTCAGATCCTTGCGACATGGGGCAGTGCATTATCATGCTGAAACATGAGGTGATGGCGGTGGATAAATAGCACAACAATGGGCCTCAGGATCTCATCACGGTATCTCTGTGCATTCAAATTGCCATCGATAAAATGCAATTGTGTTCATTGTCCGTAGCTTATTCGTGAAGAGCACACTTCTCCAGCATGCCAGTGGCAATCGAAGGTGAGCATTTGCCCACTGAAGTCAGTTACGACGCCTAACAGCAGTCAAGTCAAGACCCTAGAAAGGATGACGAGCCCACAGATGAGCTTCCCTGAGACGGTTTCTGACAGTCCATTGCAGAAATTCTTTGGTTGTGCAAACCTACAGTTTCATCAGCTGTCTGGGTGGCTGGTCTCAGAGGATCCCGCAGGTAAAAAAGCCGGATGTGGAGGTCCTGGGATAGCGTGGTTACACGTGGTCTGCGGTTGTGAGGCCAGTTGGATGTTTTTTTGTTCAGTATACAGTACCAGTCAAAAGTTTGGACACACCTATGCATTCAAGGGTTTTTCTTTATTTTTTACCATTTTCTACATTGTAGAATAATAGTGAAGACATCAAAACTATGAAATAGCATATATGGAATTATGTAGTAACCAAAAAAGTGTGAAACAAATCAAAATATATTATAGATTCTTTAAAGTAGCCACCCTTTGCCTTGATGACAGATTTGCACACTCTTGGCATTCTTTCGACCAGCTTCACGAGGTAGTCACCTGGAATGCTTTTCCAACAGTCTTGAATGAGTTCCCACATATACTGAGCACTTGTTGGCTGCTTTTCCTTCAGTATGTGGTCCAACTCATCACAAAGCCTCTCAATTGGGTTGAGGTCGGGTGATTGTGGAGGCCAGGTCATCTGATACAGCACTCCATCACTCTCCTTATTGGTCAAACAGCCCTTACACAGCCTGGAGGTGTGTTTTGGGTCACTGTCATGTTGAAAAACAAATGATAGTCCCACTAAGCGAAAACCATATTGGATGGCATATCGCTGCAGAATGCTGTGGTAGCCATGCTGGTTATATCACCAGCAAAGCAGCATCACACCTTCTCCTCCATGCTTCACGAGAACCATACATGCAGAGATCATCTGTTCACGTACTCTGCGTCTCACAAATACACAGCGGTTGGAACCAAACAACATTTTGTACTCATTAGACCAAAGGACAGATTTCCACCATTGTGTCCATTGCTCATGTTTCTTGGCCCAAGCAAGTCTCTTCTTCTTATTGGTGTCCTTTAATAGTGTTTTCTTTGCAGCAATTCTACCTGAAGAATCTGATTCACGCAGTCTCCTCTGAACAATTGATGTTGAGATGCGTCTGTTACTTGAACTCCATGAAGCATTTATTTGGGCTGCAATCTGAGGTGCAATTAATTGCAAATTTCATCGTAGCGCTTGATGGTTTTTACGACTGCACTTAAAGAAACTTTCAAAGTTCTTGACATTTTCCGCATTGACTGACCTTCATGTCTTAAAGTATGATGGACTGTTGTTTCTCTTTGCTTATTTGAGCTGTTCTTGCCCTAAATGGACTTGGTATTTTACCAAATAGGGCTATCTTCTGTATACCACCCCTACCTTGTCACAACACAACTTACTGGCTCAAACGCATTAAGGAAAGAATTCCACAAATTCACTTTTAACATGGCACACCTGTTAATTGAAATGCATTCCAGGTGACTGGGTATCTAGTTTGAAGAATCTCAAATATAAAAAGTGTAACACTTTTTTTGGTTACTATATGATTCCATATGTCTTATTTCATAGTTTTGATGTCTTCACTATTATTCTACATTGTAGAAAATAGTAAAATAAAGAAAAACCCTTGAATGAGTAGCTGTGTCAAAACTTTTAACTGATACTGTATATTAACAACATTACATTTTTGTCGTAAACATCAAAATGATACACACCACAAGCTAGAACGTGCGCATTTGAATTTCAATGGTAGCATCAGGAAGTTTCATCTTCCTGTGTATTCGTCTGCTCACTGTGAACCACAAAGTCCGGCATTGATAGTGAATTCAGATATCGGCCACTAGGTAGATGGGGCGTGCCCACAAACGTTGATTTAAATGGTGTTGTTTACTACGAACGAACAACACACAGAAATCTCAGAACTTCTTTAGAAATCTCAGAACTTCCCCAACAAGTTGGGGTTCTGTGCCTGGCTGTGCTAATTACAAACAAGCCCAAAAAGGAGTTATCTTTCACCGTTGTACCTACCGGAGATTGACCCTAATGCTGCCAGTGGCTTGAGGCTATCAAGAATGATGCTTATGGTGACCAAAGATTATCAGGTTTTTTTAGGCTGAACTGATAGGGAATCCATTTTGACGTCAGCTGAGAAGTGATGCAATACTATTAATTTTTTCAGAATATTCTCGATTAGCGGTAACCTATCATTAGCTAGTTTGCTTAGCCAGCAGATCCGACCCGCTTGCTTACTGCTGTACTAGGATCAGACAGGCTTCCTGTGTAGATAAAGACACAGCGGAGCCATCGCGAGATGTGTCTCGGAAAATTACCTCGTTCCAGGAATGAGAAATTTGTTGTACTCCGAATTGTCCTATTACTGTTACACCGAGAAGATTGAACGACTGCAAGTCTTTTGAGCGTGGTATGTTTGTCGGTGGCAGTCGTGCTGGATCCAGTATCATAGAAATGGCTACACTCCTGGGTCTTTCACACATGACAGTGTCTAGGGTTTACCAAGAATGGTGCGAAAAACAAAAAACATCCAGTCAGCAGCAGTCCTGTGGGCGAAAACAGCTTGTTGATGAGAGAGGTTGAAGGAGAAGGGCAAGAATTGTGCAAGCTAACAGGAGGGCCACAAACAGACAAATAATTGCGCAGTACAACAGTGATGTGCAGAATGGAATCTCGGAACGTACAACTTGCCAATCCTTGTCACGGATGGGCTATTGCAGCAGACGACCACAACGCGTTCCACTCTTATCAGCTAAAAACAAAAAGAAACAGCTCCAGTGGGCATGCGATCACTAACACTGGACAATTGAGGAGTGGAAAAACATCACCTGGAACATGACAGTGAGTTCAGTTTACTTGAGTGGCCTGCACAGTCCCCAGACCTCAACCCAATAGAGCATCTTTGGGATGAAATGGAACGGGCTGTTCATGGCATGAATGTACCGCCATCCAATCGGCAGCAACTGCGTGATACCATTGCGTCAGCATTGACCAACATCCCTGTGGAACATTTCCGACACCGTGTAGAATGCCCCGAAGAATTCAGGCTGTTCTAGAGGCAAAGGGGGGTCCGACCCGGGACTAGATGGATGTAGCTAACTCACTCTTTGTGTGTTGATAGCAATGAGTATTGTGTAGAAATAGTCTATGGTTGGTTAGTTGTTCTCAGCTAGCTAGAAATCTTTCTGCAAATTTAGTGACGCTAGCTAGCTGACAGCAAGCTGACAATATTGAAATTACCATATTAGGTGTGCTAATCTAGCCAGTCTAATAGATATCAATACAATTAGTGGAGTGGTTCAATTGTGTATTGTTGTGTATTTTGTTGTAGGTGGTATAGAATCTGATTTCACAGGCATGTGCTTCCAACCCCTAGCTCTGCACAAGGTGAAGCTCATATTTACAAGCGGAAGGCTAAGATAGCTCAATTAACAGTAAGCATGGCTTAAACAAGAATTTGGTAGTGTTTTTATGGGTTTGTGTTTGCGTTAGGTGTTATAGGTGGTTAGAGGTAGCCTAAGGACCACCTTTCAGACCATGTCATCAATTTAGTCTACCCCTTGTCTCTTACCTAGCTAGCTACATAGCCGTCTTTGTATCATAGTTAATTGTGTAGTTTAGAGTAATTATCGAGGTTAGCTAGCCAGCCAGCTGTTTTCGTCCTCCTAACTTAGTCAACACTGCTAGCTAGCCAACTAGCCAACTTCTACCGACTAGCAGCACTGTAGAAACTATTACATTACAACGGAACGACTTGATTAGTGTAGTGTTAGCTAGCTACATAGTTGTCGTTGCTGTCTTTGTATTTAAGATAATTGTGTAGTTTAGAGTAATTATCGAGGTTAGCTAGCCAGCCGCGACGCGACGCCGTTGTCCAGACTCCAGACTTAGTCAACACACCTAGTCATCATCAAACCCACTGCTAGCTAGCCAACCTTTACTGACTAGCAGCACTGTAGAAACTAATACATTACAACGGAACGATTTGACTAGTGCAGTGTTAGCTAGCTACATAGTTGTCTTTGTCATAGTTTGATAATTGTGTAGTTTAGAGTAATTATCGAGGTTAGCTAGCCAGCTATTTTCGTCCCCCGCGACGCCATTTTTCCAAACCTAGCCAACTATTACCGACGAGCAGCATTGTAGAAACTAAATACATTACAAAGGAACGTCTTGATTAGCGCTATGTTAGCTAGCTACATAGTTGCTTTTGTATCATGATAAGGTGTAGTACTGAAACTATCGAGGTTACCTAGCCAGCTACACGTTCAAACAAAGTCAACAACGCAGCCACTACTAGCTAGCCTACTTCACCAGCCAGCTGTACTGTATCATCTTCGTCATTTTAGTCAATAAGATTTTTGCAACATAAGCTTAACTTTCTGAACATTCGAGACGTGTAGTCCACTTGTCATTCCAATCTCCTTTGCATTAGCGTAGCCTCTTCTGTAGCCTGTCAACTATGTGTCTGTCTATCCCTGTTCTCTCCCCTCTGCACAGGCCACACAAACGCTTCACACCGCGTGGCCGCTGCCACTCTAACCTGGTGGTCCCAGCGTGCACGACCCACGTGGAGTTCCAGGTCTCCGGCAGCCTCTGGAACTGCCGGTCTGCGGCCAACAAGGCAGAGTTCATCTCAGCCTATGCTACTCTCCAGTCCCTCGACTTCTTGGCACTGACAGAAACATGGATTACCACAGATAACACTGCTACTCATACTGCTCTCTCCTCGTCTGCCCAACGGGTTCTCGCATACCCCGAGATCATCTGGCCAGCGGGGTGGTGGCACTGGAATCCTCAACTCTCCCAAGTGGACATTCTCTCTTTCTCCCCTGACCCATCTGTCTATCTCCTCATTTGAATTCCATGCTGTCACAGTTACCAGCCCTTTCAAGCTTAACATCCTTATCATTTATCGCCCTCCAGGTTCCCTTGGAGAGTTCATCAATGAGCTTGACGTCTTGATAAGTTCCTTTCCTGAGGATGGCTCACCTCTCACAGTTCTGGGTGACTTTAACCTCCCCACGTCTACCTTTGACTCATTCCTCTCTGCCTCCTTCTTTCCACTCCTCTCCTCTTTTGACCTCGCCCTCTCACCTTCCCCCCCTACTCACAAGGCAGGCAATACGCTTGACCTCATCTTTACTAAATGCTGTTCGTCCACTAATCTCATTGCAACTCCCCTCCAAGTCTCCGACCACTGCCTTGTATCCTTTTCCCTCTCGCTCTCATCCCACACTTCTCACTCTGCCCCTACTCGGATGGTATTGCGCCGTCCCAACCTTCGCTCTCTCTCTCCCGCTACTCTCTCCTTTTCCATCCTATCATCTCTTCCCTCTGCTGAAACCTTCTCCAACCTATCCCCTGATTCTGCCTCCTCAACCCTCCTCTCCTCCCTTTCTGCATCCTTTGATTCTCTATGTCCCCTATCCTCCAGGCCGGCTCGGTCCTCCCCTCCTGCTCCGTGGCTCGACGACTCATTGCGAGCTCACAGAACAGGGCTCCGGGCAGCCGAGCGGAAATGGAGGAAAACTCGCCTCCCTGCGGACCTGGCATCCTTTCACTCCCTCCTCTCTACATTTTCCTCTTCTGTCTCTGCTGCTAAAGCCACTTTCTACCACTCTAAATTCCAAGCATCTGCCTCTAACCCTAGGAAGCTCTTTGCCACCTTCTCCTCCCTCCTGAATCCTCCTCCCCCTCCCCCCTCCTCCTCTCTGCGGATGACTTCGTTAACCATTTTGAAAAGAAGGTCGACGACATCCGATCCTCGTTTGCTAAGTCAAACGACACCGCTAGTCCTGCTCACACTGCCCTACCCTGTGCTTTGTCCTCTTTCTCCCCTCTCTCTCCAGATGAAATCTCGCGTCTTGTGACGGCCGGCCGCCCAACAACCTGCCCGCTTGACCCTATCCCCTCCTCTCTTCTCCAGACCATTTCCGGAGACCTTCTCCCTTACCTCACCTCGCTCATCAACTCATCCTTGACCGCTGGCTACGTCCCTTCCGTCTTCAAGAGAGCGAGAGTTGCACCCCTTCTGAAAAAACCTACACTCGATCCCTCAGATGTCAACAACTACAGACCAGTATCCCTTCTTTCTTTTCTCTCCAAAACTCTTGAACGTGCCGTCCTTGGCCAGCTCTCCTGCTATCTCTCTCAGAATGACCTTCTTGATCCAAATCAGTCAGGTTTCAAGACTGGTCATTCAACTGAGACTGCTCTTCTCTGTGTCACGGAGGCTCTCCGCACTGCTAAAGCTAACTCTCTCTCCTCTGCTCTCATCCTCCTAGACCTATCTGCTGCCTTTGATACTGTGAACCATCAGATCCTCCTCTCCACCCTCTCCGAGTTGGGCATCTCCGGCGCGGCCCACGCTTGGATTGCGTCCTACCTGACAGGTCGCTCCTACCAGGTGGCGTGGCGAGAATCTGTCTCCGCACCATGTGCTCTCACCACTGGTGTCCCCCAGGGCTCTGTTCTAGGCCCTCTCCTATTCTCGCTATACACCAAGTCACTTGGCTCTGTCATATCCTCACATGGTCTCTCCTATCATTGCTATGCAGACGACACACAATTCATCTTCTCCCTTCTGATAACCAGGTGGCGAATCGCATCTCTGCATGTCTGGCAGACATATCAGTGTGGATGACGGATCACCACCTCAAGCTGAACCTCGGCAAGACGGAGCTGCTCTTCCTCCCGGGGAAGGACTGCCCGTTCCATGATCTCGCCATCATGGTTGACAACTCCATTGTGTCCTCCTCCCAGAGTGCTAAGAACCTTGGCGTGACCCTGGACAACACCCTGTCGTTCTCTACTAACATCAAGGCGGTGACCCGATCCTGTAGGTTCATGCTCTACAACATTCGCAGAGTACGACCCTGCCTCACAAAGGAAGCGGCGCAGGTCCTAATCCAGGCACTTGTCATCTCCCGTCTGGATTACTGCAACTCGCTGTTGGCTGGGCTCCCTGCCTGTGCCATTAAACCCCTACAACTCATCCAGAACGCCGCAGCCCGTCTGGTGTTCAACCTTCCCAAGTTCTCTCACGTCACCCCGCTCCTCCGCTCTCTCCACTGGCTTCCAGTTGAAGCTCGCATCCGCTACAAGACCATGGTGCTTGCCTACGGAGCTGTCAGGGGATTGGCACCTCCGTACCTTCAGGCTCTGATCAGGCCCTACACCCAAACAAGGGCACTGCGCTCATCCACCTCTGGCCTGCTCACCTCCCTACCTCTGAGGAAGCACAGTTCCCGCTCAGCCCAGTCAAAACTGTTCGCTGCTCTGGCACCCCAATGGTGGAACAAGCTCCCTCACGACGCCAGGACAGTGGAGTCAATCACCACCTTCCGGAGACACCTGAAACCCCACCTCTTTAAGGAATACCTAGAATAGGATAAAGTAATCCTTCTAACCCCCCCCCCCCCCCCCTAAAGATTTAGATGCACTATTGTAAAGTGGTTGTTCCACTGGATATCATAAGGTGAATGCACCAATTTGTAAGTCGCTCTGGATAAGAGCGTCTGCTAAATGATTTAAATGTTAAATGTACCTTTTCTCTTTGTAAAACTCAGGTTATCTGGAATCCTTCCACAGTGCCTTGCTGAAATATACTTCAAACCGGCTACATTTTGGGTACACAAGCATGATGGAGCCGGACACACCTTGCAGTTCTGAAACCTGCACGGGACACTGAAAGCTATAACATCCCCACTGTGACTAATAAAACCTTCCCTAACCAGAAACCGTGGATTGATGGCAGCATTCGCGCAAAACTGAAAGCGCGAACCACCGCATTTAATCATAGCAAGGCGACTGGAAACATGACCAAATACAGACAGTGTAGTTATTCCCTCCACAAGGTAATCAAACAAGTAAAGGATCAGTATAGAGACAAAGTAGTCGCAATTCAACAGCTCAAACACGAGACGTATGTGGCAGGCACAACAGACAATCACGGATTACAAAAAGAAAACCAGCCCCGTTGCGGACATCGACGTCTTGCTCCCAGACAAATTAAACAACTTCTTTGCACGCTTTGAGGACAATACAGTGCCACCGACACGGCCCGCTACCTAAGGCTGTGGGCTCTCCTTCTCCGCGGCCGACGTGAGTAAAACATTTAAACGTGTTAACCCTTGCAAGGCTGCCGGCCCAGACGGCATCCCTAGCTGCGTCCTCAGAGCATGCGCAGACCAGCTGGCTGGTGTGTTTACGGACATATTCAATCAATCCCTATCCCAGTCTGCTGTCCCCACATGCTTCAAGAAGAAATCTAAGGTAACTGAACTAAATGACTATGGCCCCGTAGCACTCCTATCATCATGAAGTGTTTTGAGAGACTAGTCAAGGATCCTATCACCTCCACCCTACCTGATACCCTAGACCCACTCCAATTTGCTTACCGCCCCAATAGGTCCACAGACGATGCAATCGCCATAACACTGCCCTATCTCATCTGGGCAAGAGGAATACCTATGTAAGAATGCTGTTCATTGACTACAGCTCAGAATTCAACGCCATAGTACCCTCCAAACTCATCATTAAGCTTGAGACCCTGGGTCTCGACCCCGCCCTGTGCAACTGGGTCCTGGACTTTCTGATGGGCCGCCCCCAGGTGGTGAGGGTAGGAAACAACATCTCCACCCCGCTGATCCTTAACACTGGGGCCCCACAAGGGTGCGTTCTCAGCCCTCTCCTGTACTCCCTGTTCACACCTACAGCACCCGAGGCCAAAAAGATCAAAGGACAACAACCACCTGAGCCACTGCCTGTTCATCCCGCTATTATCCAGAAGGCGAGGTCAGTACAGGTGCATCAAAGCTGGGACCGAGAGACTGAAAAACAGCTTCTATCTCAAGGCCATCAGTCTGTTAAAACAGCCATCCCGAACGTAGAGGCTGCTTCCAAAATACAGACTCAAATCACAAGCCACTTTAAATGGATTTAATAAAGGTATCACTAGTCACTTTAAATAATGCTACTTAAATAATTTGTACATATCCTACATATGTCATATGTATATACTTGTAATAATGGCGCTTTGTGTCAGGAAGCAGGTGAAACATTTAATAAAACAACAAAACCAGTAACGAGACAATTACATAATAGGCTGACCACACCGCTCGCGTCGCAAAATAAATGTAGAAATCTATATTATTCAATTATTGCACCAACACTGCTCGCGCATGTCAACGAGCGTCTGCTTTGCCAAGGGCTAAAATAGAACTCCTTTCTATTTCTGACACAGATCGCGCTGCAAGTCCTGCCTCTCCCATCTCCTCATTGGTTTATAGAAGCAGGTACCCACGTGCCATCTCCTCATTGGTTATACCCACGTGGGTGATTGAAAGACGAACTGTGTTGCCGGTCGGTGTAGTAATACTATGAAAGTTTAGATGCCAATCACCACATAAATTCAAAGATGAAAAAGCCTGGAAGGAAGAGAGATGACTAGAAACAATTTGGTTGACCATTTTATGTGTGGATTAATTGTCGGAGTAGAGGACCTTGTGCATTTCTGGTAAAATAACAACTCAATGTTTATATCCCAGGACAAATTAGCTAGCAACAGCAAGCTAGCGAAATAGGACAAATTAGCTAGCAAGTGCAAGCTAACTAGCTAAGCTGCCATAAATGTTTAATGCTTTTCGACCAGTTCCCAAATTAATGTAATTGGTTCAGAGTTTGTTTTGATATTTTAACCTGCGTGTCATGATCACATTTGGTGTAGGGGGATAAAATACATTTATGCACGATGGCGCGCACGCGCACGCAGCCAGTTTGGGTTCCGTGTAAGGCTACACGCCGGTAAACAAGAACAATACCAACTGGTGAGAAAACATAAGGAAGTGACATATAAAGGGGAGGAAATGAAGAAGGTAATGAAGTCCAGGTGTGAATCATAATGATTAACAGTTGGGCGTAATGATGAGTGCCAGGTGTGCGTAAGGATGAATCACAGGACCGGTGGTTGGTATTCTGGCGACGTCGTACACTGGAGGGAAGGAGCAGGAGAAGATGTGACAATACTGTATTTTATACCATCTATTGCATTTTGCCTATGCCGCAAGGCCATCGTGCATCCATATATTTGTATGTACATATTCTTATTCCATCCCCTTATATTTGTGTGTATAAGGTAGTCGTTGTGAATTTGTTAGATTACTTGTTAGATATTACTGCACTGTCGGAACTAGAAGCACAAGCATTTCGCTACACTCGTGTGTATGTGACCGATTTGATTTGATCAACAATGTAATGACACAACCTCATTCTTTTCTCTGCAGTTTCTCATGTCTATGAACATTTCTCTGCCAAGAGCTACTATTGAAAATAATGATCTGTCAAAGTAAATTTATTTTATTTATGTAACTAGGCAAGTCAGTTAAGAACAAATTCTTATTTACAATGACGGCCTACCCCAGCCAAACCCTCATGACGCTGGGTCAATTGTGCACCACCCTACGGGACTCCCGAGTCACGGCCGGTTGTGATACAGCCCGGGATTGAACCAGGGTCTGTAGTGACGCCTCTCGCACTGAGATACAGTGCCTTAGATCGCTGCGCCACTCGGGAGGCCCTAAAATGGGCTGGGGGAGGTTTACAGACAGGTGTTTGAGATGAGGAAGGGGTTTTTGCTTGTGCAGTGTTGTGCTTAGAGACAGTAAATGTATGAGAGCGATTGAGAGATGTAATTTCTTCTCACTCTCCCATACACAGCAATAGCCACTGGACACAGACGTCAATTCAACGTCTATTCCATGTTGGTTCAATGTAATTTTGTTGAAATGATGTGGAAACAACGTTGATTCAACCAGTGGGTGCCCAGTGGGTACATACTGTGTAAGAACTACCCTCCTAAGACACCTAGGCTCACGAGTGGCGTAGCGGTCTAAGGCACTGCATCTCAGTGCTAGAGGCATCATTACAGACTCTGGTTTGATTCCAGGCTGTAGCACAACTGGCCAAGATTGGGAGTCCCATAGGGTGGTGCACATTTGGCCCAGCGTCGTCCGGGTTAGGGTTTGGCCGGGGTAGGCCATCATTGTAAATAAGAATTTGTTCTTAACTGACTTGCCTGGTAAAATAAAAAACCTTCTGCAGCCCCCCAGCCCATTCACTTTGTTGACTGATCTTTCCTCTCAAAAGCAGCGCCCGATGTCTCTCATTGTCCATAAACAATAGACTAGCCGGTCTCTTAACCCCTAGGTCCCATTCAGTTGACAGCCTAACCAACAAAGGCGTGTTGCTCTATGTCTCTTCCCCAACTGAGTGTAAAATGTTAACACCACAACCATGTCTTTCCAGGAGACGTACAGTACCATCAAAATATTCTACAAGAGGTCCAAACAGTTGGTGGTTAAGAAGGTCTACGGGCCCTGCACTCACCACTTCCGACATGGTCTTATCCAGCTGTTTTACACAGCAAACAGGACAAGACCATTCGCCACAAGCACAAAGAGTCTCAGCTTCCCAAGCCGACCATACCAAACACCATTGCCAGTATACTGAAGCCTGATAGAGCACAGTGTGACTCAACATAAGACCGTGTAGAACCAACATAAAATAAATATAGATCATTTCTATCAATCTTCTACATTTGTCTGACTTTATCGATTCACAGAATATGTATATAACCTGCACAGGGGTCTGTAGCATCAAATAGATGTTAGACATTTAGATAAATCCAAATATTTATTTGTCAAATTCAGTTCCGTGTCTCTCAGGTATAGTAAAGTGCAGAGAACTGTTGATCGGCAGATGATGAGAGAGGTGGTCATGATGAAATTGCCAATCACAAAGAAACATACAGTACGAAAATAGTCTGATCAGAGAATTAAAGTTCAGTGTATAATTGGATTATTATTTAAATTGATTAAATAAATAAAAATCCTCTGCAATCTACACCCAATACCCCATAATGACAAAGTGAAAACAGGTTTTTAGAAATGTTTGCAAATGTATAAAACTTTATAAACAGAAATAGCTAATTTACATAAGTATTCAGACCTTTAGCAATGAGACTTGAAATTGAGCTCAGGTGCATCCTGTTTCCATTGATCATCCTTGATGTTTCTACAACTTGATTGGAGTCCACCTGTGGTAAATTCAATTGATTGGACATGATTTGGAAAGGCACACACCTGTCTATATAAGGTCCCACAGTTGACAGTGCATGTCAGAGGAAAAACCAAGCCATGAGGTTGAAGGAATTGTCTGTAGAGTTCAGAGACAGGATTGTGCCAAGGCACAGATCTGGGGAAGGGTACCAAAAACTTTCTGCAGCATTGACAGTTCCCAAGAACACAGTGGCCTCCATCATTCTTACATGGAAGAAGTTTGGAACCATCAAGACTCTTCCTAGAGCTCTAGTGTTCATCTGTGGTGATGGGAGAACATTCCAGAAGGACAACCATCTCTACAGCACTCCACCAATCAGGCCTTTATGGTAGAGTGGCCAGACAGAAGCCACTCCTTAGTAAAAAGGCACATGACTGCCGGCTTGGAGTTTGCCAAAAAGACTCTCTGACCATGAGAAACAAGATTCTCTGGTCTGATCAAACCAATATTAAACTTTTTGGCCTGAATGCCAAGCCAATGTCACGTCTGTAGGAAACCTGGCACCATCCCTACAGTGAAGCATGGTGGTGGCAGCATCAAACTGTGGGGATGTTTTTCAGCGGCAGAGACTGGGAGACTAGTCAGGATCAAGGGAAAGATGAACGGAGCAAAGTACAGCGAGATCATTGATGAAAACTTGCTCCAGAGCGCTCAGGACCTCAGAATGGGGTGAAGGTTCACCTTCCAACAGGATAACGACCCTAAGCACACAGCCAAGACAACGCAGGTGTGGCTTTGGGACAAGTCTCTGAATGTCCTGGGGTGGCCTGGCCAGAGCCCGGACTTGAACCCGATCGAACATCTCTGGAGAGACCTGAAAATAGCTGTGCAGCAATGCTCCTCATCCAACCTGACAGAGCTTGAGAGGATTTGCAGAGAAGAATGGGAGAAACTCCCAAAATACAGCTGTGCCAAGCTTGTAGCGTCATAACCAAGAAGACTCGAGGCTGTAATCGCTGCCAAAAGTGCTTCGGCAAAGTACTGAGTAAAGGGTCTGATATATATTTTATAAATTAGCAAAAACCTGTTTTTGCTTTGTCATTATTGTGTGTAGATTGATGAGGGGGAAACAATTGAATCAAAATGGTCAAGGGTTCTGAATACTTTCTGAAGGCACTGTAGCTAGCTAGTGAAATGATTTACAGTTGCTGATGTTTCACGTTTGCTGACAATTTACAAACGCAAGGCTTGGTGCCTAGCATGTTAGCAGGCACCAGGCTAACTAGCTAGCCATCACCATTCATGAGCTGACTGGTAAACCTAGTTGTTTAGTAGCCATATCTACAACTAAAAAGAGAAGAGGCTTTACACTGAGATACAATCTTCGATTGTAAAACATCTATTTTTAGACATATATATATATATATATATATGGCTACTTGTAGCTGTTTCGATAGCTAGCTAGCGAGACAAGCTACCTAAGTTAGCAAACAGAAAAATAATTATATTTTAGATTCAAAGTAGCCACTCTTTGCCTTGATGACAGCTTTGCACTCTTGGCATTCCCTCAACCAGCTTCACCTGGAATGCTTTTCCAACAGTCTTGAATGAGTTCCCACATATGCTAAGCACTTGTTGGCTGCTTTTTCTTCATTCTGCAGTCCAACTCAACCAAAACCATCTCAAATGGGTTGAGGTCGGGTGATTGTAGATGCCAGGTCATCTGATGCAGCAGTTCATCGCTCTCCTTCTTGGTCAAAAAGCCCTTACACAGCCTGAAGGTGTGTTGGGTCATTGTCCCGTTGAAAAACAAATGATAGTCCCACTAAGCGCAAACCAGATGGGGATGGCTTATCGCTGCAGAATACTGTGGTAGCCATGCTGGTTAACTGTGCCTTGAATTCTAAATATATCAGTGTCACCGGCAAAGCACCATCACACCACACATGCAGAGATCATCCGTTCACCTACTCTGCATCTCACAAATACACGACAGTTGGAACCAAAAATCTCAAATTTGACTCATCAGACCAGGACAGATTTCTACCAGTCTAATGTCCATTGCTCGTGTTTCTTGGCCCAAGCATGTCTCTTCTTCTTGCTGGTGTCCTTTAGTAATGGTTTCTTTGTAGCAATTCGACCATGAAGACCTGATTCACGCAGTCTCCTCTGAACAGTTAATGTTGACATGTGTCTGTTACTTGAACTCTGTGAAGCATTTATTTGGGCTGCAATTAATGAGGCTGGTAACACTAATGAACTTATCCTCTGCAGCAGAGGTAACTCTGGGTCTTCCTTTCCTGTGGCGGTCCCTGTGAAAGCCAGTTTCATCATAGCGCTTGATGGGTTTTACGACTGCACTTAAAGAAACTTTCAAAGTTCTTGACATTTTCCGCATTGACTGACCTTCATGTCTTAAAGTAACGATGGACTGTCGTTTCTCTTTGCTTATTTGAGCTGTTATTGCCTTAAATGGACTTGGTATTTTATCAAATAGGGCTATCTTCTGTATACCACCCCTACCTTGTCACAACATAACTTATTGTCTGAAACGCATTAAGGAAAGAAATTCCACAAATTAACTTTTAACAAAGCACACCTGTTAATTGAAATGCATTCCAGGTGACTACCTCATGAACCTGGTTGAGAGAAAGCCAAGAGTGTGCAAAACTGTCAAGGCAAAGGGTGGCTACTTTGAAGAATCTCATATAAAATATATTTTGATTTGTTTAACACTTTTTTAGTTACATGATTCCATATGTGTTATTTCATAGTTTTGATGTCTTCATTGTTATTCTACAATGTAGAAAATAGTAAAAATAAAGAAAAACCTTTGAATGAGTCAGTGTGTGTGTCTAAACTTTCGACTGGTACTGTATACATTTTATTAAGCACAACATGACTGCAACAGACAGGTTGTAATGTCTGACTGAAATACAGGACAAATCTACCTTTTTTTCAACATTTGTGATATTTGAATGTGTTGATAAAATGCGGGACATGATTATTTGGTTTCAGGAAGCGGGTCAGGGGCCAAAATGTGGGACTGTCCCACCAAATCCGGGACATGTACACTACATATACAAAAGTATGTGGACGCCCCTTCAAACTATTTCAGACACACCCGTTGCTGACAGGTGTATACAGTCATGCAATGTCCATAGACAAACATTGGCAGTAGAATGGCCTTACTGAAGAGCTCAGTGACTTTCAACGTGGCACCGTCATAGGATGCCATCTTTCCAACAAGTCAGTTCAGTCAAATTACTGCCCTGCTAGAGCTGCCCTGGTCAACTTTAAGTGCTGTTGTGGTGGAAACGAACGCAAAGTGGTTGCTCACAGAACGGGACCACCGAGTGCTGAAGCATGTAGCGTGTAAAAATCATCTGTCCTCGGTTGCAACACTCACTACTTAGTTCCAAACTGCCTCTGACTCTGCATCATGAAATGGGTTTCCATAGCCGAGCAGCCGCACACAAGGCTAAGATCACCATGTGCAATGCCAATAGTCACCTGGAGTGGTGTAAAGCTTGCCGCCATTGGACTCTGGAGCAGTGGAAACGAGATCTCTGGAGTGATGAATCACACTTCACCATCTGGCAGTCCGACGGACGAATCTGCCAGGAGAACACTACCTGCCCCAATACATAGTGCCAACTGTAAAGTTTGGAAGAGGAATAATGGTTTGGACTAGGCCCCTTAGTTCCAGTGAAGGGAAATCTTAGCGCTACAGCATACAATGACATTCTAGACGATTCTGTGCTTCCAAATTTGTAGCAATAATTTGGGGAAGGCCCTTTCTAGTTTCAGCATGACATTGCCCGGGTGCACAAAGCAAGGTTCATACAGAAATGTTTTGTTGAGATCGGTGTGGAAGAACTTGACTGGCCTGCACAGAGCCCTGACCTCAACCCCATCGAAACTCCTTTGGGATGAATTGGAATGCTGACTGCAAGCCAGGCCTAATTGCCCAACATCAGTGACCAACCTCACTGCTCTTGTGGTTGAATGGAAGCAAGTCCCTGCAGCAATGTTCCAACATCTAGTGGAACGCCTTCCCAGAAGAGCAGAGGCTGTTATAGCAGCAAAGGGGGACCAACTACATGTTAATGCCTAGGATTTTGGAATGTCGATGTTCAACGAGCAGGTGTCCACATACTTTTGGTCATGTGGTGTTTACGTCATCATAATTCAAGTCCCCTGTTATTTTCTTGACAAGTTCTGATACATTTGGGAGGGGATAATGACTGTCCTTTTGCCTGACGACTCAAACTGAATTCTTTCGCTGCTCTTTGTGGCGTAGTGTTTGGCCGGAGCAAGGCGTTTGAGTACCAGGCAAACTGTACTACTACTGTTCTTGCGGTGGATAAACCATGGTCAGAGAATAAATGGAGCAAGCGTGACCCCTGCTGTTCAAATACAGTAATTTAAAGAAAGCGGCACCACGAGCTGCTGGTTATGTTGTGTGGATTATCATTTGCTGACTGTCTTGTCTGAGTACACATTGCTACAGAGAGTTATATTGAAACGAAACGACGAAGTGTTCAAACGTGTGTGTAGTCTGTATAAACATTTTCTTATTTTGGAATAACGGTGGTTTTCGGGGCGTTTCCCACTGTCTGTCAGCAGTTTTGATAGGTTCAAATCGCGTTCTGGTAATGTAGCCATTGGCTCTGGCTACTAATCTTTCCTTGACATGCAAGCCAACAACAGGGCACATAGCTAGCTAGTGCAAAGAACCACTGAAACTGAAAGTATGGATTCCACTCCGGTAAGTTGCAAATAGCCAACTGGCTTAATACTTTCACTTCTAAAGAATAACAGTTATTACTTAGATAAGTTGGTACAGTAGTAACTAGCAGTTAGCTAGCTAATTGGATAACGTTAGCTAACTATGCTAGCTATTGTACCTAGCACATCCTCCATTGTAAATTCCCGTAGCAGTAGTTCGCATGCTAGGATGACAGTAAGCTAGCTAGCTACCGGTAGTTATCTGCTTTAAGATACAAATTGTCCTGTTTAGGTTAGAATGAGCTCAAGTAAAATACCCGGACTTTGATCATTTCCCTGAAGAAGTGGAGTTCAGAGTGATCATCATGTCACGTCGAAGTTTCTAACCTAGAGTAGAGGTCCTAGACTATAGCAAAGATTTTTTGTAACTAAACCAAGATTGACCACAGACTGTCGTTTCCAATAGGAATAAATTAGTCAAAGTGGGCAGAGCCAAGCACGAGCTACCGATATCCTATTGGCGCGATCTAGCAATATCTGCATATTTCCATCAGGGAACACCTCTTCTGTGAAGTGCGCGTGTGCAGTAACTCATTCCCGTTGCACTCCTAAACAACGCGATTAAAAAAAAAAACTTTTGTAAAGGGTAAAGTCTTCAAAACGTAGTCCACTTGGTTCATATCAGATGGTAGTTTTAGGAACCGAAAACTGTATTGATCCGTTGCCTACATTTCACTGATCTTAGTAGCAGAAAGCATTTTTTATTTGTGTCCTTCAAGGCAGCTGTCAATGATCAAGATTAGGCAAATTTTCATTAGATTTTTTATGGCGGTTTGATCGCGGGTAGGCACTAGCAATGTCTGCAGTTTTCGGTTTGGCTATTTGGCTAAATACATCTCTTTGCCAAAATTCGTAATCTCTCCCATGTCTTATTCGACTAGAAGTTGTTCTGAAATGTTTATTGCTTGCTTACATTTTACTCCCTCTGTTTAATATAACACACATACATTGATTATTAATTTCGGTTGCCTATCCTGACGGGAAGTTTGTTCTATAGAAAGTATTTGACTCTGATGTGTGCCACAGAAAGTACTTGACTCTAGTGACAAAATGAAAGAAATTAGAAGGGCCGTTTCCTTGCCTGCCGAAATTCTCCCCCCCCCCCCCCCCCATTCTCCCCCCCCCTCATTTTGGTAGCTCATGTTGACCAGTAGTGTGTGCCACGGAAAGTATTTGACTCTAGCCACAGAATTAAGGAAATTAGAAGGGTGGTTGAATTCTGGCAGGCAAGAAAATGACCTTGCCGAAATCCCACCCTTCTAATTTCCTTTAGTGACAAAATTTATTCAAATACTTTCTGTGGCGCACATCAGAGTTAAATACTTTCTATAGAACAAACTTCACATCAGGATAGGCAACTGAAATTAATAATTAATGTATGTGTGTTATATTAAACAGAGGGAGTAAAATGTAGGCAAGCAATAAACATTTCAGAACAACTTCTAGTCGAATAAGACATGGGAGAGATTATGAATTTTGGCAAAGAGATGTATTTAGCCAAATAGCCAAACCAAAAACTGCAGACATTATTAGTGCCTACCCCCCGCGATCAAAGGACACAAATAAAAAATGCTTTCTGCTACTAAGATCAGTGAAATGTAGGCTAAACTGACAACGGCCGGAAGAGCAGAAATCTCAACTAGCAAGAAAGTCACAGCAATGAAGAATTGAGTGCGTGCTCGTTCACTCGAGGGGGGGAGAATTCTGGCGGGGGTGAGATTTTCGGCACGACACCGGCCAGTGGGCTTCCTCTCATGAGTGGAAACGCCAAGCAGATGCTTCACATTTATACATCTGAGGACATATCTGTCTCATCGTTCTATCTGTGACTATAGTTTATTAATTGGCACTGGAAGTACAATACAGCTAGCTAGATGCCAGCTAGTTGAAAATACGTATGAAATTGTTGAGCTTCATCAGACCTAGAAAACAAGCTTGTATGACAACACAGCATTTCCCTATAAGGATTCATCTCAAGGCTAGCTCACTTCAATCAGCTGCTGTCTTTGGTCAAACTTGCACTTTGTCATCAGAGCCAAACAATCACTCCATTCATCAGTCACACTTCATTCGTGCATTATTGACTGAGATTGATTGATTTTGTAGGGCATCATCTGATTGATCTGCTCAAAGACACCAGGGGCACCCTTTGCCCCTTTTGTGTTCGGGCAAGAGTGCGATTTGTGTATAGGCCCGCCTTTTGTTATGAGTTTCCCTGTTTGTCTCACACCCCCATGGCCTTGTGTTGCAGACTATCGGAGAGTTGTTCCATACCCTGTGTGAGATGGGTTTCAGTGAGGAGCAGATCCAGTCTGCCGTGCAGGCAGGACACTTCTCTGTGCCTGACGCAGCTGAGTGGTGAGTCCTCCTAAACCATAACCCTTAAATGGACGGAACTGTTTTCCGATGTCAAGACAGGTGTTGCCAATAACTGAACATGTCAAATGGTTCATATTTTTTCCCCCCCATCTTTTTTTCCCTATGTGTTTACGGCAGGCTTTTACAAGGTGAAAATCTGAGGCACAAGCTGGTCAAAAATCCATCCCAGCCAGTTTCAACGGCGTTCGCTGCATTCAACCCTCCCAAAGATGCGGGGAGCTCTTGCCCCCCAGGCACATCACACTCACAGACATCGCCCAATGACAGAAGAGGTGTGACACACCATTATGATATTTCATCAGGCATTTGTTTTCCATGGTTGATTGCATACTGTAATGTAATGGTCCAATGTCTTATTGTGCACAATTGACCACTTGCGATGTCTTTAATTCCTTTTGTACAAATCAGATAACGGTCTTGTAAAACTTGGAACAGCGAGTGGCTTTGCCTTGTTTCCAGCTGCATATACAGGGGGAACTGTGTACAGGACAGGGCATAAGTTACAGTAAATTATCCAAGCTTTTTGTTTCCAAGCTAATCTCCCTCCCTCATAATCTTCCAATAATGCTTATTTGTTATAACATAGTGATGACATTGATTACATGAAGTCTTTGTGGTGCATTTGACGTATTGCCACCTTGCTCATGGAGGAGTTTTTGGAAACATCGCATGTGTAGTTTTAGCTACTCTAGGAAGTGACTTTGCAGGCTACCTTAGTGCTGCCCCCCTCTCATTTAGTATCTCAAGTTGAAGGCCAACCGGGGTAGTGTAGGCTGGTGGTAGCAACTCAATTTGCCTTCTTATTTTGTGTGCGATTTAAAAATAATCGGTTCAAGGACATGCATGTGTTGTGAATGAAGCAATTATTAGTACTATGATTGTGTAAAAAAATATGTAAATATTTACACGAATATTGACCACAAAGATTGCCATTTTCCCGTTCACCATAATGGGGATCTTACTTTCTGGAAATAGCCTACAGTACTGCGTTCGACCTTGAACTTTGTGACTTCAATGAGAGGGGGCAGTGGCGTTTGGTAGGCTTGTGGTTCGAGAGTTGGGACAGTAAGCGAAAGGTTACTTGTTTGAATCCCCGAGCTGGCAAGGTGGAAAAATCTGAGTAAGGCAGTTAACCCCCACAACAACTGCTCCCCGGGTGCCGATTATGTTGATTAAGGCAGCCCCCGCACCTCTGATTCAGAGGTTTAAATGAGGAAGGCACATTTCAGTTGAATGCATTCAGTTGTGCAACTGACTAGGTATCTATCCCCTTTCCCAGTCGTCTCCCCTGCCTCAGACACATTCCTCTCTTGAAATTGTAGCCTTAAATATATATTACTTAACTGAAGTTTTGGGCAACACCAACCTACTCTGGACATAGCATAGTAGCTAGTTATTTGACTCTTTATTTCAGCAGTGACCGTTCTGTTTCTAATGTGTGTCTGAAGGCCCCTCTTTAGTCCTGGGACCACCTCAGCCCACCGGCCCATCCACAGACACCCCACCGCTGGAGTCCCGTATCAGGCAGGACAAGAGTGACTTTCAGGAGCAGCAGAGGATGCGTGTGGCCAACGAGGCCAGGAATGAGAGGAGGCAGAAGAAACAGGTCAGCAGCACCTGCCTGATGGATCAGCTGAAACACACGGAGTACACACACACACCCAGCATAGCCACATGGTATTCGACATGCTGGTCTAACATACTGCAGTGCATACTGCCTAGTGACACATTTTACACTGAAGATTGGTTTATTCAAATGATTGAGACTATATATTCAGCCCTTTTTGCAAAAAAGTCACACTCAGCCATGGCATCCCTGTGACGTGTGTGTTGTTACCTCAGGAGCGTGAGCTGGTGCTGAAGCGTATTGCTGAGGACCGGAGGAGCTTACAGGAGAAGAAGACCCAGCCGAGCGCCCCCACTGAGACCACGTCCCCCCCTGGCAGCAGCCAAGGCCAGAGGCTGGGGGGTACGGTCCAGACTAGTGTAGACAACAACTGCATCCTCATGGTATGGTGAGACTGAACCCTCCTCTGGCAATGTTTACATTCAGCGCCTTCAGAAAGTATTCACACCCCTTGACTTTTTGTTGTTACAGCCTGAATTTAAAATTGATTCAACTGAGATTTTTTTTTGTCACTGGCCTACACACAATACCCCATAATGTCAAAGTGGATTCTTTTTGTTGTTGAAATTTCTACAAATGTATTTAAAAATGAAAAGCTGAAATATCTTTGAGTCAATAAGTATTCAACCCCTTTGCTATGATAAGCTTAAATAAGTTTAGGAGTAAAAATGTGGTTAATAAGTTACATGGACTGCAATAATAGTGTTTAACATGATTTTTGAATGACTACCTCATCTCTGTACCCCAAACATACAATTATCTATAAGGTCCCTCAGTCGAGCATTGAATTACAAACACAGATTCAACCAAAAAGAGGTTTTCCAATGCCTCGTAAAGAAGGGAACCTATTGGTAGATGGATAAAAAAAAAAAGCAGACATTGAATATCCCTTTGAGAATGGTGAAGTTGTTAATTACCCAGTAACTACAAAGATACAGCTGTCCTTCCTAACTCAGTTGCCAGAGAGGAAGGAAACTGCTCAGGGATTTCACCATGAAGCCAATGGTGACTTTAAAACAGTTACATAGTTACATGGCTGTGATAGAACTGAGGATGGATCAACAACATTGTAGTTACTTCACAATACTAACCTAATTGACAGAATGAAAAGGAAGCCTGCACAGAATAAAAATATTCCAAAACATGCATCCTGTTTGAAATAAGGCACTAAAGTAATACTACAAAAAATGTGGCCAAGCAATTAACTTTTTGTCCTGAATGCAAAGTGTTATGTTTGGGGCAAATACAATACAAAACATTAGAGTATTACCACTCTCCATATTTTCAAACATAGTCGTGACTGCATGATGTTATGGCTGTGCTTGTAGTTGTTAAGGACTGTGGAGTTTTTCAGGATAAGAATGGAATGAAGCTAAGCACAGGCAAAATCCTTTAGGAAAACCTGGTTCAGTCTGCTTTCCATCAGACACTGGGAGATGAATTCACCTTTCATCAGGACAATAACCTAAAACACAAGGCCAAATCTACACTGGAGTTGCTTATCAAGAAGACAGTGAATGTTCCTGAGTGGTCAAGTTACAGTTTTGACTTAAATCTACTCAAATCTATGGCAAGACCCGAAAATGGTTGTCTAGCAATGATCAACAACCAATTTGACAAAGCTTGAATAATTTTGAAAATAATATTGGGCAAATGTTCACAATCCAGGTGTGCAAAGCGACTTACCCAGAAAGGTTCAGCTGTAATTGCTGGCAAAGGTGCTTCTACAAAGTACTGACTCAGGGTTGTGAATACTTATGTAAATTCAATATTTCTGTATTTCATTCTCAATAAATTTGAGAGAGAAAAAAGATGTTTTCACTTTGTCATTATGGGGTATTGTGTGTAGATGGTGAGAAGAGAAATTGAAATCGTTTTTTTATTCAGACTGTAATAACAAAATGTGGAATAAGTCAAGTGATATGAATACTTCATGAAGCCACTGTATGTCTAGCAGCATAGGCAGTGCTCTAAAGTGCGACCATTTTGGTTGCATATGCTCCTAAATATTTTGCTCTACGACCAGTGCGCTTCACTGTACTGTTGTTCCCGAGTGACTATTTTCATCATGATATGCGTAGATTTCAAAAGCATGTGAGTGTCGTGTTCATATTTCACAACCTCCTCAGGCTTTTGGAATTGCCTAAAGTCAATTGCCTAATGTCAATCAATAGCAAAATAATGCACTTATTGATTTAAGCTTACATTATAACATGCTAAATGTTTCTGATATGTTATAAATGAGCAAACGAATAGATGAGCTGCACCTCCACGTATTTTCCCAGCCAGAGGTCAATTAACCAAAAATATGGAGTTTTAGTTTTAAAAAATCACATTGATTCATTACCAGACAAGTCACAGGATTTTGGTTTGGAGAAGCCTAGGCTATTACGCGAGTGAAAAGCAAAATAATCCACTAACGTTAGGCTACATAACATGCTAGCAACATTTTCTGATCAGTCCTGCTAATAGATGAGCAACCTAGAATAATGATCATAAGCACTCACCTCAATTTAGCTAATATTTTCCAGCCTAATTGTAACCAAATATCCAAATTTAGATTCCGTGAAAACAAAAATCTGATATTGATTGATTTATCAAGAGGAGTCCCCATGTTTGTCTCAAAGCAGGCTCTCCCAATATAAATTATCATCCAGTTCACCACACCGCTTTTGCTTTACATTATTTATAATGGTTGGATGACTTTGGAAGCTGTCATCAAGGCATAGGGTGGCTATTTAAAAAATCTCAAATATAATTTTGATTTGTTTAACACTTTTTTGGGATACTATATGATTCCAAATGTGTTATTTCATAGTTTTGATGTCTTCACTATTATTCTACAATATAGAAAATAGTAAAAATAAAGAAAAACCCTTGAATGAGTAGGCGTTCTAAAACTTTTGACCAGTAGTGTATGTCGGACAGGTTTTTTGTATCAAGATTTGTTACGGGGGGGCACACACATCCAAAACAATGTGATTGCAAAATCGAATGCTTCGAACCAAAATGGTTATCTTACCTTTCTACTTAAAACCTAAATCGATAATGTCATTTAACGTGGTTCTTCAATAATTATGCATAATACTTGTTGGATGCGCATTTGGTGTCAAGCTGACTAGTTAAGCCTTGGATGTTTTCACACATCATCTGATCCAGGAAGGAATTTTCCTAATGACAGTCAATTGACTAACAGCTGTTGTGATAGCGCATGCGACACAACAACAGCCCAAGTGCTAGAAAAAAGGTGTTTGCGAATATTTTGTCTCATTCGTTACGCCAGTGACAGTTGTACTTGGTTCCATGTTGGATCTAATATCCCTAGCGAATTGATGTTGATCATTTGTCTGCTTGATTTACAGCAGGGTCTCATTAGATTTTAACAGAGAAAACATCAAGGTAATGTGTTCATGTTTTTGTGCCTCAGATTGGACACCGAGTCTACTATGCGCAATTGTGTAGGCTAGACTATTGCGCATCACCCAATACTATTCCTATTAATTATTCTGCATATAATGACAAAAATGATACTGAACAAAAATATGAATGTGTTATGTGACAAAATTGCACATTTTAGAGTGGCCTTTTATCATCCCCAGCACAAGGTGCACCTGTTAAATGATCATGCTGTTTAATCAGCTTCTTGATATGCCACACCTATAAAGTGGATGGATTATCTTGGCAAAGGAGAAATGCTCCCTAACAGGGATGTGAACAAATTTGTGCACGGAATTTTAGAGAAATAATATTTTTGTGGTATGGAACAGTGGTGGAAAAAATACTCAATTGTCATAAAAGTAAAGATACCTTAATGGAAAATGACTCAAGTAAAAGTGACAGTCACCCAGTAAAATACTACTTGAGTAAAAGTCTCTAAAAGTATTTGTTTGAAATATACTTAAATATTAAAAGTAAATGGAATTGCTAAAATGCACTTAAATATCAAAAGTAAAAGTATAAACCATTTCAAATTCCTTATTTTAAGCAAACCAGACTGGCCATTTAAATGTTTTTATTTTTATTGACGGATAGCCAGGGGCACACTACAACACTCAGACATATTTTACACATGAAGCGTTTGTGTTTAGTGAGTCCGCCAGATCAGAGGAAGTTTGGATGACCAGGGATGTTCTCTTGATAAGTGTGTGAATTGGACCATTTTCCTGTCAAAATGTAACGAGTACTTTTGGGTGTCAGGGAAAATGTATGGAGTAAAAAGTACATAATTTTCTTTTGGAATGTAGTGAAGTAAAAGTTGTCAAAAATATAAATAGTAAAGTAGAGATACCCCAAAAAACGACTTATGTAGTACTTTAAAGTATTTTTACTTAAGTACTTTACACCACTGTTATGGAACATTTCTGGGACCTTTTATTTCAGCTCATGAAAATATGGGACCAACACTTTACTTGTTGCGTTAATATTTTTGATCAGTATAAATAGCCTAGTGGGCTTATTCTCAATATCATCTGGTAATGAAATAACATGACAAATACATTTTTCCCCCCATGTTACGTACACCTGCAATTTTAAACAATACAAGGGGCTTGAAAAGCCTACTTGAATTTGGAGCTCAGAAATTCAAGTACTGGAGTAGGACTACCTTAAAAAGCAGACATTTCTTCAATTTGGTGCTTGAAAAGTCCTTGTAATTATTGTAGCCAATTTATAAGTTCTCCTGTTGCCTTTATGATTTTCCCTGATTTTCATTTTTAAATCGTTTTTGTGAGAAATGTGGCCACTTTCGTTTGTTTCCTGCCTCTTCAATTGAAGGGTGCGGTAAAACCACGTGCGCTTATTATGAGGATAACTCTTTTACCCTTATTTTATCAGGTAAATTGACTGAGAACACATTCTCATTTACAGCAACGACCTGGGGAATAGTTAATGGGGAGAGGAGATGAATGAGCCAATTGGCAGCTGGGGATGATGAGGTGGCCATGATGGTATGAGGGCCAGATTGGGAATTTAGCCAGGACCCCAGGGTTAACACCCCTACTCTTACGATAAGTGCCATGGAATCTTTAGTGACCACAGAGAGTCAGGACACCCGTTTAACGTCCCATCCGAAAGACGGCACACTGCACAGGGCAATGTCCCCAATCACTGCCCTGGGGCATTGGGATATTATTATTTATTTATTTTACCAGAGGAAAGAGTGCTTCTTACTGACCTTCCAACACCACTTCCAGAAGCATATGGTCTCCCATCCAGGGACCAACCAGGATCAACTTAGCTTCAGAGGCAAGCCAGCAGTGGGATGCAGGGTGGTATGCTGCTGGCAACATCGAATGTTGGCTTCAATTTGGCTTTCCATACAAATCCTTCCACTTTTCATAACTTAATTATGTGTGCCTGCGTCAACCACATACTGTAGGCTACAGAAAAATTGCCATGCATGTATCCAGTCTATTTAGTCAGACAATGTCCACATTATTCTCACATATTTCAGAATGTAATAATAATTTGAATATCAACGCATTGGCAAGGCCTAAAAAAGGTATTTTTAGTGGTAATGGCCTATTTAGGGGTTCTATATTAGGCCCTATATATACAATGATTTACAATTGTATAACGTTGAGGTCCTTGAAAATTAAAATGAAGCGCTGGAGTTATGGGTCAATTTGCATATATTCACTTTTATTCCTCTAAGTACACATGTGGAACTGCATGAAAATCCGTTTGGAATGTTGATCCCTATGTCACACATTGGCTCCATTATTTATAAAAATAACCTGTTACACAGTGTAGAAACCTAATATTCCACCAATGACAGGTTTTTGCATCAACATTTTAGCTTTTTATAATAAACAAATGTTTTACAGGGTTCCATATTCGTTTTTATGGTACAATGTGTGCTTCAGAAGTAGCTAGAATACATATAGGTCCAATATATAGGCTATATCTCAATCAATTAGAAACATCTTCTTTTCTGGTGCTCTTTAACACCAGTGTTACCAAAATGTGTTGTATTAATTTATAGCCCTGAGCATAGGTAGACATCTGTCTTGATTGTTGACTTGAGAGCACCCCTTAGTTGATTAAAGAGGCGTGCATGAATTGTGTAGCCTAGTTAGATGGAGACTGAGGTGGTATGTTATAATGGAGGTTTCACCCTCTGTCCCTCCCTGTAGATCCGGCTTCCCTCTGGGGAGTCCATGCGGGAGCGCTTCCCTGCCGACGCCCCTCTGCGCAGCGTGATGGAGCACATCTCCGGGCGCTACCCCTCCCTGGCCTCCTTTTCCCTCCTCCAGGGGTTCCCGCGGAAACGCTTTGGGGAGGCGGAGCTGGCGCGCTCCCTGCGCTCCCTGGGCCTCACGCCCAACGCCGCCCTCTGTATCCAGACCACGCCCCCAGAGACACCCCAGGATCCGGCCAGCCCAGCTGCACGCCTCTTATTGGGCCAGGGGGAGGTGGTGGTTCCACCCCCTGCGCTTCCCCAGCCACAGCAGCCCCAGATACCAGAGTTGGAGGAGGAAGGGATGGAGGATCCCGCTCGGCCCCCACCTCTGCCTCACCAGCTGTGGGAAGAAGCAGTGGGCTACGCAGGCATCCCTGGTGTTGGGCCCCCAATGACCGGACCTTCTCACTCCTGGGGTACGATTCACGTCTGGCGTATGAAGTCCTCATTCACAATGTATTTGATGTATTTTCAAATATCATAGTCGATGACTTGTTGGCTGTTTTACCTTCAGAAATGCATTTTCTTGGAGTATAAATGGTTACGTGGTACCATGTAACGCTGTATAATTGCCTTACTCACGAAGGCTATTGCATTATGGACCCATTAGTTTGAGGCGTCACTTTGTGAAGACACCATAACACCATTACAGGCACTAAGTTTCATTCAGGCATTCTCTGGGTCAGCTTAATGTGAATTGTTCACTCCGGGCGCAGTTTCTCCTAGGTACAGATCTAGGATCAGCTTCCTCTCCCCCAATCCTAACCTTAACCGTAAGTGGGAACAATGTGAAACTGACCCAAGATCAGCGTCTAGGTGCCACTTCATCCCACTCCAAAGTGTTCATGCAGTTTTTCCCTGACAGGACGGGGCCAGAAGCTGAATCCTGGTGATGCAGAGGAGGCTGCCAGCTCAGACGATGAAGAGATGCCAGAGGGGGGTAGAGAGCCGCCCTTCCTCCTCAATGGTACTACAACCTCTGTTTGGAATTTTCTTTTATCCTTCCTTCCTTCCTCTCTCTGTGTCTCCCTGGTTTTTCCTCTGAACTCCTTGTTCTTTACAGTCCTATAAAGATGAGCCCTCTCTCTGTGTCAGTGGATAGACATGGCTTTGAACTTGATGAGCACTGCAGCCCCATTTGCAGTAGGATTTAACCTACTGTCCCCCTGGGAATATATATATATTTTTTTACGGCAGGTTACTGCAGAAGTAGTTGAAGTGAACCAGTGTGTGTGTAGAAATCCGTTGAACTAACCTGCCATGGCTGCGGTCAGGATAGTGAGCCAACTGGCCCAGTGATGGTGTTCGACATCTCCTCACTCACCATGAGAAAACTGCTTTGATTGGCAGGTGAATGCGCCTGACTTTCCAACTTATGCAAGTTTGCACTGCACTCACTCGTGCCAAATTAAGTCCGTCTTTCTGAGTATTCAAGCTCTGAGTTACAGACAGTAATCCAAGTGTTACACTTCATGTGAAGCTCATTGCCGGGGATTCTTTTTACAGCCAAAGAGGGAGCTAAAGCTGAAGAAGAGGAACATTGTGATTAGAGAGAGATGTTGTTTATGAGAGGCATAGGATATGTCTCTGAGACAGGCATTCAGATTGTTAAATAGCCTGGATATTTGTCTGAAATACACTATATATACAAAAGTATGTGGACGTCCCTTCAAGTTAGTGGATTTGGCTATATCAGCCACACCCGTTGCTGACAGGTGTATAAAATCGAGCACTTAGCCTTGCAATCTCCATAGACAAACATTGGCAGTAAAATGGCTTTATTGAAGAGCTCAGTGACTTTCAACATGGCAAGTGCTGTTATTGTGAAGTGGAAACCTCTAGGAGCAACAACGGCTCAGCCGCGAGGTGGTAGGCCACACGAGCTCACAGAACGTCACTGCCGAGTGCTGAAGCGCGTAGTGCGTAACAATCGTCTGTCCTCAGTTGCAACGCTCACTACTGAGTTCCAAACTGCCTCTGGAAGCAAGGTCAGCACAATAACTTTGTCGGGAGCTTCATGAAATGGGTTTCCATGGCCGAGCAGCCTAAGGTCACCATGTGCAATGCCAAGCGTTGGCTGGAGTGGTGTAAAGCTGACCTCAACCCCATCAAAAACCTTCGGGATAAATTGGAACGCCGACTGCGAGCCAGGCTTAATTGCCCAACATCAGTGCCTGACCTGACTAAGGCTCTTGTGGCTGAATGGAAGCAAGTCCCCGCAGCAATGTTCCAACATCTAGTGGAAAGCCTTCACAGAAGAGTGGAAGCTGTTATAGCTGAAAACGGGGGACCAACTCCGTATTAATGCCCATGATTTTGGAATGAGATGTTCGACGAGTCCACATACTTTTGGTCATGTAGTGTAATTCAAGATGTATGGCTTCTAGAATTAATACAGATTTAAATTGAGTATCCTAAAGGCCTAACCTATGGTTAACCCCAGCAGATATGCCCCGATTACCCTTCTTCCCAGAGAACCGGCTGCGTGGCGGGCTGGAGCCCAGACACCACTGGCCAGACCAGGGCAACAGACTTAGGTGAGTGCCCAGCCTAAACCTAGCCTATATCATGACCATGACCTCCACTTTAAAGCAATGTCTTTTTTTGTAACGTGATTTCAATTTCATTTGATACTGTCCAGGATCTGAACTCAGCGAAAAAAAAGAAACCTCCCTTTTTCAGGATCCTGTCTTTAAAAGATAATTCGTAAAAATCCAAATAACTTCACAGTTCTTCATTGTAAAGGGTTTAAACACTGTTTCCCATGCTTGTTCAATGAACCATAAACAATTAATGAACGTGCACATGTGAAACGGTCTTAAGACACTAACAGCTTACAGACGGTAGGCAATTACGGTCACAGTTATGAAAACTTAGGACACTAAAGAGGCCTTTCTACTGACTCTGGAAAAACACCAAAAGAAAGACGCCCAGGGTCCCTGCTGATCTTCGTGAATGTGCCTTAGGCATGCTGCAAGGAGGCATGAGGACTGCAGATGTGGCCAGGGCAATAAATTGCAATGTCCGTACTGTGAGACGCCTAAGACAGTGCTACAGGGAGACTGGAAGGACAGTGGCAGACCACGTGTAACAACACCTGCACAGAATCGGTACATCTGAACATCACACCTGCGGAACAGGTACAGGATGGCAACAACAACTGCCCAAGTTGCACCAGGAACGCACAATCCCTCCATCAGTGCTCAGACTGTCCGCAATAGGCTGAGAGAGGCTGGACTGAGGGCTTGTAGGCCTGTTGTAAGGCAGGTCCTCACCAGACATCACCGGCAACAACGTCGACTATGGGCACAAACCCACCGTCGCTGGACAGGGCTGGCAAAAAGTGCTCTTCACTGACGAGTTGCGGTTTTGTCTCACCAGGGGTGATGTTCGGATTGGCGTTTATCGTCGAAGGGATGAGCGTTACACCGAGGCCTGTACTCTGGAGCGGGATCGATTTGGAGGTGGAGGGTCCGTCATGGTCTGGGGCGGTGTGTCACAGCATCATCGGACTGAGCTTGTTGTCATTGCAGGCAATCTCAACGCTGTGCGTTACAGGGAAGACATCCTCCTCCGTCATGTGGTACCCTTCCAGCAGACTTATCCTGACATGACCCTCCAGCATGACAATGCCACCAGCCATACTGCTCGTTCTGTGCGTGATTTCCTGCAAGACAGGAATGTCAGTGTTCTGCCATGGCCAGCGAAGAGCCCGGATCTCAATCCCATTGAGCACGTCTGGGACCTGTTGGATTGGAGGGTGAGGGCTAGGGCCTTCCCCCCAGAAATATCAGGGAACTTGCAGGTGCCTTGGTGGAAGAGTGGGGTAACATCTCACAGCAAGAACTGGCAAATCTGGTGCAGTCCATGAGGAGATGCACTGCAGTACTTAATGCAGCTGGTGGCCACACCAGATACTGACTTACTTTTGATTTTGACCCCCCCCCCCTCCCCCCTCCTTTGTTCAGGGACACATTATTAAATTCCTGTTAGTCACATGTCTGTGGAACTTGTTCAGTTTGTCTCAGTTGTTGAATCTTGTTATGTTCATACAAATATTTACACATGTTAAATTTGCTGAAAATAAACGCAGTTGACAGTGGGATAATGTTTATTTTTTTTGCTGAGTTTATAACCCTAAGCAGAACTTACATCTGAAAAAATATTTGTAGGATTATTCAAGTTGAATTGATATGTAATAGGTAACTCCGTAGAAAGTGGATTGTTTTTCAGTGTTTAGCTCTGATCAGCACTGCAACGCCTTATTATAAACTTGTTGAATGTGTAGAAGTGTGCCAGTGGCTTAAAGGTCAAACATAAGCTGTGACTTGATGTGTTGGCATGCAAACTTCAGACTTGGCATGTAGCCTTGATGGCATGCAGCCTGAGAAGGAGCTCAGGACCAAAACTTGCTCTGTAAATACATTAATTTTGAATGCAGCAGAGTTCTCCACATTATAGCCAGAGTGTGAACTTGCACACTCCCCGTCATGGATTTAAAGCGTTGGATTGGTGTAAGCATTGGCTTGGAGTAAGTTTCCACCATTGTTAAATCCATGACAGGAAGGGTGGAGATTGGGAGATTCGGGAAGCTTTTCTTATCTTTAATCAGTTGACTAGATGTCATACAAACGTAGTTGTGTCTTTCCCAGGGAGGGGGTGGCAGAGGACCCAGCAGTGGAGCCAGAGGAGGCTGCAGGTTGTGTGGTGCCGGGGGCAGCGGGCCAGGCTGCAGTAGAGCGCCTCCAGAGAGCTGCCCAGGATGACGCCCAGGCCACTCAGGGTCACCCATCCCCCCCCAAGAAACCCTTCAGGACGCCCAGCGTCCCCTCCCTCTGTGTCATGGCCACCCGTGCCACAGTCAACCTCATGACAGGTCAGAGAATAACTTTAAAGTCCAACACTGTTATTTGCACACAAATAAATGTTGAAAGGCCTCACTTCTTGCCGAAACAACGACCTAACCAAACGACTGTTTTTCCAACCATCTCATCTCAGAAATTGTCAGAATTGTACATACAATGATATTGGTTGTGGTTTATTGCAATTGTGTAAAAAAATTCAAGATCACAGAAATTCATGTCTGGAAAGCTGCATAGAAAATGCTCGACTTCTTTCTTTTTTTCTTTCTCGCCTTCGTTCCTCCTCTCTCAGCTCCCAGCATGCAGTACAGTAGCAGTCTGTCGTGTCTGACCCCCGAACTGGCCGAGCTCCTGCTCAGTCACATGTCCCGCGAGAGGCTCCTTCGCCCGCGCACCCTGGAACTCTTTTTCGGCTGCCCGATGCAGAAGTTTGTCCTCAACTGCTACCCGTACTCCACCAACGAGCTGCTCCGGCAGCTACGGGCCTTCACTGCACTGAAGCACCTGAGCCTGGTCAACTCTCCTCTCATCACAGGTATACCTTTACCTTGACAGCATTTGTGCTCACTGACTATGCGTCCCAAATGGCAACCTATTCCATATAAAGTGATCTACTTTTGACCAGAGTCCTATTTCAACACTATTATTAGCGTCATTTGAATGCCAAGTTAAGAAAGAAAGTTACAAAAACAAAGGAATATAGATGCATTGGTAAGCTATCACTTTCAGCATGTGACCGGTTATCTTTGCAGCTTGTGGCTATGATAGTGATGGTTGCTATCTCTTTGTCTTCCCGTTGTCCAGACGCAGGCCTCTCTGTGCTGTGCAGCCTACTGAAACTGCAGCACCTGAACCTGGCCTCATGTAGCAAGCTAACAGACTCCTGTCTGCAGCACATCACAGGTGAGGCTCTTCTCTAATTCTGGGTTGTATTCACTAGGCACCAAACAAAAGAAAACTGACTGAAACAGGAAGGGACTATACCTGAACTTGCCCAATAAGTAACGTTTGTTTTGGTTTTCTGTTGCAAAACGTTTTGCTATGGTGTGCACTAATAAATATGACCCTGGCTACAGCATAGAACGCCTGTGGATGAATTACGTTTTTAATGCTTGGTAAGCAGTTTGGTAAGCAGTCTTGTGAATATACAGTGCATTCGGAAAGTATTCAGACCCCTTCAATTTTTCCACATTTTGTTACGTTACAGCCTTATTCTTGCACATTTTATAAAAAAAATCTAAAACTGAAATATCACATTTACATAAGTATTCAGACCCTTTACTCAGTACTTTGTTGAAGCACCTTTGGCAGAGATTACAGCCTCAGGTCTTCTTGGGTATGACGCTACAAGCTTGGAACACCTATATTTGGGGAGTTTCTCCCATTTTTCTCTGCAGATCCTCTCAAGCTCTGTCAGGTTGGATGGAGAGAGTATTTTCAGGTCTCTCCAGAGATGTTTGTTCGGGTTCAAGTCCGGGCTCTGGCTGGGCCACTCAAGGACATTCAGAGACTTGTCCCGAAGCCACTCCTGTGTTGTCTTGGCTGTGTGCTTAGGTCGTTGTCCTGTTGGAAGGTGAACCTTCACCCCATTCTGAGGTCCTGAGCGCTCTGGAGCAGGTTTTCATCAAGGATCTCGCTGTACTTTGCTCCGTTCATTTTTCCCTCGATCCTGACTAGTCTCCCAGTCCTTGCTGCTGAAAAACATCCCCACAGTATGATGCTGCCACCACCATGCTTCACCCTTTGGGATGGTGCCAGGTTTCCTGCTGTGGGGATGTTTTTCAGCGGTAGGGACTAGGAGTCTAGTCAGCACCGAGGGAAAGATGAGCAGAGCAAAGTACAGAGAGATGTGCCAAGCTTGTAATGTCATACTCAAGAAGACTCAAGGCTGCAATCGCTGCCAAAGCAGCTTCAACAAAGTAGGGTCTGAATACTTATGTAAATGTCATATTTCATTTGCTAACATTTCCCCCCAAAAATTGGGATATTGTGTGTAGATTGATGAGGGGGGGAAAAAACAATTTTAGAATAAGGCCGTAACGTAATAAAATGTGGAAGAAGCCAAGGGGTCTGAATACTTTCCGAATGCACGATATGGGAGCATAATATGGCAAGAGTGGCGCTTCAACTTGGTAAAAATGATTGAATTCATAATTACGGATAAATGTGTCAACCATTTCACCAACTTGAAAGGAGGACTAAGATAAAACAAAAATCTCACTCCTCACCCTTTGTGTCTTAAAGGCTTGAAGAGCCTGTCTTTCCTGTCGCTAGACCAGACCAAAGTAAGCGATGTAGGGATGGTGCTGTACCTGCAGTCTGCTCCTTCGACACTCACCCAGCTTAGTCTGAACCAGACCTCTATCACGGAGGCCACCCTGGCAGCGCTGCCCGCCTGTGTGCCCCAGCTACGACTGCTCAGCATCAAACACACTAAGGTAGCTCACTCTTGCGCTCGTACAAGCACACAAACACGACAACACACCCAACCACAATATCCGGAGCCCATTTGAGATTAGGTCTGCTTTGACCCCTTCCTCCCTCGTCTGTCAGGTGAGTGACGTGTCGGCCCTGGCTGAACTTCCCAGCCTGCAGACCCTCTACCTGGACGGCACGGCGGTGAGGGAGGGCTCTCTGGAGCACCTGGCCACCCACTCCGCCCTCTCTGCCCTCAGCGTGGCCGGCATCTCCGTCGCTGATGGCAACAACGTTCTCCAGATCATCTCAGGTGAGCTGCGCATGTTATGCGTGTGTACAGCAGGAGTATTCAAATCAGGGCCTCAAGGTCTGCAGTACTGCTGTTTGATTGACTTAAAGTCATTGATTTTCCAGAGTCCATTCACCCTGTTTTCTCAGGTCCAGTCCCCGATTACAGGGGAAGATTACTGCATATGTTAATGTTGTGTATGGCTCACAGTATATAGTTTGACGTATTTACTAAAGTACTACGTCTGTTTTGGCTTGTTCATCCCAGGGCTCAGGCTGACCCAGCTGACCCTGCCTGGACGCCACTCGGTGACGGACGCCGGCCTGGCCTTCCTCTCCAGACTGTCCCTGCTGTCCGAGCTGGACCTTACTGACTACACATACGTCACCGACCAGGGGGTCACCCAGCTGGCTACCATGACCAGGTCAGCTCTCTCTCATAACTATTATCCTCTCCTGGTGTCAATATACACGCTTGTCATGATAGACTGGCACTCAGTGGTCACCAACCTCTGTCTTGTGGAGCTACACAGTGATTTCAACTCACCATTTAGACTAACTTGTTGTGTTCGTGGTGAGCTGGAACAAAAATCTGCACACTATTGCTCACATGGACTAGAATTGGTGGTCACTGCTCTAGTTGATTCACCAGCGTCCTCCAGTGTTGACATTGCAGTGAATGAAGAAATGCTGGGCCGTATTCATTAGGGACCAAACAGAAGAAAACGGACTCAAACACAGAGGGACTACCTGAAATGACCTGTCCAATAAGATACGCTCATTTTTGTTTTCTGTTGCAAAACGTTTTGCTACGGCGAGCACTAATGTACACGACCCTGATAGAAATGTCCCCCTCTCCTGTCTCCAGGCTGAAGAGGCTGTCGCTCAGCAACACCCAGGTGACGGACGCGGGGCTTCCCTCCCTGCGCTGTCTGCAGGAGCTGCTGGAGCTGTGTCTGGACCGCACGGCCGTCACCAGCCGAGGAGTGGCCGCCCTCGTCACCGGACTGCCACACCTGCAGGTACGGAGCAGGCATGAAACCCCGTAGACAACTATTGTGTCAGTGGATAGAACTCTGCAAATAAGTTATAGGGCAGCTATGGCAGCTCCATTGTAAAACTGTGTTCAAGCTGCACGGCCAGGTACGACTCCAACACCATCAAGTTTGCCGATGACACAACAGTGGTAGTCCTGATCACCGACGACGACGATACAGCCTATAGGGAGGAGGTCAGAGACCTGGCAGTGTGGTGCCAGAACAACAACCTCTCCCTTGACGTGATCAAGACAAAGGTGATGATTGTGGACTACAGGAAAAGGAGGGCAGAGCACGACCCCCATTCTCATCGACGGGGCTGTAGTGGAGCAGGTTGAGAGCTTCAAGTTCCTTGGTGTCCACATCACCAACAAACTATCATGGTCCAAACACACTAAGACAATTGTGAAGAGGGCACAACAAAACCTATTCCCCCTCAGGAAAATATTTGGCATGGGTCCTCACATCGAGAGCATCCTGACTGGTTGCATCACTGCCTGGTATGGCAACAAGACACTACAGGGGGTAGTGTGTACGGCCCAGTACATCACTGGGGCCAAGCTTTCTGCCATCCAGAACCTGTATACCAGGCGGTGTCAGAGGAAGGCCCTAAAAATTGTCAGACCCCAGCCACCCTAGTAATAGACTGTTCTCTCTGCTACCGCACGGCACGCGGTACCGGAGCGTCAAGTCTAGGTCCAAGAGGCTTCTAAACAGCTTCTACCCCCAAGCCATAAGACTCCTGAACATCTAATCAAATGGCTACCCAGACTATTTGCTTTGCCCCCCCCACTCCCTCTTTTACGCCGCTGCTACTCTGTTATTATCTATGCATAATCACTTTAATAACTCTACCTACATGTACATATTACCTCGACTAACCGGTGCCCCCGCACATTGACTCTGTACCGGTAGCCCCTGTATATAGTCTCGCTACTGTTATTTTACTGCTGCTCTTTATATACTTGTTCCTTTTATTTCTTATTCATATTTTTTAAACTGCATTGTTGGTTCGGAGCTTGTAAGTAAGGTCTACACCTGTTGTATTCGGCGCATGTGACTAATAACATTTGATTTGATGCAATTATTAGCAGTAGTAGCATTGATGTTGTCTTTATGTTCCAGGTATTAAGCTTGGCCAGTACTCAGGTGGGCGACACGGTCGTGAGGAGAGGTCTGGTCCACTGTGTTCAGCTCTTCAAGCTCAACCTCAGCCGGACACGCATCACTGACCACGGTAAGATCCCATCATACAGTTGAATAAAGGGCGCACTTTGCAAAGATGGGACCATGAGCTCTCTAATACATCTCTATAGGTCCCACTCATTATCTTGCAACACTTCCATTGAAGTATTTAGAGGTGAAAACCTAATATACCTTATTTTTGTGTCCATTTCCCTCAGGACTGAAGTTCTTGAAGTGCATGTGTCTGACCCAGGTGAACCTGGACGGCTCGGGCGTGACCCTATCGGGCATCGCCAACCTGATCGCCTCCTGTCCCCACATCACCAGCATCCGGGCCAGCAACCCGCGAGCCATCCCCCCTGACCAGGTCTCCGACGACAACGACGGTGACAATCAGTAGGGGGATGAGTAGGGACCTCGCCCAGCCCTTTCTGATGAGGCTTGGGTCAGCTAGCTAGTAGCTTCCGCTGTGCTCGGCGGTATCAGCCCCATGTTTCTGCATCCAGCTGACAGGCTCAGCGTAGTCTGGGTGAAGAGAAACCCAGCTCTAACTGCACTGCTTCAACAGCGGCTAGTGGCACTACTCGCTCAATCACAAGTCCACCGTAATTGCTGTCAAAACCTTAGAAGGGTGCCTTCTTGTGCTTCTAAAGGTCTAGATGGGATCCCTGCTCCCTGTAGTTAATCACAACCCCCATTTAAAGTTATTACGATGAAGTCTCACATAAGTGTGCTATGTAGATCCCGGTGTAGGGTTCAGTTGTCCCTAAATGCAGATTTTGGGTCAGTTTTTTTGCATTTCTCCCAGTAATGGTTCAGTGTAGGATTGGGGGAGGGAAAGCTGATCCTAGATCTGTACCTAAGGGAAACTTCACTCCAGAGTGTAGATTCCCCCCCCCCCCTGGGCCTGGCAGAGGTATAGTATGCATGATGACCAATCTACATAAAGCAAAGGAACTATGATTAGGAATTGATCAGGGATATAACCTTCATATATCACAGCATGTTTTCACCCAGATTTTTCTGCCTGAATTCTCTAATGAATCAGTTAACACTACTGAGGTCTAACATTTAAGTCCAGTTCTACTTACTTCCTGTATTGTCAAAAAACTAAATGTTGGGGGTAGTTCAAGCTAAGGCAGGTTCTATCTACAGTTGAAGTCAGAAGTTTACATACACCTTAGTCAAATACATTTAAACTCAGTTTTTCACAATTCCTGACATTTAATCCTAGTAAAAATTCCCTGTTTTAGGTCAGTTAGGATCACCACTTTATTTTAAGAATGTAAAATGTCAGAATAATAGAGAGTGATTTATTTCAGTTTTTATTTCTTTCATCACATTCCCAGTGGGTCAGAAGTTTACATACACTCATTTAGTATTTGGTAGCATTGCCTTTAAATTGTTTAACTTAGGTCAAACGTTGTTTCGGGTAGCCTTCCACAAGCTTCGCATAATAAGTTGGGTGAATTTTGGCCCATTCCTCCTGTCGGAGCTGATGTAACTGAGTCAGGTTTGTAGGCCTCCTTGCTCACACACGCTTTTTCAGTTTTGCCCACAAATTTTCTATAGGATTGAGGTCAGGGCTTTGTGATGGCCACTCCAATACCTTGACTTTGTTGTATTTAAGCCATTATGCCACAACATTGGAAGTATGCTTAGGGTCATTGTCCATTTGGAAGACCCATTTGCGACCAAGAGTTAACTTCCTGACTTATGACTCAAATGATGTCAATTAGCCTATCAGAAGCCATGACATTTTCTGGAATTTTCCAAGCTGTTTAAGGCACAGTCAACTTAGTGTATGTAAACTTCTGACCCACTGGCATTGTGATACAGTGAATTAATCTGTCTTTAAACAACTGTTGGAAAAATGACTTGTCATGCACAAAGTAGATGTCCTAATCGACTTACCAAAACATTTGTGGAGTGGTTAGAAAACGAGTTTTAATGACTCCAACCTAAGTGTATGTAAACTTCTGACTTCAACCGTACTAACATTTGATTAGCCAGCAACTGGAAAGCTAAGCATTGTTGGTGGTTGTGGAGAGGTTGACTTCTCAAAGCAAATAGTGGGCCATGATTTGGGTTGCATATTGAGTGGTTGGGTTCAACAGCAGGAATCCAAAGCATCTCCGTTCATAATGAATATAGTTTTGCTTCTCATGTTATGTTTACACAGATGTAAAATACAGTTTATTTTCTCAAAATGGTTTAGATAAGTGCACTGTATTCCCTACATTGTCAAAGGAAAATGCAGAATTAAAAGCTGCATTTTGGAAGATGTTTCATTTGTTCAAAGACCCCAAAATATCAGACAGTAAGTATTCAATTGTCAATTCAGTAATTTATTCAGACAAATCGTTATTGCAATACGTTAAATAAAAATAAGGCATAATTAATGCTCTTTTGCACAAATGACCTTCAAGCTGCTGCATTCATTTTTGGCTGTTACACTTATTAGAAAAAATCTAAAACTTTTTCTATGATGACGGCAGTAATATGGAATGCGTTCCATAATGCACTTTGAGGTGAATCAGCCAATCAGAGTGCAGCCTGAGCTGGAGGCAGGTGGGTGTAGGGTGAAGTTGCCCTTAGAGGCTGACTTTGGGTCAGTTTTGCATTTTCCCCACTAATGGTTAGGATTTGGGGAGGGAAGCTGATCCTAGATCTGTGCCTGGAGGAAACTTCCCGCCGGAGCACTGAGGACTACTGTTCCACCACACAAGCATTTGGAGGCCAAATCCATTATGGGTTTACTGGCTCAGATTGCAGGGGCTCTAGATGTCATGCGCTTGCTTGTCAATCTTCGATTTCAAGTGTTCCTTGTATGCCAGGATGTCCCTGTTCCATTTGGTGATGGTTTGCTTTTCACATACCCAGATCTCCTGAGCCACCTGGGGAAAAAAAAAAAAAAAAATTGGTGTCGCAATGAACAAACCTCAATTGAAAACATGTTCCCTTTCTCTCCAATTCTATCCATATTGTATCTCGGAAACCCAAGTGCTCGATTAGGTTCTGGGGGAAGATTTATGAGAAAAGTTACTGGCGAAGTTTCCATTTAGGGGGGTTGGAGACTATCAACCAAAGCATGGGCAAAAAAATCCCCTCCCTTTCTGAAATTGAAAAGATGTGCACACCTGCGCAATCTTGATTTGTACAAATGATCACGTCGTCGCATCAGTCTGTTGACAGACACTACGATGCCATCCTATGTTACATGTGTCTGTCCATGAGAGATTATCCATGTTGTAACTACCTAGCGCGGTCTAAGACTTAAGTGATGTGAAGTATAGATGTGGGACCGGTCAGGGAAGATATAATGGTGGTACCTGCTGGATGAGTCTGAAGTCGTGGCTGACCAGCATCATGCCGCCCTCGTAGTCGTTGATGGCATCAGCCAGGGCGTCAATGGTCTCGATGTCCAGGTGATTGGTGGGCTCGTCCAGGAAGAGCATGTGGGGGTTCTGCCAGGCCAGCCAGGCGAAGCACACCCGACACTTCTGGCCGTCCGACAGGTTCCTGATCGGACTCACCTAGGGGAGAGAGAGGACAGAGTAAGGACCATGAAGGAGTGCAAGTGCTTCCATGCTCTTGAAGAACTATCAAATCCCACCAGTAAGTACCCACCAGAAGACACCACAGGTTAACGCTACAATGATTGTGGAGGATTAAAAGACACAGGGTTTGACAGGAACAGGTATTCCGAACAAACACGGGAAAAGCTTTCAAAGTCACTATTCCTGTACTATCAATGACGACGGTACAATCATGCGAAAGTCGTTTCTATACCAGGTGACCAATCTAATTCGATCAATGCTTCTCCAAGGGATCCTGGGCCCGGACCGAGCTCTGCGGTCTCACCTGTTGTTTTCCTGTGAGGCCGTAGCGGCCGATGATCTTCCTCATCTCCTCCTTCTCCTTGATCTCTGGGTAGCACTTCATCATGTACTCCAGAGGAGACAGGTCCAGCTCCAGCTGCTCTGTCAGATGCTGCAGAGAGATAACACCATACAGGTATATTAGATACATTCAGATGCACTTTAACAAGCGTACGTGCTGACCCAGTACAGGCGTGAAGGACAAAAGGCATTTAGGTCGTCGGCCAGAGACACACGAACGCACTTGAAATGTATCTATTGTCTGTTTTTGGTCTAAAAAGTTAAGTCAAGTATTTTCAAAATAAGCTTCGTACGTAAAAAGGCGGACAGTGGGATTTTAGATGGACAATCTCTTGTCTATCATCCGACAAACGATAACTCCCATTTGAAAAACCATTGACTCAATCCCACATTTTCAGACACAAAATCCCAGTGTCAGCACCCATACATGCTGACCACACCGCCCGCGTTGCATGCATGAGCGTTGCAAAATAAATGTACACACGCATGTTACTCAATTTCATCCAAATTGCTCACGCGTCAACAAACGAGCATCTGCGTACCCAGGCGCTAAAATAGAACTTGGATCTATTTTTGACGTTTGATGCCCCGCCTCTCCCATATCATTGGTTTTTAGGAGCACGTGGGGGATTGAAAGATGAACTGAGGTCCACACGCCAGTCAAAGTTGGTTGCCACCGCCGTGTAAAGTCCACAGAAGAATAAGAAGGCTGAAGGAGAAGAGATTACTAGAAACTGAGTTTCCCCTTTTATCTGTGGATTAATTGTTGGAGAACACAATTTTATGTGACTCAAAATGGGTCAAAATTCTACGAAGATCCATAAAAAATTTCAGGTAAAATAACCCAATGTTTATCTCAGTAGAAATTAGCTAGCAACAGCAAGCTAGCTAGCTAAATGTACATGAATATTTCATGTTTCAACCTGTCCCCAAATTAATATATACAGAACAAAAATAAACGCAACATTCAACAATTAAGATTTTACTGAGTTACAGTTCATAGAAGGAAATCAGTCAATTGAAATAAATGCATTATGCCCTAATCTATGGATTTAACATGACTGGGCAGCCCCGCCAGTTGTGAGGCTGGTTTTGTGATTACTGCCAAATTCTCTAAAACGACATTGGAGGCAGCATATGGTAGAGAAATTAACATTAAATTCTCTGGCAACAGCTCTGGTGGACATTCCTGCAGTCTGTATGCCAATTGCATGCTCCCTCAAAAATTGAGACATCGGTGGCGTTGTGACACATAACTGCACATTTTAGAGTGGCCTTTTATTGTCCCCAGCACAAGGTGCACCTGTAATGATTATGCTGTTTAATCAGCTTCTTGATATGCCACACCTGTCCGGTGGATGGATTATCTTGGCAAAGGAGAAATGCTCACTAACAGGGATGTCAACAAATTTGTGCACAGAATTTTAGAGAAATAAGCTTTTGTCCGTATGGAAAATTTCTGGGACATTTTTATTTCAGCTCATGAAACATGGGACCAACACTTTACATGTTGCACTTATATTTTTGTTCAGTATAGTTGGTTCAGAGTTCATTTTGATATTTCAACCTGCCTGATCGCGTCTGTTGTGGATGGACAAAAATCAACACGCGGACGCACTCGCGTGTCCGGTCTAGTCAGCATATTATGCTCAAGCAGGTTTATGTCTCTGCAACCGGGCTATGGCGAGTTGAAGCATCCATGCATCAAATCAGAGTGTATTTATGCCTGTCAATCAAAACCCAGCAACCAGCATGGGATGGCCGTCTTTAGGAACCACCAGGCAATGTGTCATGTTCCTACGTCCTTTCTCCTACCTGGTGATATCGGCCAATCTTCACGTGAGAATGTTTCCTGATCATGCCGTCAGTGGGGAGCAGCTGGAGAGAAAGAGAGGTTTTACGGTATATGCCATACTGTCCTTACGAGATGGTAAAACAAAGAGTTGACTGAAATGGCACCACCTACCTCTCCCATCAGGAGTTTGAGGAGTGTAGACTTCCCTGCTCCGTTGGGCCCCACCAGAGCCACTCGCGTGTCCAGGTCAATGCCAAACTCCAGGTTCTTGTATATGTGTGGCTGGAGGATGAATCGGCAGATTTAGTGAATGAGGACAGAACACAAGAAACGAGCTCTGAGACGTCCAATTAAAAACCCGTTCATTTCTACTTACTGACCTGGTTGTCACTGTATTTGAAGCTAACGTTCTGAACCATGATAACAGGAGGGGGGATCTTTCCACAGGAAGGAAAATAAAACGACAGTGTCTATGAGAGGGAGAGAGATGATTACCACCACTGAAACACTAAAATTAGCCATAGCGTGAACAACCTATTATTTATTCCTAAGAGTATACACTACTTTGTTCACGAGTAAACCGTGAATGGCTTTTAGAAAGCAATGGATGTGATTCAGTCCAGTACATTAACATACTGAAAATGTTTCAGTGAGCCTCTTGCCTTGTCATCCACCACACGTTCAGTCAGCCCTGAGGCCACCATCTTCTGCAGCGTCTTCTCTTTGCTCTGGGCCTGTCGCGCCAGCTTGGCCGAGCCGTGACCAAACCTGGCAATGTAATTCTACACAGCGGGTAGAGAGAGACGGCGTCGGAGTAAAGCATCATGCCTTTTTAGCCTGGTTCCCACGATTGGCGCCTTTGTCAACTCCGTTGCTGTCCTTGACGCTCATTTGGCATGACGATGAGTGTCAAGGATAGCACAAACAGACCGGGACTTAGGCTATCATACTTTTACAGTACAGGGGAATAATATTTCCACGTGGGGGGTAGTATTAGTACTCTGCAGCGCCACAATGTGGCGTCGCCTACCTTCATGTGTGAGATCTGGTCCTGCTCCCAGTTGAAGCGTTTCATCTGGTTCTCTTCCAGCTCCTCCCTGGTCTTCACGTACTGGTCATAGTTACCCTTTCATTCGGAAAAATAGAATTTGCATGGTCATCCCACACCATTCGGTGAAGGAAAAGAACACACTGTCTCGCATGCATAATTAGCAACAGGCCATAACCCCCCCCCCCTTCTCCTCCCTTTATAAGGTGTGATGAGATCACAGTTGGCTGTGTCTACCCAGGATACTCTAGTGCAGGGTTTCTCAAACTTGGTCCTGGGCACAGGAGGTTGGGGAGGATAGGCTGGTGGTAATGTCTGGAGTGGAATCAGTGGAATGGTATCAAATACCTCAAACACATGGTTTGACGCCATTCCATTTGCGCCGTTCCAGCCATTATTATGAGCCGTCCTCCCCTCAGCAGCCTCCACTGGTCCTGCCCCCCGGTGCACGTTTTGGTTCTTGCTCTAGTTTTGGTTCTTGCTCTAGCATTACACAGCCGATTCTAATAATAATGCTCTACTGCACAATACATGGTTGCCTTCTAGGGGGTGACTCAATAGCCTGATGGAACGAGCATGATCGCTGCATTCACAATTCTTTTTCACTTCAATGTATGTGTATCTGTTGCCAGGTTTAATATGTTTAAGTATTTTAAAATGGTCAAATAAAAATCTATCAATTAACTAAAACAATGGTGAAAGGAGCAAACTGGCAGGTTCCACCAGGCTAGTGACTGAATGCCGCTTTGATAAACTGCTAAATAGTATTGTGGCGAAAGTGAATCGATCGCATCTGTTGACCAGGGGGTGAGTGAGCTCGCTGCTGTGTTCTTACCGTGAAGTATTTGAGCTTCTTCTGGTGCAGGTGGATGATGTTGGTGCAAACTCCGTTTAGGAAGTCTTGAGAGTGGGAGATGAGCACAAGGATTCGCCTGAACCTGACAAGGGATCGGGACGTTCAGCACATCTCAAATGCACGTGACTACTAAACTGATCGACATTGGCAGATGAAGCACACTCACGATGCGAGCTCCTCCTCCAGCCATACACAGGCGTCTAGGTCCAGGTGGTTGGTGGGCTCGTCCAGCAGCAACATGAAGGGCTTGATGAACAGAGCTCTAGGAGAATGAAGAGGGGAAAAAGAAAAGCATTTATTCCAGACATTTTTCTACTCATTATTGCAATGTAACTGTGAAGGTAATCTGAGATCTGACTGGGTAAGAAAACTGATGACTAGGTCATGTCCAGGCATATGCCACTAGTAATGAAACCTGTCTACTTCATTGCATAACAATCTGACACTACTTGCATTGGCTCAGGAAAAGGCTTAGTCATGAGTGTGAAACAAACCCTTTATATTTTTGGTGTGTTGGCTCTATCTCAGTAATAAATTGGGTAACGATGGCAGTATCCTCACAGTGTTCAGTAGAGGGAGCCAGAATATCATCACCGACAAAACCAACACTGTCAATTCGTTAAGGGATGTTGAGAAGGCGTAGAGACCAACTCAACTTGCAGTACAGTTCATTAATCGTAAAGCATCATGTTCGCTTTCCCACCTGGCCAGAGCCACACGCATCCTCCAGCCTCCGCTGAAGTCCTTGAGCTTCTTCTGCTGCATGGCGGCGCTGAAGCCTAGGCCGTGGAGGATCCTGGAGGCTCGCATCTCTGCCTTGTCTGCATCCAGCTCTTCCAGACGCTCGTACAACTCCATCAGCTTCTCACACTCAGCTACAGAGGGATGGTGGGGGCGAACATTTTCAGCTACATTGTTTATGAATAGATAACTATTGTGCACCTGGTTGTTTCCCGGGAGAAGACAACTAGGTGGTTTCGAACCATGTCCCAGTTACCTTTCATCATTTAAATGGAACTATTAGGTGGAGGTGCTTTGTAAAATACAGTGCATTCGGAAAGTATTCAGACCCCTTGACCTTTTTCCACATTTTGTTACAGCCTTATTCTAAAATTGATTGAGAGAAAAAAAACTATCTACACACAATACTCCATAATGTCAAAGCAAAAATAGATTTTTAGAAATGTTTGCAAATGTATAAAATTTAAAAAATGAATCACATTTACATAAGTATTCAGACCCTTTACTCAGTACTTTGTTGAAGCACCATTGGCAGTGATTACAACCTCGAGTCTTCTTGGGTACGATGCTACAAGCTTGGCACATCTGTATTTGGGGAGTTTCTCCCATTTTTCTCTGCAGATTCTCTCAAGCTCTGTCAGGTTGGATGGGGAGCGTCGCTGCACAGCTATTTTCAGGTCTCTCAAGAGATGTTTGATCAGGTTCATGTTCAGGCTCTGTCTGGGACACTCAAGGACATTCAGAGACTTGTCCCGAAGCCACTCCTGCGTTGTCTTGGCTGTGTGCTTAGGGTTGTTGTCCTGTTGGAAGGTGAATCTTCGCTCTGGAGCAGATTTTCATCAAGGATCTCTCTGTACTTTGCTCTGTTCATCTTTCCCTTGAAACTGTCTAGACTCCCAGTCCCTGAAAAACATCTCCACAGTAAGATGCTGCCACCACCATGCTTCACCGTAGGGATGGTTTCCTCCAGATGTGACGCTTGGCATGCAGGCCAAAGAGTTCAATCTTGGCTTCATCAGACCTTTTGGCAAACTCCAAGCGGTCTGTCATGTGCCTTTTACTGAGGAATGGCTTCAGTCTGGCCACTACCATGAAGGCCTGATTGGTGGAGTGCTGCAAAGATGGGAGAACCTTCCAGAAGGACAACCATCTTCACAGAGGAACTCTAGAGCTCTGTCAGAGTGACCATCGGGTTCTTGGTCACCTCCCCCGATTGCTCAGTTTGGCCGGACAGCCAGCTCTAGGAAGAGTCTCTTAGTGGTTCCAAACTTCTTCCATTTAAGAATGATGGAGGCCACTGTGTTCTTGGGGACCTTCAACGCTGCAGACATTTTTTGGTACACTTCCCCAGATCTTTGTGCCTCGACACAAACCTGTCTTGGAGCTCTATGCACAATTTCTTCAACCTCATTGCTTGGTTTTTGCCCTGACATGCACTGTCAACTGTGGGACCTTATATAGACAGGTGTGTACCTTTCCAAATCATGGCCAATCAATTAAATTTACCACAGGTGAACACCAATAAAGTTGTAGAGACACCTCAAAGGATTATCAATGGAAACTGTATGAATCTGAGCTCAATTTCTAGTCTCATAGCAAAGGGTCTGAATTCTTATGTAAAGAAGGTATCTGTTTTTTATTTTTAATAAAGTTGAAAACATTTCTAAAAACCTGTTTTTGCTTTGTATTATGGGGCATTGTGGGTAGATTGAGGGGAGGGGGAGGGGGGGATATTTAATCCATTCTAGAATAAGGCTGTAACGTAACAAAATATGGAAAAAGTCAAGGGGTCTGAAAACTTTCCGAAGGCACTGTAGATACAGTATGTGTGTCACTCACAGTCCTCGGCTGCCAGCCGCTCTGCCTCCTTCTCCAGCTGGATCCTCTCCTCGTCCACCTCCATCACACACTGCAGGGCCGTCTTGTCACTGGGGGCCATTTCCCTGGTCAGGTGGTAGATGTCTATGTGCTCGGGGATGGGGATCTCGCGATGGCCGATGGCTGATAACAACATGGACTTTCCTGGCAGGAGGAAACGCCATACGTTAGCAGCGGGTTTCAAATACAATGCACACATCCACATTTAAGATCTACTTAAGCTGCAATGGTAACATGCAAATGGTGATCAAATGACACTTAATGAAGAGAGAAATGTGTCAGTGAGTGTCAGGTCACGCCAAAGAACACAGTGGAAAAAACACACACAGATGATGGCCTAACTCTGTTGCCTCTAAATAAATAAAAAATACTTTGAAAATCAATTTTTTTGAGTGCAGACCCTCTACAAATGAGAAATGCGTCAGTGAAAATCATTGAGGTTGTGGCACCTGGCGTAGGGCTACGCCCCTATGCGACGACTTATGGTGGTACTACCTACCTGTGCCGTTGAGGCCGAGGAGGCCGTAACGCCGTCCCGAGTTGAGCTCTAGGCTGGTGTCGGTCAGCAGCTCCTGACCGTGGAAGGTGAGCGACAGGCTGGCAATGTGCACGTCGGTGCTGTTGGGGTGGGACGCCAGCACCCCCGTCACCGCCCGCGCATCCAGCTTCTTCAGCTCAAACTCATCCAGCTCCTTGGTCAGGCTAGCCACCCCTGTCAATTACAATAGTCTGGTTGACTATATTAAGCCCAAGTAGAGTGTTAGCGTGAGGGTTAATGCTGTCAGACACCTTGGTTAATGGAAGCCATTGGAATAGTGCTGAAAGATATATTCCCAGCAGAGAAAGTGTCACAAGTTTAGCATAATTTATATTCAACCAACCAGTGGACATATTAATCCAAAACGGATTATATAATTGATAACTGTTCAGTGCATTTTCACTCCTCTCACCATTGCTGTCTGCTCCATTTTCCTGGCTCTCTGGCTGGTCGTTCTCCCCATTAAACTCATCAGTTTTCTTGGTACGCGCCTGGCGGGACTTCGCAGCTTCCTTCTTCTTCGCTGCCTTCTTCTTGGCAAGATCTGACGGCATTGCTCCGTCTGAACCCCGGACACCAACATCCAAAACAACAAGAGAGCAACAGAAATGGACTGCCGAGTACTTAGCTGTGGACGTTAGTGAATGGCAAGAAACATAGCAGCAATGTGTTGACTTGACGTTGAAATGTATCTAGATTTAGGAGGCATGCATTTAATTCCCAGGGACGGCAGGTAGCTTAGTGGTTAGAGCATTGGGACAGTTACCGAAAGGTTGCTGGATCGAATCCCCGAGCTGACAAGATTAAAAAAAAAAAAATGTAGTTCTGCACCTGAACAACGCCCACTGTTCCCCGGTAGGCCGTCATTGTAAATAAGAATGTGTTCTTAACTGACTTGCCTAGATAAATAAAAACAACCACTCCGTTTGAATTTTTTCAAACTCTGCGTCTTCTTCAGTCGGTCGAAGAATTTACCAAACCACTGAAGATGAAAATATGTGGTTTCCGACGAGGGGTTTATGGGATAGCTAGCAACTTGTAAACAATTACCCATTCCTATAAGTACTATTTTAATATGTTAAAAATACACATTGGTTGTTAAGACTGTGCATATGACTGTTGCCTACCGTTTTAGTTCATTGACGTTCGTATTTTATTATAATTATTAGGTCGCTAGCAAACAGCCTAGCTCTTAGCTAGCTAGCTGCTCTGTAAGCTACCTTGACTTGCTAGAATGTTATAGAAACAAGTTGAAGAAAAAGTAACAAAACATGTTTTATTTTCTACTGAAACAATAGTTTTTTTCTGTCTTGAATGAAAAGGTCATATTTTACAATCTCCCAAAATAAATGCGATCCATGACGAGAGACAACGCTCCCTACATGTATGTAGTGCTGTTCTTGTCTATTGATGTTATGTATTATGTCACGTTTTGTGTGGACCCCAGGAAGAGTACCTGCTAGTTTTGCAACAGTTAATGGTGATCCTAATAAATGTCACATAAAATGACGTTTTTATAAAAATAACTACTGATTTCAGCACCCAAATAGCCCGCAAGTAGTCGTCCCTAGTTACCACAGCCACAAAGTCAATTATGGCTAAACGCCTATTTGTAAAATGTATATTCTTGAATCTGATTCTAAACCTTAACCACACTGCTAACCTTATATTAATAACACCAAAAAGCTAGTATCCATGATTTTCTACGATATAGACCTTTTTTGACTTTGTGGCTGTGGTAACTAATGACAACCCGCAATTACACAGAATAATGGCATTTTAAGTGACATCAAGCACCAGTCCGCCCACATTAATCGTGGTTCAACTCCATCGTAAATCGTTGAGTTTAATCCGCTATGTCGCAGTTCACGTAAAAACCCACTAATGGTGGTGGCTAGCATGGCCTAGCCGGTTGCACTAGCGCAGCAAGCTATTAGGTTGCTTATGACATGGTAGCTGGTGAATCTAGCTAACTAATCGGCTACCATGAATATCAGACAAATGAAACTATGTGAAATTGCAATCAATAGCTAACATATATAGCTATAAGCTCGCTACTGACTGAGAGTGTTGCGCAAACTAGCCTAGCCTAACTCGCGTTGTTGCAACTCAACTGTCTATTTATCGCGCCAACTGTGCGAGTCACGACAATATATTTTATTCTTCCGTGTCTGACTTTCTTACCTTGATGACAGTCACACGAGTTTCGGCGGGCTTGATGTCACTGAACTATTTGATATTATTCTGCTAGCGACACTAACGATGACGTCACGTTCTATGTTTTTTGAATAAACCTTCAAAATAAAAGCCCGCAGTTCAAAACATCGCAACTATATTTTGATCAGTGTCGATTTTTTATTGTGTTTAATAGCAAATGCATAATCTATATATGGTGTTTCATGGGGAACTGAATAATACGGAGTGTTGCTGGCCTTTTACTACACCCATTCTATAGGCCACAATGCAAATCACTGTATATGTACAAGGTTTGAATCACATACCCCGCCTCAATTGGGTAATTACTATGTAATTAGCTACAAAGTAATGTAATTGCAGTAAAGCATTCTAAATTGTGAACCAAACATTATGCACACCCTGTCATTATATCTGATAACAGATGTTCTGTGGCTAAAATGTATACTACTGACTGACATCAAAGTTATCAACATTAAGTTGTGTCACATAAAAGCTCACTGGTATTTAAAAATTGAACCTTTATTTAACTAGGCAAGTCAGTTAAGAACAAATTCTTATTTACAATGACTGCCTACCGGGGAACAGTGGGGTTAACTGCCTTGTTCAGGGGCAGAAAAACATATCCTTGTCAGCTCATGGACTCGATTCTGCAACCTTTCGGTTACTGGCCCAATGCTCTAACCACTAGGCTACCTGCCGCCCGGTTGGGTTGATTAGTTTCCCCCTAAAGTTTTGCTCACAACTGTTCTGGATGCATATGCATTATCTTGACTGCAATAACATTTATACAATAGAATGAGGCATTCCAAATATCGCCTGGTCTGGTATTGATTGATGAAGTAAGTATAACTTGAACGGCCCTTCATCTCATCACAGAGACCCCCCTCTTCAGACGTCTGATGACGTGTCTGCCAGAATATTACGCTGGGGAAGCAGTGGAGCGTGAATCACATCATCATCAGATGGATGCAGAATGAGAAGCAAGATTTGCAGATGAGACCAAAATGCATATTCCAGTGCACCGCACGCTTTCCACAAGGTTTCTCTCGGACCAGTAATTATTTTTATGAATTCATGAAGATTTGACAGTGATGCTTTTCTTGGAGGCGGTGAATGACTCACTTTGAGGAAGTTGCTGATGTAGAGGAAAAAAGGTCGACATGGTAAGCTACCTGGCTAATGTAGCTAGCTATCGTTTGAAGAAAAGACCTAATGATGTGTTTCGGTGCATAACTCTGACATGGAATGTGATTGATCTCCGACAACCTACAGACAAAACATCGATAATTGCGACTGAATCAAAAAAAATTTAGGAGAACATCCTTTGTTTTGGGGAGAGACCGAAGGAGGGAAGACCAACACCGTTAACGTTAGCTGATACCGATGCATGAATGTTGGTTGTTGTTTTGTCAGGGTATCTAAAATATGAATTCACCGTTGTAAATCCCTGGTTTGTTTTGAACTAGCTAGCTAACTACAATAGTTTCACTGTATGTAACTAATTGGGACATTATTAGCCAGGCAGTTAGTTAGCTAATCAAGAAAGTAATAGCAAGCACATTGCAATTTGTTATTGGTTAGCCTGCTAGCTAGCTAACTAACTAGCTAGATCGTTTATTATGGGACAGTAGCCCATTGTTAGTACAGTAGGTATTGACTGCTGAAGTGTCAGTCAAAGCTGTCTGTCCACTGTCCAGTTATTCTCTAGTAATGGCCTTGTAGCAAATGATCTTATCTTCAAATGGCACTGATAAGGAATGTAGTAAGCCATCTAATCCATGGTGCAATAGTCACCAGTAAAAACACAGCCAGGATTGTGCCAAAGAAGTATATCATACTTTACTGAATCTAGCTTGAAAGTTGAAAGTGGTTGGCACTTCACCAGAAGGGTCATTACATGGTTTTGGAACGGCATTCTGCAAATAATTATATAGAAAACCTCAGAGGAACGTCACATAACCCTTTATTGACAACACCCAAGTCCACCGCTTCGCTATGCGTCTCTCCTCCTTCCTGGCCGTGTTCAGGCCTGCTCTTCCCCTTATCCTGGGGCTCTCTTTAGGATGCAGCCTGAGCCTGCTGATGGTCTCCTGGACCCAGGGAGACACAGATGACTCGTGTGGAGATGAACTGGGCAATGGGGGTCTCTTCCTGGGCAGCAATCGGGGAGACCCCCCAGAGGACCAGAGAGGTGGTCCTGGGAATGAGGACTTCCAGCCCCGCATTGTACCATACCACAAGGACCCCAACAAACCACACAAGAAGGTCCTCAGGTGAGCATTTTGGGATGGATGCACAGAGGAATACCACATCCTATCATAACATTAGATTTCAGAGACAGTTTGCAAATGGGAGACACTGCTTCAATCTGTCTCAAAAATATATGCAGAGCTGTTGGATCTCTTTTATGAAATGCTCTTTTATAACTGTGTTCAGAAAATATGCACCCCAGTGCGAGGCATTTGGGTCGTATTTCCTGCTAACTAACGCTTATGCAACCCACCCACATTGCCAAATTCTTAATTGATATGTAAATGAGGCAAATCATGACGCCTTTGTAGGCCACTGTCTGTTTGATTCCCAGGGATTTTTGTTGTTTGTTCACCCATTTAATAGGCTTAAGCTGTTCTAACTTCATACTGGATCTAAACCACTCTAGGGTGGATACGCGGTAGAATATGTAGGCCCTACACTTTTAGGGAACAGAGAACATCATTTCTTAGGCTATACAAATGTAGGCTATATGAAATGGTCCCCCAAAAAAGGTAAATACATGGTCAATGCTATTAGACCACTGCTGACCTTTCACCGCTTTATAAAGATTTGTTCAAAAAGCCCATACGGTTTGATAATCCTACTGTCTCGCGTCTCTCCGAATCGCCTCTTAAAGCTGATTATTGGCCGGGATTTACTGTAATTAACCAGTTAGCCTGGAGTGTCTGAAGAGCCCACCATTTTAATGATCTTAGAAGGTTTTCAAGGTACAGTCATGGGACAGAATGACATTGACGCGTCTTCTTTTATGAAAGGCCTTACTGAAGAATTGTGATGCCTATTGTATATGACTATGATCTCCTTTGGTCATAGCCTAAAATCCTTACTTCTTGCAGATGGTGAGAGTTAAGTCTAGACTCTGGAGTTCAACAATGAACTCAATGACATCCTCTTCCAGTAACTAGCCATCTGGACAAGAATAGGCGTTCACAACTTATATTTACCATGACATTTTTTGTTTTTATCCAATTTGACTTAAAACAAGTACATTTCTTGTAGAATTAATAGCATTGTAGTAACACCTATGTATGAGCATATTATTGTTACATAGTGCATTAGACAAGTAATTGCATAGTAATGGAGTTGAGCGCTTAAAAAAATACTCAGTAAGATATGGCTGTTCCTTATTCCATCTATGTAATAAAATAAATCGCTCAGTTCCGATTTGAAACAGTGAAAGTCCCTCTGAACGCCACTCTCCTCTGATCAGGACGCGCTACATCCACACTGAACTGGGCATCCGAGAACGCCTCCTGGTGGGTGTGCTGACCTCGCGGGCCACCCTCAACACGCTAGCCGTGGCGGTGAACCGCACCGTGGCCCACCACTTCCATCGCACCTTCTTCTTCACGGGCCTGCGCAGCCCCAAGGTCCCCCACGGCATGGCGGTGGTGGCCCACGGCGACGACCGGCCCGTGTGGCTGATGTACGAGACGGTGCGCCACTTGCACCAGCACTACGGCTTGGATTACGACTGGTTCTTCCTGGCCCAGGACGACACCTACATACAGGCCGAGAGGCTAGCCGAGCTGGTGGGCCACCTCAGCGCCGGTCAGGACCTCTACATGGGCCGGGCCGAGGAGTTCATCGGTGGGGAGGAGAGGGCCAGGTACTGCCACGGGGGTTACGGCTACCTGCTCTCCCGGAGCTTGCTGGCCCGCCTGCAGCCCCACCTGGACACCTGCCGCAATGACATCCTCAGCGTCAGGCCTGACGAGTGGCTGGGCCGCTGCATCATCGACTACCTGGGCCTGAGCTGTGTAGAGGTGCACCAGGTAAACTCACAGCTGAGACATCGTTCTAAAACATGTTTATAGAGTTGTTCAATAGAGTTTGCAATGATACGCTGTCTATTTTATCAATGAGTCCAATGCTGATATGTCATCATGATTTACAGTACTTTGACCACACCCATCAGTTGTCTCACCTGCGAGATGACTAACATTTCCCTCCCCGCCGTTTGCATGTGACCTACAGGAGATGACGTATCGCTACTTTGAGCTGGGGAAGAATGCAGACCCAGAGCGAGAAGACAGAGCCCAGTTTAAGAATGCCTTCACGGTCCACCCCGTGTCAGAACCCAGCCTCATGTACCGCCTGCACAAACGCTTCAGCCAGATCGAACTGGACTGGACCTACCTACAGATACAGCAGCTGCAGGTTGGTGTTGTGTAATGGGATTAGATATGCTCCCTCTATGCTTCAGGCTATTTGATGGGTTGTCACTGGTGTTGGTTTGACTGGTTTACTGGTCCAGCGTGCAAATGTAACACCAATTTCCACAAATCTACACCTAGGTAGAAATTCCTATCTCAAACCAAATTGTATTTGTCACATGCGCCGAATACAACAGATGTAGACCTTACAGTGAAATGCTTACTTACAAGCCCTTAACCAACAACGCAGTTTTATTAAAATACCAAAAGAAAGTAAGAGATAAAAATAACAAATAATTAAAGAGCAGCAGTAAAATAACAATAGCAGGGCTATATACAGGGGGTACCGGTACAGAGTCAATGTGCGGGGGCACCCGGTGTCGAGGTAATTGAGATAGAGTTAGCAGCAGCTTGGGTGGGCAGGGGGGGGGGGTTATGCAAATAGTCTGGGTAGCCATTTGATTGTCTGATCCAATATGTCAGGGAGCCACAGTGACTGAACATTTTGTCAGGACGTGATGTGTGAAATTCGTCATTTTGTAAACAATTTGTCAGTTTAAAAGTGTCAACTTTTGTAATTTAATTCAACAAAACGTTATCCCCTCAGGGGCAATTAAAAAAAGTCAGATTTACAAGTATCAAGTCACACAAAGTCCTCCACAGAAAATAGCCTACAATATACAACAGACTTCACATGATTCCCTAATACCGTACACCCCATACAATACATAAATACAACATATTAGGATCACCTTCCTAATATTCTGTTGCACCCCCCCAACCCCCCTTTTGTCCTCAGAACAGCCTCAATTCATTGGGGCATGGACTCTACAAGGTGTCGAAAGTGTTCCACAGGGATGCTGGCCCATGTTGACTCCAATGCTTCCTACAGTTGTATCAAGTTGGCTGGATGTTCTTTGGGTGGTGGACCATTCTTGATACACGCGGGAATTGAGCGTGAAAACTCAGCAGCGTTGCAATTCATGACACACTCAAACCTGTGCGCCTGGCACCTACTACCATACCCCGTTCAAAGGCACTTAAATCTTTTGTCTTGCCCATTCACCTCCTGAATGGCACATACACAATCCATGTCTCAATTGTCTCAAGGCTTAAAAATCCTTCTTTAACCTGTTTCCTCCCCTTCATCTACATTGATTGAAGTGGATTTAACAAGTGACATCAGTAAGGGATAATAGCTTTCACCTGGACTCACCTAGTCAGTCTGTCATGGAAAATGTTTTGTACACTATTGTTTGTAATAACCTTATAATAAGCTTTGAGAGACGCTGACCAAGGTGTACCATTAAAGTTAAGCCTTTAAATGACTACCCTTTACATTGTTCATGAATATCCTAATTCTGAAGAAAAAACTATTTTAATTGATGCTTATGATACGTTGTCTCATCATGGTTGTGTCTTCTTGTCTTTTGTCCAGGTCCAGATCAACAACCTGAGTGAGCTGACACCAGAGGGGAAGGCGGGGGCCACCTGGCCCATCGGGGTCAACCCCCCTTTCAGGCCCAAAACGCGATTCGAGGTCATCAACTGGGAGTACTTCACAGAGGAGCACATTTACTCGTGCCCCGACAGCTCCCCCAAGTGTGAGCTGCGTGGCGCAGACCGGGCCGACGTGAGCGCCGTGCTGGAGACGGCCGTGGAGCGCCTCAACGAACGCTACCAGCCCCAGCTGCGCTTCAGGAAACGGCATCTGCTCAACGGCTACCGGCGCTTCGACCCCACCCGGGGCATGGAGTACGTGCTGGACCTGGCCCTGGAGGCTTTCACCCAGAAGGGTCACAACCAGGTCATCGCCAAGCGGGTCAGCCTGCTCCGCCCTCTCAGCACCATCGAGATCATCCCCATGCCCTACGTGACGGAGGCCACCCGGGTGCAGGTTATCCTGCCAGTCACGGCTCACGAGCAGGACTATGTGAGCAACTTCCTGGACATGTACGTGATGAACACTCTGGACACGCATGACAACGTCCTGCTCACCTTCCTGTTCGTCTACGACCCCTTCGACGCCCAACGGATCAGTCAGGCCGACGTGTTCGCCGGCATCAAGGCCATGATTGGCGAGGTGGAGAAGCGCTACGGCGACGTGAAGATCCCCTGGATCAGCGTGAAGACGGAGGTGCCGTCGCAGGTCAAGCTGATGGACATCATCTCCAAGAAACACCCGGTGGATACGCTCTTCTTCCTGGCCTCGGTGTGGACCGAGGTCAACGCCGACTTCCTCAATCGCTGCCGCATGAACGCCATCAGCAACTGGCAGGTGTTCTTCCCCATCCACTTCCAGGAATTCAGCCCGGCCATCGTGTACCGCGACCAGCAGCCCTCAGCCGCCTCCTCCTTCACCGCCGAGGCGCTGCGCGATGGACGCTTCGACCGCCACGTCTTCGAGGAGGCCTGCTTCTACAACGCCGACTACATGGCGGCGCGCACCAAGATGGCCGCCGACATCCTGGACAACGATGAGCTGCTGGAGAGCATGGACGTGTATGAGATCTTTGTGCGCTACTCGGGCTTGCACGTGTTCCGGGCGGTGGAGCCAGCGCTAGTGCAGAAGTACGTGCGGCGGGCGTGCAACCCGCGCTTCAGCGAGGACATCTACCACCGCTGTGTGCTCAGTAACCTGGAGGGCCTGGCCTCGCGATCCCACCTGGCCATGGCCCTGTTTGAGCAGGAACAGGCCAACAGCACCTAGGTGGTCTAGTGGGGCTCTTCCACTGCAGCACTGGTGTCACGTCAGACTTTTCTGGACCAGGCCTCAGAAGGCAACATCTGTGGGCCTAACACTGGTGCAGTGCCTGACAGTAGAAATGCACCATACTGTAGGTTTACCATCTAATGACTTTAGCAACCTCAACCACACTGCCTCGACTTTTAGACAAGGCATGTTATGGGATGCGAAAATCTTTAGACGGATCCCTAAGGACCAAGGAATAAGGACCATGTGCAATCTTAGGCTTGCGAAGACTGAGGAGCAATGTTACAACGTGTATTCCTGCTAACTGTGTGTGCAGGCGGACAGAACTCTGTGCTTTCACACCAATGGAAGCCCAAGGGGAGGCTCTATTGGGAGGTGATGAATGAACAATGAACAGCATTGATGTCTATTTAGGGCTGGGCAGTATACCGTAATTTACTATGTACTGTTATTGATGCACGGACCAGTTTGTGTTTATACTTTATCTTCTATAACGGTATTTGTGAGACGTCACTCTGGCTCGTGTAATGTCAGTTTTTATAGTTTACTCCGTTTGCTACTTGAGTTGTCTCTCTCCTCCTGCATGCCACTTCCCCATGTGCTTCCCTGCCAATCCCTGCCCCCGTCACTGTTGGTTGTCAATACCGTGCCGTTCACTTTGTCTGCATGGTCAGAAGTAACCAGATGTTAGTGATTTCCACTTTGCTTCTTAATATAAATCCACAAAAGTTCTAGAATTACATTATTTTATGTATATTACAGTCTGCAAACTAGTAATTTGTCTTTTGAGAGACGCTAAATGGTGTTTGGCTAATTGCTAGTTAGCTGACTAGTAAGCTAGCTAAATGTACACAGAGAAAACGTAGCTAGCTAATAAAACTTGATACCAGTACTGGTGTAGGCCTAGTTCAGCATGTTGTTTGTGCAAAAGTATCTTCTAAATCAGAGATGGAGAAGCATGAATATGTTAGCTAGTGCTAGCTAACTACATGAAGTAAGAGAAAACATGTAATGTAACATTAGGGTCCACTGGGAAACACTGACCAACACTTTGGTTCCTACCATGTCACAATAATTCCTCCCTGGCTTTTTCATTCATTGTCATGTCAAACAACAATGTATTCAAAGTACTGTCCACTATATTCCAACAATAGCATTAGAATATTCATTCTATTTCCATGATTCCAACAGTTCACCAATTAATTAGGACTATATTTTTTGCCCATATCATGCAGCCCCACGTGGCACAGAGTGTAAATGATAACAAATGAGTGCAGAAAATGCAGAAATATCGGGATATGATATTTTGGTCATTTCGCCCAGCCCTATGTCGGATGTTTCCAAGGTTTTGTTTTGCCTTGAGAAAATTGCCATGAGCTATATGTTTTCCTTCATGACTGTGCTGATTTATGATGCTAATACTGGAATTAAAGAGAATTTAAGTGTCTTATGTGTCTTTCAATTTACACTTAGTTTGCTCAGTATGTCAGACCTGTAGAGAGTGTGGTTTGTTTCATTCCCTCGACATATGGTCTGTTTTTTATTTTTCTACGGTTATTAAAGGCAGATGTCGCATTCTGACTCGTTTCATATGTTATTGTGGAATCCCAGACCTAGCAATTTCCTTTGCCATCTATCTTTTGTGCAGTTCAAGGTTTGTTTGAAACACAGCTTCATTACTGTGGGGTTTCAATTTGGAAGACAAAATAAAAATGTCTTGTCTTTGAGAACTGCAGCCTCAACAATGACATAATAGTGATGCATGCTTTGCAAGTCAGGACCGAGGGTTTGCGAGCCAAGGACAAGCTATTAGAGGGTGTAGATTCTAGTGGTTGATATTCCTCCAATCATATAGCTCTGAAGTCTGTATTCTTCCTGGTTGCCTCTATAGCTGTGACCTGAGGCGATGTACAGTTTGTACTCAAGCCTGAAATCTGCCTCCCCACATTGAAGTCAGTAAACCTCCACCCCTACCCGGGCCTCCCTGGATTTGGGATGGAATTTTCTACACACGTGTCTTATGGAAGGGAGTGCAGATTCAGAATGCCCTATCAGGGTGGGTTTTGCCCACCTGGCTACAGTCCAACAGGGAGAGGGAGGGGGGAGCTGTTTCTCCATAGTGTGGCGGGTGGGTGGGTGGGTGGGGGGGTCAGAGCACTGAATAGGTCACTTGACAGTCTCTCTGTCTCCTCCCTTTCTGGGCGGGGGCGGGGGGGGAGAGGATTGCACTGAGGGGCGAAATGGATGTCAGGCCAGGGTTCGGCGGGGGTGGGGGGGAGGTGAAAGAGTTTCTTTCTGCAGTAGCTAGCTAGCGCTGAGGTTTGTAGGTTAGCATTACTGCATGCACGCCACCTGTTTAGACACGGTCAACAATAACTCACTTGTCTGCCATCTCAAAATGACGTCTCGCTCATGCGAGGACTGCTAGAAGTGTTACTCCCTACTGACTTTTATCAGTCAGCTTATTGGCAAAAATTTAAGTGTTCTACCTCTCACCAAAGCCAAAGACTATTTGTCCCAGTACTGTATGAAGGTGTTTTTAGACTAAGCTACACATTGATAGATATAGCCTCCTGGGTAGCTGGATTCCATTTCATTTGAAACCTATGAAATATAGCAGAGTCCACCTCTGGTCTTTCCAATTTGATGTTTCTAGGAGACATATTTAGACCATTGATCAGCATGAAAAATCTAAACATTTGATCTTCGGATAAGGCCCATCCCCCCGACTTAGCAATAAACCACACATTGCAGACCTGACGGCATTTACAAACTTTGGCAAGCGCTTCTTTATTTACATCCAGGCTGTCTCACTGAGTCACAGCTGTAGTTTCATCATTTCATTTTTCTATTTTTTACTAGCTTTTTTTTTGTTGTAGAATGGGGTAACCCAACACATTTGCACAAGTGAGAGCTATATCTCCATGGTGGTGACCAACAGACAAAATGGTGTAGCAGTGGAAAGAGGAACATGGGCACTCCTCACAAAGTCATGCACAGAAACTGCGGTTACCACCTATCCATTCAGATAGACCAATATCAACGCTTTTAGTCAGAGAGAGAGAGAGAGAGAGAGAGGAGCACACAGTTTAGGTACAGTCTATAGTCAGATGACACCAGGTTTCCGTTGTGTCAGACAGAGGGCGTCCGTGAGTTGTAGTTTCTAAAAAGCCCAGAAAGGGGAGCCCTACAGTCGATAATGCTCCATGACTGCCAACCATACAAGACCAATCTGGGTCAAACACAAGTATTGATTGACACATAATTGAATACAACAACGATTATGCTCCCTTGCTTGGTGCGGTTGAAATACACGTAACCTGTAGTAACAAAAACTCTTATGCAGATAACATCTATGCTGGTTGGGTAGCGCACAGGTTTTAGCAAATGTTCAGTAAAGGCCCCTTCAACATGGACATTGTGTCAAATCCATTGCTCTCCAGATCCACCTCCATGCATTTGTGAGAGTATTTACATGTTCCGTTTTAAATGTTTCAAACCTGTCCATGCAGCATGCATAGGTCTTTAAGAAATCCAACCTCTTTGTTTATGCTGAGTTAGGTCTCAGCTATGTTGAAAATGTTGACACAAAAGAGATGTTACATGGACACAATTTTGATGTGACTGAACCTTACAGAAGACAGCAGTGTTGACTTCATATCAGAAAACGGATTTCTGAGAAGGCTTCTCCCAATCGCAAGCACAAAACTACTGTAGAAGGGCACAGAACTGAGTTGCTGTGGAAGTTAGTTCAAGAGATGAGCGTTCCCTGTGGGTGGGGAGAGAGGGAGGTATCGTCACTCCCAGCATTACATTTTGTGGTTCTGCCCTATTAAAACTCAACAAGAAGGGCCTAAAATAACCGTCCCCCACACCCTTCCCCCAAGTGTACACAGAGGGACACTAGCGTCCCTGTCCTACAGCTTTAAACGTATGGACCCCGATCCTTCCCACCCCATGTCCCGCCCTTCACTGAACCAAACACACTGACACAAACAGTGCTCTCCCTGAAGAAGAAAAAACAAAACAGATTTACATTCAGAGGTTTCCTTTAAAAACGTTGTCATATTCACCCTTGTTCAATGTCAACTGGTAACGTAGCGTTATCGGGTTTAGACAAAATCACGGTAATCGTTATTCATTGTCTATTTAACCATTCTAATACTCTTCATCGAGACCTTTGGTGACTCTATCAAAACGTCCAAGGACAAAATACTGTCAGACAGATCCACTTGCGACAGGTAGTTCACAATAGATGTTAACTAAAAAAAAAATACAATGAACAAAGACCTATTTCCCCATTCATTTCGAACAAAAGGATTACTAAATGTTTCAGGCCAACATTTGTCAGGCTGCATTTTCACTGCCCGCCCCATGATTCTTCAACATAGGAAATGTTGGTTACTCTCACATCATATCCCAAAATGTGTCCTTCGTTAACATTAAAAACACTGATTTGAGCACTGAGAGGGTTCTGTAGCTAATACTGTTCCCAAACATGACTTTTTGCACAGTTATTACGACGGGACAATGAGCCCCTGGAATACATATCTGTCTAAAATAGCAACACAAACATTTAACCACTAACGTTAAACCATTTTGCACGGTAATTTACTGCGGTCAAGAAGTGCCTTCAGGGGACAAGTCTGTCTGGGTGCTCTGCGTTACAGAGAGTTAGTCTGGGTAAAAACATGCAGGCTGTCCTGGCTCTAAGGCGCCACGCTGTGGCCACCAAGTGTTACTACGTTACTTCGCCTTGTGCCCTACCGTTACCTCCTCGCGTTAACGTCCATCTTCTACGGTCAACTGATATAAGTTTTATTCATCCTTGTCCCTTTTAACTATAATCTGATGGAATATATTCGCTTATACAGAGATCTACTTTTACAGTTACATTGTTTAAGGGAATTACGGTAGAAAGGTGCAAAACAAACTCATCTTAGACTGGGTCTTGATTAGTTCATAATGGGGGGAAATCTCATTCATGAAAGCTGCCTTCCTTGAACAAGTTCATTTTTTAAATGACAGACCTCAACATTTGGGCTTCAGAAGGGAAATTAGCCCAGTCCCCCGACCCGTTACTTCAAACAGTAATCTCTTCATTCTGCTGGTGTACATTTGGTTCCACACATCAAAAAACACACATGCACACTTGGAGCATATTGCTCACATGAACAATACCACTAATGATACACTAAAACAATGGGCACAATCCACTGTGTGTGAGTCAAGACACTTGAAACATTGGGTTTACAAACGACCACTTTGGGCTCATCCGAATGAGACGCAGTGGGCCACTATGACTCAGCAGGAAAGTCCATCTGGTTGAGATGAGAAGGCTCTAAAACAGTGATCGTTCTGCAGGCAGCTGGTACAATGACTTCTAGTCTCTATGGAAAGACAGTGACATGCTGGTGGGTTCTAAGTGGTCGACATTAAAAGCAACCCACTGTGTTAGGGTTCTTTCGAGAAACAAAATGTCCGCCAAAGGCCTGTGGTCGCAGGAGTGTGGAGAGAGATGGTCGGTCAGTCAGAGCTGAACAGATTGAGGGCCGTTTTTTTTTTGTTGGACACATGCAATTGGGGGATGGGCAAGAGGTCAGTTCCCTAGCGATTAAAAAACAAACAAACACAACACACAAAAACACAGGTCTGGGGTCAGATGAAGAGTGCAGAGAGAGAGAGAGCGAGAGAGAGAGAGAGAGAGAGAGAGACGTCCTTGACAGGGCGTTTAGGTGTTCCTCACAGCCAAGGCCTGCTCCAACTCCTGTCTCCTCTGCTGGATCTGTGAGAGGGTAGAGTGGAAGGATGCCATCACCACCACACACACAGAAACAACCCGGGCCTCAATACACCCGAGGTTGATTCCCAGTATCAATCAATTTGTAAGAAGGGGTTATTTAAATAAAGTTGGATTGCTTGTGTTACACAGTTGTGGTAAGACCAGTGTGACAGAGCAGGCACAGCTTCAAAGCTAAAAGATGACTATTCCACGCTGATCTCGATTCCCAGTTTGTGTTCCTACTTGGACGCTGTGTTGTGGGAGTTGTTAAAAGGTTTTTAAAAGGTGCAGCGTTTGACGTGTCTCCTCACCTTGCTGTAGAAGTAACGACTGACTGCCTCCTGGGACCAGGGCTCGTGGTAAAACTCCGCCCTCCTCTCCTCCTCCGGGTTCCCCACCACGTCCGTCATCAGCTGCAGCCAATCAGAGAGCATGGTTAGTCACACCGTATGTGTGTGCGCGCGCGTGTGTGTGTGTGTGTGTGTGTGTGTGTGTGGCCCTCACCTTCAGGTCTCTGCTCTGGGACTTTAGCCAGTCCTGGATGTAGCCCTTAGGATCCCTGGAGAAGCTGAGCATAAAGTCCCTCTGGATCTTCAACTGGTTGATGGACTCGATGGTTTCGTGGATCTAAAGGATTCGTAATGATCACCGGTGTCAAGAGGACAGCTTCACACAAATCCACTCTAAGCATATGACAACGACTTTCCAATGTCAATACACACATTTCTTTGAGTCACTGCGTCCCCCCCCCCCCCCCCGAATATAAATTCAGACTGAGTAAGAAACGGTGGCGGCGGTGTGAAGGGTGTCAAGGCTTTTCACACAGGAACACGAAGCCACGACACCTTGGTGTCACACACAGTGTAAAGATAGATTTACATTGCGGAGATGCGGGAACAACAATCCCGCTCCCGACACCTCAGCTTTTCCCTACACTGCCATTTATACCGATAAATGGTTACCCACGGCGGGCGTAAAAGTGTTAGCAAGGGTTAGGGTGAATTCAATTCCAGTCAATTCAGAAAAGGAACAAAATTCAATTTCCAAATTTGGCCCATTGAAAAGTATTAAAGAGAATTGGAATTGGAATTTCAGTGTTGAAATGGAATTGACCTCAACCCTGGCGATTGCATGTCCGGCGACGAGATTCTCCGGGACAATCAGATAAAACTGTAATCCAACAGAGTCAAACCGCTCTGAACTCTAATTCACATGTAACTCACGGTACTTAGTCGTCCCGCATCTCCGCAATGTAAATCTACCTTAAAGGTCATCTTGGGTAATTGTGATTGGCTATCCTTCTTGTGTGGTTGTCCCACCTTGTTGTCCAGTGAGGCGATCTCCTGCTGGTTGGCGGTGGAGAGCAGGAAGCTGCTCATCTGGCTCTTCAGGGGGTCCTCCACCTCCACGTCGATGTCATAGCACGCCGTCTTCTTCTGGTCATTAGGGTCCACGCTGTAGGAAGGGGGGGGGGGGGGGGGGGGTGAGAAGACTTTCTGAGGTTGTTGGCAGTACTTCAAATGTGATACACTTTTTATTGTATTTTTTTATTTAACCAGGTAAGACCAATGAAAAGGTTGGGAGGCAAAAATGCTGGTGGTCTTTCTGTATCTTACCAGTATTCTTGCCTCCCAGGCTAGCCTTTGTATTGTATTATCTGCCCTTTGGGACGGCATTACCTGTGAAACACTGTGCCCACATTCTTATTTTATACCATTTCAAATGTATTCACCTGCTGGATTTTTCACACTGTATCTCTCAACTTTTTGTTGTTGAAAGAATTGATACTTTTTCTTGGTGTCGCCTTTTATGACCAGGCATTCACCCTTAAAACCAGGAATTTGTCAGGTAGGTGTTAAGTCTGATCTGCTCACCTGATGACGTGGTTGATGACGATGGGGTCAGGGGGCAGGAGGAGGTTGGTGAGACGCTGGGGGATCTCCGAGAACTTGAGCCGCGGGCAGTCAAAGATCTGAGAGGGAGACAGTAACATCTCAGAATAAAGGCCTAGCACCAGAGATGAGGAAATGTGTGTCCCCCAAATGGCACCATAGTACCTATTTAGTGCACTACTTTTGGCCAGGGTCCATAGGGCTCCTATGGGGTAGTGCACCATATAGGGAATATGGTGCCATTTGGGACGTAGGCAACAACATGCAACAGCTAACAGGTAACAGAGTAACAGAGGAGAACTAGAAGAGTGTCGTCTACCTGCTGAAAGTACTTGTCACAGTTGATGTACTCCTTGTCGTGGGAGTCCTGCAGCTTGTTGGTCTTGACGTACTGCCACAGGGCCTGGATGATACAGGAGCGGGTCTGGGTGTGGATACCCAGCAGGCGAGCAAGACGAGGGTCCAGCTTGAACTGGGGGGGCTGGGGAGAGGTCAGAGAACACCATCAGTACTAGCCCAGGCAGGAACTAGGAGCCTCAGGCAGGAACTAGGAACCTCAGGCAGGAACTAGGAACCTCAGGCAGGAACTAGGAACCTCAGGCAGGAACTAGGAACCCCAGGCAGGAACTAGGAGCCAAAGACAGGAACTAGGAACCTCAGGCAGGAACTAAGAACCTCACACAGGAAGTAGGCGCCTCAGACAGGAACTAAGAACCCCAGACAGGAACTAGGAATCCCAGGCAGGAACTAGGAACCTCAGGCAGGAACTAGGAACCCCAGGCAGGAACAATTACAACTGCCAGATGACAGCTGCTTTGCGGACACGTTTGACACACTTCTGAATAGCTTTTAGCCTCATGTACTACTTTCTAGGAAAGCACACGAGTGGACAGCAATGTGAATACCCACTGGGCAAAAACTGGTTGAATCAACATTGTTTCCACGTCATTTCAACCCCAAAATTCAATGTGATGGCGTTGAATCAACGTGGAAAATGTATTGAATTGGCAAAAAGTCATCAACGTAAGAGATATTCATTTTTTTCCCCGACCCAACTTTTAACCTAAATCCAATGACAGGGTGAGGTGACATTTTTGGTTGAATTCAAGTTACCTGACAACTCAACCAAATGTAAATCAAAACTAGACGTTGAACTGATGTCTGTGCCCAGTGGGTAGTGTCTCTATGGCGCCCTCACCTGGTAGTCTAGCATTAGCAGCAGTGTGCAGCGCACGCTCACGTCCCCTGGCCTCTTCACCTGGAAGCCGTCAGTCTCCTGGGTGGTGGGAGTGCGATGCCACTAGCAGGAAACACAGAGACAAAAACTCCACCTTGAACACTACCTACGGGCACCGGCCACGGACTTCCAGAACATTCTGAATGTGTACATACAAACGTGCACACAAAGACGATAAAAGAATACAAAACCAAAATGTGTACACTTTCAACGAGCAGCCTTGCTCTCGACCCTTTGAGTTTGTTGTCTTTTGGAAGGCTGAATCGCTGTAAAAGAATAGATCATGCATGGCGTGGTAAGGAACTGAGTGAACTACCAAGACAGCAGAGGGTTGATCATTTGTTTCTGCAGAGTCGCTAACTCATATGTTGGCATTCAAAAGGAAATGATGGTCAGATTGAAAATGACAATCTGCAGAGATATTTTGTAACCTAACAAGAGCATGGCTTATCAAGTTAAGACTGTACCCTACCCAAATGAAACCTCTATTTGGCATTACAGTCGTTCCGATTACATTTTGTCCTCTGTTATCCGGGTCTCAAACCCTCCCTGGTATTTTATCTATGTGGAAATGTTAGTTGAGTCTGCATCTTACCTTCGCTTTACTGGTCAGCAGCTGAAAAGAAAAACACTTAAAGTTCCCTGCGTTTCAGTGCATTGTAGCCACTTAGCATGCAACACCGGGAAAGACCTGGGAATGCTTTTCTAGTTCTTTACCCACTAACTCAATGTAGGGTTTACACAAGTATGTTTTCATAATTGTGCTGCGGTACTTCAGGATCGTGAAACATTTCCTTAAAACAGACAGATTCATTCAAGCAAAGATTTATCTCTGCCGTTTATCCTTGCTAAAATATTCTAAGGTATTCTCTAAGGTGGGAAACCTTGAGAAGTACTCTTACTTCTAAGACTTAATTAAGCATTTTGTCAATTCATAACACATCCTGCAGTGCTGTGTGAACTTGATTCCAGTGGCAAAAAAACAGGATCTCTCTCCAAACCATGTTTTTACAATTCAAAGGTCACAGAATTGTATGGTTGGAATCCCAGACACCATTCTCTGGTAGAATCTTCATTCTCTGATAAAGTGGATTCCTCGAGATCCTAAACCCATTTAATGCTCAAATTAGATGTCATAAACTCGCTATATGAGAGTAATGAGCTCTATATGACTGGCTGTATTTTCTACTGTAACAGATCTGTTATCGGATGATGGCATCAGCCAGCTAACTGAACAACAGTGATGTCAGGTCTTCCAGTAGCCAACAATACCAAAATAGGCTAAATATATGAGAATAGTGTATTTCTTTTCTCTGAATCATAACTAAATACAAACCATCTGGTATCACTAAACCACACATGTAGCCAATGGCCTAATCTTGTACAGCGGGAGTGCAGGAATATTGCGAGCTGCATTGTAACTAAAGATACAATGCCAAAAGTATTTTGTGGTTAAAAAGACTATGGTTAACCCCTCGTTTGCCCAAAACCTGCTGAACAGATCTGGATGAGGCTGAATGGCGGGACCATAGAATTAGAATGAATAGAACGGACATCTCCATTCAGGTTAATTATGCCATAATGGGTGGACTGGGGGGGAGGGGTCATTTTGAGGGTCCCCCAAAAGCAGTAAAGCACGAAGTGACTCCAAACAAGAAAAAGACATTCCATTCTCATTCTATTTCTATGGACGGGACACAGACAGGGTAGAGGAGACGAGAGCGAGACGAGAGCGAGACGAGAGCGAGACACAGACAGGGTAGAGGAGACGAGAGCGAGACGAGAGCGAGACGAGAGAGGACAGAGGGTTGTGTACGGTCGGTGGTCATCGGGGAACATGAACTCACCTCTACCAGGTGGTTGTCAGGACCATACAGGTCTTTGTCTAGCTCGATCACCAGGCTCTTGAAGAACGAGGAGAATTTCCTCTTCAGCTTCCCAGGCTATGAAACAAAGAGGTGGCGAGTTAGTTTAACATGGATGGAACATTTGGGCTGACGTGAAGATTTGAAGAGTGTAACAAGCAAAAACTCTCATACACACACACGCACGCAAGCACACACACACACACGGGCAAACATGTCTATATTGTGGATAGGGTTTCCCCCCTTTGTAAACCAGTTTGATGTAGTCTGACACGGTCTGTTTCCTGGCTGCTGAACATCAGTTTCCGGGAGTGATTCCAACTAAACCACTACGAAGACCTGTCCAACACCTGCCTTAGAGAACTTGATATATACTGTTGTCATTGACTATAGCAACATTTCTTGGACACCAAAGCAGTGATATCATTGTATCTACTGTAAGCCCTAGGGAGCGGCCAAAGACGAAGGAAGGAGACCACATACAATGTGAAAACAGGATATTCTCATGGTCTTCTTCCTTAAAAGCTGATTCCAAATATTTGTGGGCTCTAAAACCTCAAAATGGCTGTGAAATGACAACCCCCGCCTTGAAACTGATGAGAGCATTTGAGTCGAGCCACCACTTGAAGTCGAGCTAACTCTGCAAAAGCAATCTATATGGTCATCTTGCTTTTCCTGCCCCAGGCATAATCTGTGTAAACATTTTGCAAAACATTGATCATTCCTCCGAAGGTCTAACTAACCAAACAACTCTTGCTGCTGACTGAAGTGGCCCGACGGTGGAGTTGTGGACATATGTTAGAACTATACAAGACTGTCGTACATTACTGTGGGGCAAACGCACCACAAAGCTGCTCCTGGATCAAAGCTAGCAATTTTCATACTTGGTTGAAGGATTAAGGCATGGTCTGTTTTTATTAAGGTATTTCACTGTGGTCAAAAGTAATTTTAACCAACCATGCTGCCACATTCAAATACCAACCCCCAGAAAAAATGTCCTCAGGAGAAAATGAAATTGACTTAGTGGTAAGGATACAGTTGAAAAATAACCGTTCATAACCACCAACATCCATAGAGGAGACTTTACAATAAGAGGAAAATAGGAACTAAACTAAATCAAAGGATAATGTCGCTGAATCAAACAAATCAGTGATGATGAATTAATACAGTGGCATTGCATTGTACTACATGAAGTAGTGCACTCACATCATCCAGCAGCTTCCCCTCAACCCGCAGCTCCCATGATGCAATGCTGCCGTCTGAGTCGTCAGCGTCGGGCTTGGCAGGGTTGAAGGTGTTGGAGATGTACAGCCTCAGTTTACGCTTTTGCTGTCGACACAAACAAAAAGACACGGTTGGAACCCGCGGTGGTTTCTCTACACATCAGTCTTGGCACTTTGGTACGAGTACAGCGCATTCGGAATGTATTCAGACTCCTTCCCCTTTTTCCACATTTTGTTACCTTATTCTAAAATGTATTAAATGATGTTTTTTCCTCATCGATCTACACACAATACCCCATAATGGCAAAGCGAAAACAGGTTTTTAGATTTGGTTGCAAATGTTTCAAAAAGAATAATAAAGAAATACCTTATTTACATAAGTATTCAGACCCTTTGCTATGAGACTCGAAATTGAGCTCAGGTGCATCCTGTTTTCATTGATCATCCTTGAGATGTTTCTACAACTTGATTGGAGTCCACCTGTGGTAAATTCAATTGATTGGACATGATTTGGAAAGACACACACACCTGTCTATAGAAGGTCAAACAGTTGACAGTGCATGTCAGAGCAAAAACCAAGCCATGAAGTCGAAGGAATTGCCCGTGGAGCTCTGAGACGGGATTGTGTCATAGCACAGATCTGGGGAAGGGTACCAAAAAATGTCAGCAGCATTGAAGGTACCAAGAACACAGTGGCCTCCATCATTCTTAAATGGAAGAAGTTTAGATCCACCAAGACTCCTCCTAGAGCTGGCCGCCCGGCCAAACTGAGCAATCGGGGGAGAAGGGCCTTGGTCACTCTGACAGAGCTTTAGAGTTCCTCTGTGGAGATGAGAGAACCTTCCAGAAGGACAACCATTTCTGCAGCAGTCCACCAACTGGCCTTTATGGTAGAGTGGCCAGACGGAAGCCACACCTCAGTAAAAAGGCATGGAGTTTGCCAAAAGGCACCTAGAGACAATCAGACCAAAAGAAAGAAGATTCTCTGGTCTGATGAAACCAAGATTGAACTCTTTGGCCTGAATGCCAAGCATCACGCCTGGAGGAAACCTGGCACCATCCCTATGGTGAAGCGTGGTGATGGCAGTATCATACTGTGGGGATGTTTTTCAACAGCAGGGACTGGGAGACTAGTTAGGATCGAGGGAAGATGAACAGAGCAAAGTACAGAGAGATTCTTGATGAAAACCTGCTCCAGAGTGTTTAGGACCTCAGACTGGGATGAAGGTTCACCTTCCAACAGGACAATGACCCTAAGCACACAGCCAAGATAACGCAGGAGTGGCTTCGGGACAAGTCTCTGAATGTCCTTGAGTGGCCAAGCCAGAGCCCGGACTTGAACCCGATCAAACATCTCTGGAGAGACCTGAAAATAGCTGTGCAGCGACGCTCCCATCCAAACTGACAGAGCTTGAGAGGATCTGCAGAGAAGAATGAGAGAAACTCCCCAAATACAGGTGTGCCAAGCTTGTACCGTCATACCCAAGAAGACGAGGCTGTAATCGCTGCCAAAGGTGCTTCAACAAAGTACTGAGTAAAGGGTCTGAATACTTATGTAAATGTTATATTCCAGTTAAAAAAATATATAGAGATTTGCAAAAAAATTCTAAAAACCTGTTTTTGCTTTGTCATTATGGTACTATGTGTAGATTGATGAGGGGGAAAAAATGATTTAATCAATTTTATAATAAGGCTGTAACGTAATAAAAGTCAAGGGGTCTGAATCCTTTCCTATTGCACTGTATGTACCAGTATCGTAATGATTTACATAAACTGAAGAGTAAAGTATAGTAAAGTATGGTATAGTGTAGTGTATAGTATAGTACATAGTATGTTTGTAAAGTATAGCATAATATACTGCTCAAAAAAATAAAGGGAACACTTAAACAACACAATGTAACTCCAAGTCAATCACACTTCTGTGAAATCAAACTGTTCACTTAGGAAGCAACACTGATTGACAATAAATTTCACATGCTGTTGTGCAAATGGAATAGACAACAGGTGGAAATTATAGGCAATTAGCAAGACACCCCCAATAAAAGGAGTGGTTCTGCAGGTGGGGACCACAGACCACTTCTCAGTTCCTATGCTTCCTGGCTGATGTTTTGGTCACTTTTGAATGCTGGCGGTGCTTTCACTCTAGTGGTAGCATGAGACGGAGTCTACAACCCACACAAGTGGCTCAGGTAGTGCAGCTCATCCAGGATGGCACATCAATGCGACCTGTGGCAAGAAGGTTTGCTGTGTCTGTCAGCGTAGTGTCCAGAGCATGGAGGCGCTACCAGTAGACAGGCCAGTATATCAGGAGACGTGGAGGAGGCCGTAGGAGGGCAACAACCCAGCAGCAGGACCGCTACCTCCGCCTTTGTGCAAGGAGGAGCAGGAGGAGCACTGCCAGAGCCCTGCAAAATGACCTCCAGCAGGCCACAAATGTGCATGTGTCTGCTCAAACGGTCAGAAACAGACTCCATGAGGGTGGTATGAGGGCCCGACGTCCACAGGTGGGGGTTGTGCTGACAGCCCAACACCGTGCAGAACGTTTGGCATTTGCCAGAGAACACCAAGATTGGCAAATTCGCCTCTGGCGCCCTGTGCTCTTCACAGATGAAAGCAGGTTCACACTGAGCACATGTGACAGACGTGACAGAGTCTGGAGACACCGTGGAGAACGTTCTGCTGCCTGCAACATCCTCCAGCATGACCGGTTTGGCGGTGGGTCAGTCATGGTGTGGGGTGGCATTTCTTTGGGGGGCCGCACAGCCCTCCATGTGCTCGCCAGAGGTAGCCTGACTGCCATTAGGTACCGAGATGAGATCCTCAGACCCCTTGTGAGACCATATGCTGGTGCGGTTGGCCCTGGGTTCCTCCTAATGCAAGACAATGCTAGACCTCATGTGGCTGGACTGTGTCAGCAGTTCCTGCAAGAGGGAGGCATTGATGCTATGGACTGGCCGCCCATTCCCCAGACCTGAATCCAATTGAGTACATCTGGGACATCATGTCTCGCTCCATCCACCAATGCCACGTTGCACCACAGACAGTACAGGAGTTGGCGGATGCTTTAGTCCAGGTCTGGGAGGAGATCCCTCAGGAGACCATCCGCCACCTCATCAGGAGCATGCCCAGGCGTTGTAGGGAGGTCATACAGGCACATGGAGGCCACACACACTACTGAGCCTCATTTTGACTTGTTTTAAGGACATTACATCAAAGTTGGACAGCCTGTAGTGTGGTTTTCCACTTTAATTTTGAGTGTGACTCCAAATCCAGACCTCCATGGGTTGATAAATTGGATTTCCAGTGATTATTTTTGTGTGATTTTGTTGTCAGCACATTCAACTATGTAAAGAAAAAAGTATTTAATAAGATTATTTCATTCAGATCTAGGATGTGTTATTTTAGTGTTCCCTTTATTTTTTTGAGCAGTGTATATTATACCGTGTTGGGGAAGCTACTCTGAAAATAGTTTACCAAGCTACCAATTACTTCACACTGGAAGAAGTTAAGATACACTCAAGCTAACTTTAAGACAAATATAGTTTACTTAACTAAAGTTACTTTTAAAAAAGTAGTTTACTACATCCAAACTACTTCATGAAAAACAATCACATGTAAATCTGACTACAAATCGCAAGAACAGATCACTTTGGGGTTATATGTTAACAGAATGTGAAATTTAGCCTATTAAACCCAGAAGTGAGAATTAGGCAGGTCTGATGCAAAAAAAGAAAATAAATGATTGCCTATTCCACCCATATTTTATTTTTGCACAAAAAGTAGTGTGTAGTTCCAGTAGTTAGCTACACCTCTACATGACAAGGAAGTAATTAACTACTGAAAACACTACCAAGATTTGTATTTAGTTCAACTACCATCAAGCTACTGGGAAATGTAATTTAATTACTTGTTGAACTACATGTAGTTCACTGCTCCCCAACACTGATAGTAAAGTATAGTATTCACTGAGTGTACTAAACATTAAGAATATCTTCCTAATATTCAGTTGCACCCCCAACCCCCCTTTCCCCTCAGAACAGCCTAAATTCGTCGGGGGCATTGATTCAACAAGGTGTCGAAAGCGTTCGACAGGGATGCTGGCCAAAGTTGACTTCAATGCTTCCCACAGTTGTGCCAAGTTGGCTGGATGTCCTTTGGGTGGTGGACCATTCTTGATACACACGGGAAACTGTTGAGTGTGAAAAACCCAGCAGCGTTGCAGTTCTTGCCACAAACCGGTGCAGCTGGCATTTACTACCGTACCCCGTTCAAAGGCACTTCAATCTTTCGTCTTGCCCATTCACCCTCTGAATAGCACACATACACAATCCATGTCTCAATTCTTTAACCGGTCTCCTCCCCTTTATGTACACCGATTGAAATAGATTTAACAAGTGACATCAATGGAAGGGATCATAGCTTTCACCTGGTCAGTCTATGTCATGGAAAGAGCAGGTGTCCTTAATGTTTTGTACACTCAGTGTACTATAGTACTGTAGTGAGATACTTTAGGCCTATGATTTATTACCTTCATGGGTCTCTTCAGCGCTTCCTGGATGTCCACCCGTTTACGCATAATGGTCTGGTCCAGTTTACGTTCAAAGGCCAACAGGTCCATGTAAGCCTGGGACTCCGGGACCAGCTCACGAATCTAATCGGGGGGGGTTAACAAGAACCAATTATTTCAGTTAGTATCTCTGACAGACCACACAGTATACTGTATCATATCCAATGCTATACCTCTTTAGATTTTTTTTTTTTTACTTTAGCTATTATGCAGTAAAATTGCACAGAAAAAATGCTCAATATGACAATACGTTGTGGCATTGAGTTATATGTTTGAGCTTCGGTTTCATTAAGGCACGTTAAGACATCCTGCCATCGAAGCATGTCTGGTGTCTGCAATGCAGCTGAATTCTCACAAGCCAACATTTTCCCCCCAAAATATTTTTGTCCTTCTTTAACAGGAGTGACACCTAATGAAGGTGACAGAGCCGGCAGTAGTGCCTACAGGACCTGTGACTGCCCAGCACCACTCACTAATTGGTGCACCAATCCAGCATTTAGTGCTGCTAAGTCCGCATTTTAAATGCAGAGGGTGCAGCAGAGACAACCCCCCGCTCATACCCAACCCGCCCCGCCCCTACCCAACCCGCCCCTACCCAACCCGCTCCTACCCAACCCGCCCCGCCCCTACCCAACCCGCACCTACCCAACCCGCCCCTACCCAACCCGCTCCTACCCAACCCGCCCCTACCCAACCCGCTCCTACCCAACCCAACCCGCTCCTACCCAACCCGCTCCTACCCAACCCGCCCCGCCCCTACCCAACCCGCCCCTACCCAACCCGCTCCTACCCAACCCAACCCAACCCGCCCCTACCCAACCCGCCCCTACCCAACCCGCCCCGCCCCTACCCAACCCGCCCCTACCCAACCCGCCCTTACCCAACCCGCTCCTACCCAACCCAACCCGCTCCTACCCAACCCGCTCCTACCCAACCCGCCCCGCCCCTACCCAACCCGCCCCTACCCAACCCGCTCCTACCCAACCCAACCCAACCCGCCCCTACCCAACCCGCCCCTACCCAACCCGCCCCGCCCCTACCCAACCCGCCCCTACCCAACCCGCCCTTACCCAACCCGCTCCTACCCAACCCGCTCCTACCCAACCCAACCCGCTCCTACCCAACCCGCTCCTACCCAACCCAACCTGCCCCTACCCAACCTGCTCCTACCCAACCTGCTCCTACCCCAACCCGCCCCTACCCAACCCGCCCCTACCCAACCCGCTCCTACCCAACCTGCTCCTACCCAACCCGCCCCGCCCCTACCCGCTCCTACCCAACCCGCCCCTACCCAACCCGCTGCTACCCGCCCCTACCCAACCCGCCCCGCCCCTACCCGCTCCTACCCAACCCGCCCCGCCCCTACCCGCTCCTACCCAACCCGCCCCGCCCCTACCCAACCCGCTCCTACTCAACCCAACCTGCCCCTACCCAACCTGCTCCTACCCAACCTGCTCCTACCCAACCCGCTCCTACCCAACCCAACCCGCCCCTACCCAACCCGCTCCTACCCAACCCAACCCGCCCCTACCCAACCCGCCCCTACCCAACCCGCCCCTACCCAACCCGAGGGAGTCGGCAGACTGCCAAGGCTGCTTACCAAACTGGGCACAGGCTCCCAGACTCTCCCACTGCATTACCCCTCCCTCGCTCTTCCTCTCCATCTCTCTACCTGTCTCTCCCTTCATTGTTCCCTCGACCATCTCATTCCTTCTCTATCCGCATGTCTGTCTGTCGCCAGGTTGAGGTGTGGCGCAGACAGAACGCAGTTGCCGACATTCCCTGTCCCTGAGTCATCGCTGTGGCGCCCGAGTCCTGCAGCAATCGCCATTCCCCGTGTCTGGCTTGTGTCACGATAAGACCCACAGACTACAGAGACGCCTATACGAGTACTATGGGGCTCCGGTCCACGGTCACCAGCAGCAGCCGTTACAAAATCACTGGCCAACCAACACACCCCCGGGCTGGGCCGGGCTGAGACAGGGCAGGGGGTGCAGGGAGGGGGAGAGCGGAGGCTGTGGCTCAGGCAGGGAGAGGACAGCGGCTCGCCGTAGGTTTTCTTTTGCCCTGACTGGGACCACACGTAGGACGCGCCCTCACCTGTGGAGAGAACATGTGCCCGCTCCACTGCCTCGTACGCTGTGTCACAGTCGCTCCGTTGCCCACCAGTCTATTGATTGTTCCATTGGGGAAAATATGATGAACAATTGAAAAAGCGGCGCCCACCGCCGAGCCCCGTGCCAAGCCTCTGATCACCCGGGGCATCTCCTTTTGCTCCATTTCTAAACAACACATAATCATCTGCCCCTCCAAGCCCTCAGATCAAAAACACACGCGCGCGCTTTTTTTCCCTATTCAACAGAGAATCGATAACTGCGCACACAAACACTCGGGTAACGGGGGGGGGGGAGCAAAATATATGCAATCTCACCCTCTGTGGAAGAATCTTGTCTGCCATTTTCCTTCTCTTGGCGCTAGAGAGGGAGAGAAAGACGGAGAGAAGAAGGAAAACGAGAGCATGTTACTATGGTGACTGATAGTGTAGCGCCCAGGCCATCTGCTGGGCCACATCCAGCACCCCAGTGTCCCAGCTGTGTGTGTGTGTGTGTGTGTGTGTGTGTGTGTGTGTGTGTGTGTGTACGCAATGCGGATGTGTGTATGTGTTTTCAGGGGGGGATCCAGCGGAGGCAGGCGTACGGTATGCACACCTGGAGGGCAGGCACCAGTGGCATTCAAAGTGGCACATCAAAAACCTCATGCACTAACCTCTCATGACTTCAATGAGTCTAGACATCTCTTCATTGATAGATGGTGTGTATGTTCGTTAGTGAGTTTTGGCTCCTATGCCAACTGTGGCCCACTCCGGAGCCCAATTTGCTATTTGACCACCAATGACAATGCTTCCGAACCCGGCTTTCTTCTTTCCGGTGAGAAAAAAAAATAAAAAAAATGTTGCCTATTACCTTTCAGCAGCTCACAGACTTGTCAAATTCTTTGGGTATGAAAAAGTATTGAAAATGTATGGAGAGATATTTCAATTTCCTGTCTTGGACAACATTGTTACGACACCTGACGGGTTACTTATCATGGGTCCACGCTAAGGCAAATGAGGTGTGCTGGTTTGGTTTAGATGCCTTCAGGCTCAACTTGGCTGTCTTGGTAGTGTCTGCAGCTGCAGCCTGTGCCTCCTCAGTGAACTTTGGCTTACATGCTTTTGTTATTATTATTATTATTATTATTATTTTTTTACAAATCGTTTATCCCCGAAACAGTCGTGCATTGTTAATATTGGGCCCAGACACTGATTTGAGAGATCAAGTTTGAAATAGTATACAGTGTCATGGGTTTGTACTCTCTCAAGCCCCTCTGCATATCTGGTTCGAGTCCAAGGGAAGCCATTTTGGAAGCGTTTAGTACACCATAGGACAGAGACGGACATGTATAATCGAACGGTTTGGGATAGATATAGTGTGAGGAAATGGGAGTGCTGTCAAACTGTATTAGACATTGGTATACCAGCAGGGACCTGATTCTCACTCAGAAATCTTTTAACGGGGTAGGGCAAAAAAAAGGACGGTTTGCTAACAGGCCAAATAGCCAAACACATTAGAGCAATATCGGGGTCTGGGTTACATTTCAAAGGGATCTGAGGGTCTTAAACTGGGAACCAGTCTAGAGATCACATCTTGGCAAAACAGAAAAAGGTGTAGTTGATCGGAGAGGTTAGGATATCCTTTGGTGTTCAGCTGACATTCCTAAAAGAGACAGTATAATTTGTTCCCGTCATGCCATGCTTCAATCTACAGCATGCATCAGCACATTCTGATATACCATTATGAACACCTGGTTATGCTTTCCTCATGGGTAGACAAACACAGGGGTTTGTTTGGGGTTACATGTGGGGGTGGGGCGACCGTGCCTACACTAGGAAGTGCTAGGGTCGGGGGTCAGGGGGAGAGGGCGGCAGGGGGGGGGGGGGGGGGGGGGGGGGGGCGAGAAAAAACGTGTGAAAAAAAACGGACATGCAGCAGAATATACTCCTACTTTGATCCGAGCGTTGGATCTGACTGGGCATCTCTCATGTCCATCTGCCTCGCTGGCATCTCATTGGCTCCAGGGAATCCCACTGGCTTCCTAAGGGTTGATGGGATTTGAAGGTGGTCCGATTAGAGAAGTTGGTTGGTGTGGCAACACACTGGTTGCAGCAAGCAGGATGTCTGTTCTGAGGGACACACTCGGTGGTCCTCTGTGCATGTATGTGAATGGGTGCGTTAGTTTAGGTGCAAGTGTTTCGGTAGTATGTACAGGCAGCAGTGTTGGGGGGGGGGGGGGGGGGGGGGTGCATCTGTGTGCATGCACACACACACAAAGTGAGAGAGGAGGACATAGTGGATCTACGTTAAATCGGTGGATCTGGGCGTCTCATTGGACGCTTGTCCAGCGAGGAAGGTTCTCATTGGACCATGGGGAATCATGCGTCACTCACTTCAGTGTTTCAGTGTTTAAAAACGGCACACTAATAACAGGCAGACACACTGCTAATAAACACACTGGGACAAAGACACAGAGTAGCACACAGAGGAAAAGTGACAAGAGAAGCAGAGAAAACGCCCCGTCTACGGTTCTGGATCCAGGTAGTATTGATGAAAGTAGCTTGTGGGCAAACTGGGCATATTTGAACGCTTCTATGTAGGCAGTGGGCTTTCTCTGTAGAGTTGAATATCTGTGGTGGTGCAGCTGCACTTGAAACTTTTTTTACGACTCAGTATGGACTGTCCTATAACTCTCAGCCAAAACACCCAGCCTACTGTCTAATGTATATACTGCAAAAAAAAGTAGCACCTTAAAACTGATATTTGACACCACTGCAATTACACCAAACTATTTCTAGCATCTATGCACATTTACATTTGAACACGGGCTATTTTTCGAAGCACTGGCAGGTTTGTGTGGGTAGGAAAGTTCTGGCTCCACACGGCGGGCTCACGTGGGTCTCGGCAATAGCCATATGGTCTCAATGACACTGCAAACGCAGGTGGCTGTGCTCTGCTGGGCAGTTGACTGGGGAGGAGGCCGTCGACTGCCAGAGGACAAGCATACGCTTTTCCCAGAGAGAGTGTCACCCACTGGGTCACCCCGGGCCATCGATCAGGCAGGGTCCGCCACAGGGAGGGAGCCATGAAGGTGGGGGGGGACACAGGACAACATTTCCCTGGCCCTTGTTTGACAAGGCTGCTTAATTGTGAGTGGATCAATTGCACTGCAGAGAGAAGAGTGCATATTGATCTACTCTCTAGGAACCATACCTGGCTAAATCACCTCCCGCACAAATGACTCACGAGTCATAACTGTTGGTCTAGATGTGAAGCACAGCACACTCTGTGGCTGCTCATGGGATAGACTGACTTGTTATGATTATTATTGGGATAGACTGACTTGTTATGATTATTATTGGGATAGACTGACTTGTTATGATTATTATTGGGATAGACTGACTTGTTATGATTATTATTGGGATAGACTGACTTGTTATGATTATTATTGGGATAGACTGACTTGTTATGATTATTATTGGGACAGACTGACTTGTTATGATTATTATTGGGACAGAGTGACTTGTTATGATTATTATTGGGACAGACGACTTGTTATGATTATTATTGGGAAGATGACTTGTTATGATTATTATTGGGACAGACGTGACTTGTTATGATTATTATTGGGACAGAGTGACTTGTTATGATTATTATTGGGACAGACTGACTTGTTATGATTATTATTGGGACAGAGTGACTTGTTATGATTATTATTGGGACAGAGTGACTTGTTATGATTATTATTGGGACAGACTGACTTGTTATGATTATTATTGGGACAGAGTGACTTGTTATGATTATTATTGGGATAGACTGACTTGTTATGATTATTATTGGGACAGAGTGACTTGTTATGATTATTATTGGGACAGAGTGACTTGTTATGATTATTATTGGGACAGACTGACTTGTTATGATTATTATTGGGACAGAGTGACTTGTTATGATTATTATTGGGACAGAGTGACTTGTTATGATTATTATTGGGATAGACTGACTTGTTATGATTATTATTGGGACAGAGTGACTTGTTATGATTATTATTGGGACAGAGTGACTTGTTATGATTATTATTGGGACAGAGTGACTTGTTATGATTATTATTGGGACAGAGTGACTTGTTATGATTATTATTGGGACAGACTGACTTGTTATGATTATTATTGGGACAGACTGACTTGTTATGATTATTATTGGGACAGAGTGACTTGTTATGATTATTATTGGGACAGACTGACTTGTTATGATTATTATTGGGATAGACTGACTTGTTATGATTATTATTGGGACAGAGTGACTTGTTATGATTATTATTGGGACAGACTGACTTGTTATGATTATTATTGGGACAGACTGACTTGTTATGATTATTATTGGGACAGAGTGACTTGTTATGATTATTATTGGGACAGACTGACTTGTTATGATTATTATTGGGACAGACTGACTTGTTATGATTATTATTGGGATAGACTGACTTGTTATGATTATTATTGGGACAGACTGACTTGTTATGATTATTATTGGGACAGACTGACTTGTTATGATTATTATTGGGACAGAGTGACTTGTTATGATTATTATTGGGACAGAGTGACTTGTTATGATTATTATTGGGACAGACTGACTTGTTAAGGGGGAGACAACGCATTACATCCCAGAGCCCAGGTCAGCTCTCATTCTCAGGAGTGTAGATGGTAGACAAATATATACCACAGCTAACAGACCACAAAACAGACTGAAGACAGCGGTCATCCATTGGCTAAACTCAACCGCTCAATGTGGACGAAAGGGGCGAGCAGTGTCAGATACAGTAGTGGTTGCAGTACCAAAGCAAGCAGAAGGGGGAGCCCACACAGAGATACTCACAGCACGACAGGAGTGACAAACACTCAGTCTGATAGATGCAGGCGGTGAATTGCAGATGTTACACACAGAAACATGGGAAGAAACCAGGGCTAGGGGACAAACCACAGACACAGAGCCATGCAGTGGTTGACAGGGGACAGGGGGTTGGATCTTGGATGGATCCTGGCCGCGTGACTCACTTTCTGGCCCGGTTCTGGACGTTCTGCTGTTGCTGGACCTGCTGGGAGGGGGCAGGTCTCTTGCGGCTGGGCTCCATGACCGGGGCTGGCAGGCCGGGCCGCACCGCGGGGCTCCCACCGAACGGGGGTCCGGGGGGGCCCATGGGAGCACCCTGGTGGGGCATCCTCGCTCCAGACGGCATTCCAGGACGCTACGGAGAGGCGATGGGAGACAAGGGTTAGTTCCTGCACATATCAAATACACAGACATCCTGGTTCGGTAAGTAGTGTACATTCATTTGATTGGACTGTATCAGGTGTTTTAATGAAGGGCTGGAACAAAAGCCTGCACATACTGATGCCTTCCAGGATTAGGGTTAGGGTTCCAGGACCAGGAGTGGGAACCCCTGGTTCATTTCCTAGCCCAGGTGCAATTTACTCCAGTGATTCCGTTAATAAGACATCGAATGAATGAAATCAAGTCTCATTGTATTAATGTGTGTTGATTCCTTTTTCACTCTCTCATCTCTAATTCTTGGTGATAGAACGAACACTCAAAACATATCCTGAAGAAAGGGCCAACAGTGTTTCCTAACACGCACACACACACACACACACACACACACACACACACACACACACACTCACACCTGCTGGGACATTAGACTGAAGCCAAATGTCAAAACGGCTAACAATCTAGCCTGTGTGTGTGCTGTTGTGTCTGATGCCCGGGCCCCCCACTAGCAGAGAGAGGCCTGCCTGGCAACCTTGTGAGTCCTGGGAACAGCTGGGTGGCCCAACACCTGTGGCCGTCTGTCTGTTGGTCAGGCTATCTGTCCCATGGCAACAGCTGTTGTCCCAGGAAAAAGGCTCTGCTCGATGCCTCAGCTAACTATCTGACTAGAGATGGAATCAAAATGGAGGGAAAAAAATGTAACCCAAAGAGCTGCCCAATAAGAGGAGAGTTCTGTGCAACAAGCATGGGAGAAAATACAAAAAAACGTGCTTCTCTCTCGGTTCTGTTACGACATCAACGCTCCATGAGATTAGAAAATCAAATCACTACATTTCCTAATACCGTATTTCCCTAAAATTGTTGACATGCCATTTGAGACTGTGGTAAAGCCAACAAAAATACAAAGGAAACACTACCTCATTTTAAGAGGACAATGTATGCCAATTCTAATAACTGATTTTGCTTTTCTGTGCGGTTAATATTGTATTATAATATTCATTCCACAAGGAGGAAATGTGTCACATTGGTTATTTCACTGCATTCTTTCAGTGAGGCTAATAACCTATCAGGGTTGGGGAGTAACGGATTACATGTAATCTGTTACATGTAAGGGATTACAAAAACCGGTAACTGTAATCCATTACGTTACCAGCAAAAATATTGTAATCAGATTACAGATACTTCTGAAAAACTAGATGATTACTTTGAGGATTACTTTCAAATTCAGAAAGGAGGTTTGCAGAACAAAAATCTTTGAACCATCTCTGTTTTCTCAATGACATTGAAATCAGCATTGAAAAAAGGCGCATGTTTAAGTTTGTTCCACCTGAGAAGTCTGACCACAAGTCAGAGACCACTATGATAACACACCTAATGGGTTTGATGGATCGTGGGAAAAGAGCAGGTATAGGCTTTTGTAGGCTACAGTCCAAGCTATTTCTTCCAATGGTACGACTGCTGTCTGTGTATTTGAACGACTGCTAAATGTGTTTTTGAACATGAATAATGGTTGGATTTAAGAAGTTTAAGCTGCCTATCAATCGCTGCACAGTGGGGATCCAAGCCTATGGAATAAAAGTGGGGCTTTTATTGCTCATTCTAATTCATGCTGATATTGATTTTTTAATCCACAGGTCTAATGGACACATGCTCAAACTCGCACGCTTTTGATAGACTTAAAAGGGGCAATCTGTAGTTGATACATCCATTTTTGGACTTATAATATATATATATGGATATATATATATATCCATTGATTCTTGAAGAATATAATGCCTCATGAGCTTAGTTCAACTGTCACACTCCATTAGAACCCAAAATATAAGCTTATTTTTCTCCAATGTTTGTAATCATAAGCAAACACTGTATAGCCTCATAACATCAGGTTAAAACAATACTTTTGATATCATGGATGGTCAGTCCTTGCATCCATAGCTCTGTCTATTAATCTGAGAGTGGTTACATTTCTCCAGGCCCACCCCTCAGCTTTCTACCAAAACAGAGGGATTTCCCCTTTAAACAGCTGCATATTATCAAGATATCAAAGTGTCACCAACAAAAAGTGAAACAATAGGCCTATAGCAAATGCAGCATATGGCATTCATTTTTCACATGTAAAAGCGCTTTTCAGTAGTGCACAAAGCATGCCATTCTATGAGAGCAGCATTTATTTTTCAACTCGAAATCAATGAGCCCAATCATGACAACAAAATCATAAACAACAGAGTAGAGCTGGCTAATAAATCCTTAGTTTCAGGGTCATGCTCAGGTTAAACAATTTGGCTAATCTATACTTCCATATTTCCAAATCCTATTCTTGAAGATCAAGGGGTATAACATTTATTGGAATGACTGGAATTCTGATAGACTTTGGTTTTTAATGTAAAGATTTAATTTAAAATTATCATTATATGTAGTAGAAAGTGATGGGTTAGATGAAGCCTACCTAACCAACCCATAAAGTAAAATTTAACATCCATATCTGGCCAGCTATGTAAACTTTAACATAGATTTTTCCTGCAATAGATGTGGTTAATTGGTAACATATATTTTTGTATTCTTCTAATGCCTTTCAAGGGGAAAGTAATCTAACAGTAACTGAATGTAATCAGATTACGTTACTGTGTTTAAAAAAAAAGCTACGTTGCTGATTACAATTTTGGACAGGTAACTAGTAACTGTAATGGATTACATTTAGAAAGTAACCTACCCAAACCTGTAACCTATTCTTATATGCACCTCCTGTCCTGACTCCTTCAATAGCCACTTCTTATTCATAACAAATAGATGAGAGAGGAGGAGCCCTTGTGATCTGGCAAACAATCACCTTTACACCTTCGTATCGAAGTGGTCTTGGTAGGAGAGTTTAAAACCCTCTGAGGCTGCATCCCATATGGTGCCCTATTCCCTATATAGTGCATTACTTTTAACCAGAGCCTTAATAAGAGCCCTGATTAAAAGTAGTCCATTATATTGGGAATAGGATGCTATTTGGAACCGCAGCCCTAGTCCTATTATCAGTCAGATAGTGAAGATTTTAGTTCCAAAAAGCTACATCCACCAATTTTTCATATTTGTGTTTTTTCATCAGGAATGACTGCGTAAGGGTACCTTCATGTGTGTGTAAAATATTACTATTCTCCAATTTTTTATTTATAGATTCTAAATGTGTGTTAATATAGGGTTTGTTGCAAAATGCTATATAATGTTTGTATCCTGTATATTTTACTGTGATATGTTGTTGTCTCACCTAGCTATCTTAAGGTGAATGCACTAACTGTAAATAGCTTTGGATAAAAGCAGCTGCTAAATGACTTAATGGTAAAATGTAAATATTTGACATACATGTGACAGGTCTCATATTACTGTATTGATTCATTTTTGAAACACTTTTACAAATATTGATGTCACAAATGTACCATTTGTACAGTTCAAATGTAGTTATTTGCTTGACTGTGTAAAACCTAGCATTACCACTTCTCTGAGAGTGAGGCGGATTGACAGCGTTTTGCATCAAAACATTATTTGTCTCTTTAAAACGAAACCATCAAGTGATAGATTTCAAACAAATTTCAAACCAGTCTGTCATTGAACAACCCCAAGCCATGATTAGATGGTGAAAAAAAAACCCACACCAATCTTTTTCAAAGTTCTTTTAAAAGCAAAAGCTTAAATTTACCAACGTTTCTGAAAATGGATATATAGCGTTTTGGAATGAAACTCTTCAAGCGGCTCTGCAGTATGGTGCCCTGGTGCCTGTGGAATATGGCGCCTCGCAGAGTAGGAAACTGAGTGACAATGTTACCACATTACTGACCACCACCTTCCTAGTTCTCCTGGGAACAATAACAGACAAAAACACAGTAACAGGCCATACACGACAAGCGGTGTACTGCCAAACAAAATCTCTGGGATTATCTCCTATCACCCATGCTTTATTAAACTAGTGCTTTTGACATTTCTCATTCCCCTGTTGGCGAAAGAGTGTGGGTTTTCAATAGACTAAACTGTTGTGAAAGCAAGATAATCCCAGTTGGTGGGTAATGGGAGAAAAGCTAATATACTGTATGCACATCGACTATCAAAATCAAACAAAGACACGTACTGACATCTGAAGCGCACCCCAAACACTATGAATCATCAACAGCACTCATAACAATATCAGTTTACAACTCCACTTATTTGGCTGAGTGACTGTGTGAAGTAGCGTTGTGGGAGACGTTGGCGTCACCACTGTGACCTCGGGTTCCCACTGGGCACACCATGTCATTGCAACGTGGATAACTGGGTAATATTTGGTTGAGACGTTGATCAATGAGATTACAACCTATATTCACCCACTCAAAAAGACAGCCAAAAGTTAGATGAATTTCCAATGCGTTTTCACCATGCTTTCAAACCATCTAAAAGCACAACCAAATTCCAATGGAAAGACCACGTCTGATATTTTGTTTGTTTATACAACAGATGAATGCGTTATCACTGTGCGCCATCTAACAGCAGAACCAAATGACCCGGACGCAGTTTAGATTACATTCAAAGTACATGATGCAAGTGATCAATGCCGTTTAGGAATCCGCACAGATCATTACAGCAATTGTGAAGATCTCCACAGACCTGCGACGACCTTGGCACGCTATCTTGAACACGCATGCTTATATGATAACCTACATGTATGTTTGGCTGAGTTGGAGACATGAATCCAACATATCATGTTTTTTTTAACTTGTCGACGAGGCTATTTATTGTATTTCAAAAGTGATTATTGAATGGTTTTTGTTTGTCAACGCAACCAAACATTAACATTTGAAGGAGATTTATATTCCACTTAGATAGATCCATCTGTGCCACTGGCATTAATTCAAGTTTGTCTAAAAATTAATAATGGATATGTTGGATTCACGTCTCCATCTCCACCAAAAATTGTTGGATTCACGTCTCCATCTCCACCAAAAATGTAAGTTAAAGAATAGGACTAAATCAAAACAAACTTTAAATGCACTTCAAATAAAGTTTGATTTGATTGAGTTCACTATCACTAAATATCATTATATTTGAAATCAACCAGAGCTTGAAACCCTAAGCCTATTGTATTGTCTATTTTTAGTTCAAATTTTGGGTTGAATTGAAACAATAACTGTTGTTGACTTTGCAAATTCTATATAGGCCTAAATAGTATCATTGATGATATATGACTTATAGAGTATGGTCACATTTCATTTGCTCTGTTAAACCTACCCTTTGGAATGACTTGGAAAGCAACAGTGAATGTATTTCATTTTTAAGTGGAGATCTCTCCACAATCCTTCTCACAATAGCACTAATAATCAGTGACAAATATCATAGCTAAGCAGGGCTCGGTTAAAAACCTGGACGGGAGACAAAATGGTAGCTGTAGATAGATACATTCTCCAGTAGGAGGTGCTGCCCAGCCCATAGTTTTTTCTTATAGTGTATATAACGTTCTTCCTCAAAACAACAGTTTGCCTTGATGACTTTTTTCAAATCCAAAGTATTTTCCACGTACAGTGAGGGAAAAAAGTATTTGATCCCCTGCTGATTTTGTACATTTGCCCACTGACAAAGAAATGATCAGTCTATAATTTTAATGGTAGGTTTATTTGAACAGTGAGAGAAAGAATAACAAAAAAATCCAGAAAAACGCATGTCAAAAATGTTATAAAATGATTTGCATTTTAATGAGGGAAATAAGTATTTGACCCCTCTGCAAAACATGACTTAGTACTTGGTGGCAAAACCCTTGTTGGCTATCAGAGGTTAGACGTTTCTTGTAGTTGGCCACCAGGTTTGCACACATCTCAGGAGGGATTTTGTCCCACTCCTCTTTGCAGATCTTCTCCAAGTCATTAAGGTTTTGAGGCTGATGTTTGGCAACTCGAACCTTCAGCTCCCTCCACAGAATTTCTATGGAATTAAGGTCTGGAGACTGGCTAGGCCACTCCAGGACCTTAATGTGCTTCTTCTTGAGCCACTCCTTTGTTGCCTTGGCCGTGTGTTTTGGGTCATTGTCATGCTGGAATACCCATCCACGACCCATTTTCAATGCCCTGGCTGAGGGAAGGAGGTTCTCATCCAAGATTTGACGGTACGTGGCCCCGTCCATCGTCCCTTTGATGCGGTGAAGTTGTCCTGTCCCCTTAGCAGAAAAACACCCCCAAAGCATAATGTTTCCACCTCCATGTTTGACGGTGGGGATGGTGTTCTTAGGGTCATAGGCAGCATTCCTCCTCCTCCAAACACGGCGAGTTGAGTTGATGCCAAAGAGCTCCATTTTGGTCTCATCTGACCACAACACTTTCACCCAGTTGTCCTCTGAATCATTCAAATGTCATTGGCAAACTTCAGACGGGCATGTATATGTGCTTTCTTGAGCAGGGGGACCTTGCGGGCGCTGCAGGATTTCAGTCCTTCACGGCGTAGTGTGTTACCAATTGTTTTCTTGGTGACTATGGTCCCAGCTGCCTTGAGATCTTTGACAAGATCCTCCCGTGTAGTTCTGGGCTGATTCCTCACCGTTCTCATGATCATTGCAACTCCACGAGGTGAGATCTTGCATGGAGCCCCAGGCCGAGGGAGATTGACAGTTCTTTGTGTTTCTTCCATTTGCGAATAATCGCACCAACTGTTGTCACCTTCTCACCAAGCTGCTTGGCGATGGTCTTGTAGCCCATTCCAGCCTTGTGTAGGTCTACAATCTTGTCCCTGACATCCTTGGAGAGCTCTTTGGTCTTGGCCATGGTGGAGAGTTTGGAATCTGATTGATTGATTGCTTCTGTGGACAGGTGTCTTTTTTACAGGTAACAAGCACTCCCTTTAAGAGTGTGCTCCTAATCTCAGCTCGTTACCTGTATAAAAGACACCTGGGAGCCAGAAACCTTTCTGATTGAGAGGGGGTCAAATACTTATTTCCCTCATTAAAATGCAAATCAATTTATAACATTTTTGACATGCGTTTTTCTGGATTTTTTTGTTGTTATTCTGTCTCTCACTGTTCAAATAAACCTACCATTAAAATTATAGACGGATCCTTTCTTTATCAGTGGGCAAACGTACAAAATCAGCAGGGGATCAAATACTTTTCCCCCTCACTGTAGATTCCACGTCAAAATACGTTGACAAAATACGGTGAAACAATGTTGATTTAACCCGTTTCTGCATAGTGGGTCACCCCTATTTCCACCCTGGGGCTGCAGATGTCCCTGTCAGAGAGTTCACTGGATGACCAAACATGCTCTTAAAACATTAACAGAACGCATCCCAAATTGCACCATATTCCCTTTATAGTGCACTACTTTTAACCGGGGCCCATGGTGCTCTGGTTAAAAGTAGTGCACTATATTAGGGATTATGGTGCCATTTGCAGCCATAATAACAGCAGGCCCACATGTGAAAACAGTCGCAAAAACGGCCATTTTCCGACAAGCGTAACTTGAGGAACAAACGGCAACGGGCAAACAGGGTCTGGACAATTCTTTTTATATCTTCTACGCTCAACGTGCTGAAATAACACCCATAGCTACAGCCATGCCATAGTCTGTGACTGTGGCTTTACATTTCATATGACCTACTGCCCTTTAAAATGTGCACGGAGGTTGAATGTCAATGACATGCATGTCTATCTCTCCTGGCTCAAAGTTGAGAAGAGATTGACTGCGTCAATATTGGTCTTTGAACGAGGCGTTGAAGGTACCGAACTAGCAGTTCGGACACTCATCGGTATCGCACAAGACATGCAACCAGAGGTCTCTTCACAGTCCCCAATTCCAGAACTGGGGGGCTGGGAAACAGTATTAAACAGAGCCATGACTAAATGGAACTCTCTGCCACCCCAGGTAATTCGAGCTAGCAATAAAACCAGATGAAAGAACACCTTATGGCACGACGGGGGGCTGTGAAGAGACACACAGAGATGATTATGCATTTGGTATTGTATTATGTATGTGATACGTGGTTGGGATACGACTGTGATATGTGGTTTTCTCGCCTGGCCATTTTAAGATTAATGCACTAGCAGTGGGTTGCTCTGGATGGGAGCATCTGCTGAATTGCTCATTTGTAATGTAAATGTAGAGCTATGTATGTATATTTATGTCTTTTATTTGTTACGTTGTTTCCTGTTTGGACCGCAGGAAGAGTAGCCGCAGCCTCGGCAGCAGCTAATTGGGGATCCTAATAAGTACTAAAATAACGGAGGCCAGCCAGTCAGTGAGGCGGAGAGAGGCTGTGGTGCAATGGAGTCCACGTCCTCGCCCAGTCACATTCACACAGGTGCTGCTGTCACTCTGCAGCCTGGGGGCTGGAGCCAGGTAGGGAGGGAGAAGCAGATGTGTGGTTTCTCTGGGGCCTGGGGGGCTGGAGCCAGGTAGGGAGGGAGAAGCAGATGTGTGGTTTCTCTGGGGCCTGGGGGGCTGGAGCCAGGTAGGGAGGGAGAAGCAGATGTGTGGTTTCTCTGGGGCCTGGGGGGCTGGAGCCAGGTAGGGAGGGAGAAGCAGATGTGTGGTTTCTCTGAGGCCTGGAGCCAGGTAGGGAGGGAGAAGCAGATGTGTGGTTTCTCTGGGGCCTGGGGGGCTGGAGCCAGGTAGGGAGGGAGAAGCAGATGTGTGGTTTCTCTGGGGCCTGGGGGGCTGGAGCCAGGTAGGGAGGGAGAAGCAGATGTGTGGTTTCTCTGGGGCCTGGGGGGCTGGAGCCAGGTAGGGAGGGAGAAGCAGATGTGTGGTTTCTCTGGGGCCTGGGGGGCTGGAGCCAGGTAGGGAGGGAGAAGCAGATGTGTGGTTTCTCTGGGGCCTGGGCAGAGAGAGACAGAGAGAGTAGCTCTTAAGGCACGGACAGGCCGGTAGGATTGTCGAGCTGCTGCCGGCCCGAGAGTACTTAGCACCTCCGAACACAGTACCGGCCGCAATTTGCAAACCGAGTGCAAACGATTGTACATGTAGAAAACGGGCAAAAATTACATCCGGTCTCTATAACACACCGCAAGCGAATAAACGGCGAACGAATGCCCTCCCCTACTGTACAGACCGACAATCGGTCTGGTGAGTTTTCTCCATAACTTTTAACAGCTCTGCGGGGTTCTGGGTGCTGCTGGCTGCTCTCTCTCCGGTTACCTTGACAAGAGGACCCTGGCGCTTCTCCTTCCCCACTGTCCACTTCCTATCTGGGCTGGAGTGTGCCAACCCAAGGGACCGGGAGCACATAGGGAGAGACTTGATTGAAGGAGTGGTAATGATGTCATAGTGGGCAAATAATGGGTCAACAAACCGGGTTCCTCTAAAGTCTAAAGGAGGACGTGCCCAATTGGATAACTGGATGTGCCCTATTGGATAATAGGATGTGCTCTATTTAGTGGTCCTCCTCTTTAGTATTGTCCCCCCAAATAAATTCCCAACAATTCCATGCCAACAGCACCCCATATCTGATACACTGAATTCACTCCCCTGCAACTCTGCCAGCCAGCCAGGCAGCAATCTAATCTGCCATGTGGATGGATATCTGAGACCTGTGGTCTCTGTAGGAGAGGTGATTGGATTTGGAGAGGCCATGGTGAAGTTAACCCACAGAGCTAAAAATGTGATTCATTGGACTGCACTGTGGATGATTCCTAGGAGTAAAATCTCAGGGTGAGGAAAAGCCACCAAGGCATTTTATCTGACCCACAGCACACCGCGATGGTGGAGAAGCTCAGTAATAGAATCTTCTAGGAGGGCAGGGCAAAGTTCACGATAGCAGTCACACACACACACACACACCCTTGGGCTTATCCATGTCTCCCACGCAGAGCGCTGCAGGGCCTGTATCCCCCCACAGACAAAGGCTCTCTGTGACCTCCACATCTAAACATGTACAGGAGGAGGAGGAGGAGGAGGAGAGAGGCTCCGGTTCTCAGGGCCGCCTACCCACCAGGCCTCCAAGACCATCTCCAAGAGACCTTTCCCCCCACTGACTGAAACATATATACACACACACACACACACACACACACACACACACACACACACACACACACACACACACACACACACACACACACACACACACACACACATTCCTGCCGGAGGCTGGAACACCACGACCTTCACAGCTCCACATCCGTGCAACAGTGTATGTGTCTGTTTCTGAAGGAATGCGGCTGGCCTTTCAGATGTTCTATCTCCGGAGGGAGGGTAGTGTTGTCTTTACCTAACTGTGGTAAATGTTCTTCGGGATGAGTCTCAAACGGCACCGTTTTCCCTTTATAGTGCACTACCTTTGACCAGAGCCCTATCGGACTATAGCCTATAGGGAACCGGTTGCCATTCGGGACGCATCGTGGGAGTGAAACAGAAAGTAAAGCGTCACGGCTCCCCACAAACGAACAAACTTGAAAGATCGCTGCCCGTACGTCGAAATATTTCCCTACTCGGCAGGCTTCGATGTGAGCCGGAAGTCTGGTAACTCGCCGGCATTGCAGTGAATATGATAATCAAGACGATTCCACTCCTTCAAATCTATTGAGAGAAGAGGGCAGGTATGAAGGAAAATAAGCAGGGGAAATACTTAGCCCGGAGAGAGAGAGAGAGAGAGAGAGACTCATCAAGGTTAATTGGTCTGTTGGGAGGATAGTCATCTGGCTCATCCATCGTCTCTGCTCATTGTTTCCCTAAGTCGGTGCTGGGCTGAACCTTATACAGCCCCTAAAAAGCCTAAACATAACCCGGGCAAGGTACTGTACACTTGCCCTATTCCCACTACAAGATATGAAGGAGAGTCTGAGAAGTAGAGTGGAGAAAGAGGTCACAGTTATGAAAATTAAGGTCACAATTATGAAAACTTAGAACACTAAAGAGGCCTTTCTACTGACTCTGAAAAACACCAAAAGAAAGATGCCCAGGGTCCCTGCTCATCTGCGTGAACGTGCCTTGGGCATTCTGCAAGGAGGCATGAGGAATGTAGATGTGGCCAGGACAATAAATTGCAACGTTCGTACTGTGAGATGCCTAAGACAATGTCGTCTATGGGCACAAACCCACCGTCGTTGGACCAGACAGGACTGGAAAAAAGTGCTCTTCACTGACGAGTCGCGGTTTTGTCTCACCAAGGGTGATGGTCGGATTCTCGTTCATTGTCGAAGGAATGAGAGTTGCACCAAGGCCTGTACTCTGGAGTGGGATCGATTTGGAGGTGGAGGGTCCGTCATGGTCTGGGGAGGTGTGTCACAGCATCATCGGACTGAGCTTGTCATTGCAGGCAATCTCAACGCTGTGCGTTACAGGGAAGACATCCTCCTCCCTCATGTGGTACCCTTCCTGCAGGCTCATCCTGACATGACCCTCCAGCATGACAATGCCACCAGCCATATTGCTCGTTCTGTACGTGATTTCCTGCAAGACAGGAATGTCAGTGTTCTGCCATAGCCAGCGAAGAGCCCGGATCTCAATCCCATTGAGCACGTCTGGGACCTGTTGGATCGGAGTGTGAGGGCTAGGGCCATTTCCCCCCAGAAATGTCTGGGAACTTGCAGGTGCCTTGGTGGAAGAGTGGTGTAACATCTCACAGCAAGAACTGGCAAATCTGGTGCAGTCCATGAGGAGGCGATACACTGCAGTACTTAATGCAGCTGGTGGCCACACCAGATACTGACTGTTACTTTTGATTTTGAACCCCCCCTTTCTTCAGGGACACATTATTCCATTTCTGTTAGTCACATGTCTGTGGAACTTGTTCAGTTTATGTCTCAGTTGTTGAATCTTGTTATGTTCATACAAATATTTACACATGTTAAGTTTGCTGAAAATAAACGCAGTTGACAGTGAGAGGACGTTTATTTTTTGCTGATTTTATGTGCGGACCACAGGCGGCAGGTGGCACCTTAATTGGGGAGGACGGCCTCCTTAAATGGAATTGTATCGAACACGTGTTTGATACCATTCCATTCGCTCGGTTCCAGACATTGTTATGTGCCGTTCTCCCCTCAGCCTCCTGTGGCCCAGACAATTAAAGGGTTAATCTTCTGGTCTGTAGGCTACAATTTTTCATTTTAGCTTCAAGACAAAAGCACAGAGTTGCTATAAGAGCATGTCTTCATCAAGTAACGTTAGACAATCAAAAATGAATGATTAACCCTCTCATACAAAAAAAAAGTACAGTAGGCCTACCTTACAACAAACCAGGCTTCATTTTTATCATTTTAGGCTTCAATATCATGCAAATTGTGACTGAAAATGTGGGTATAAGTGAATTTACCATGACAAGCTGTTTTATATGGAAGCTCATACCCGCCACCACCACCAAAAAAAAGAAAGAAATCGCCTCATGATATGTCAACGTGTACAATTAGTCTGTGCTTCAGTCTGATCAACTGTAGCCTACTGATAACAACTACAGCTGCAGGTAGCCTAGAGAAGCCTATGTGTTCTGATCCCATCTGGGCCAGGGGAAAAGTAACGTCATGTTTTTATAGCCTAAGCTATGTATTTATAGCCTAAAATAGCCCTATTTACTTGTGTTCTGAGAAAATGTGATCAAATTTGGTTGATATTCACACTTCGGGTGGCTAGGCTACCTAGGCCTTTTTAATCCAAAATGACTGACTGGAATGAATCAGTGATGACATACTGTATGAGTATCTTTTTAATTACAGATACAAAGGCCTACATGATGCAACCCTGCATACAGCGAGCTCTGCCCTGTTAGTTTTTGTTCAATCGCAGTTGTCTCTTTGTCGTGTAAAGGGTTTTCATGTTTTCATCCTCCATAGGGCCAGGAGTTTTCCCAGGAGTTTTTTTAAAACCATATGACCCGATTCCAAAAAGGTATCTGGTCCCATCAAGGCCCATATACAGCTGACTTATTACTATGTCATACGCTACAATTAGGGTCCGGAGTTGGTTTGATTAGCCTATTACCAGATCAGGAAAAACTCTGGGGCCCAGGAAACCTATTGGATGACCTCAAGTCTTTTTTTTAAACCTCCCGCTTTGGGCTGGATGTGTCAATGTGTAGTTCATACATGCATGATCTATGAGCAGAATTACCGTCTTGCCTCAATTAGCCACGAAATCCCTAGTTTGAAATGGCGTGGCACGGGTTCAAGAAAACAGTCGCTTTCAAACTAGGGATTTCGTGGCTAATTGAGGTAAGGCGGTAATTCCGCTCATCGATTATACATGTACGAACTACACATTGACACATCCAGCCCAAAGTGGGAGGTTTAAAAAAAATGACTTTCTTAGTCACCAAAGTACCGGAGCATGTCTTTAAAGGTCCAATACAATTGATCTAATTTCGATTTAGTCATAGGCCTTATAACTTGTAATAGATGGGTAAGGATTTGCAAAGACATAGATGCCCACTTCTGGGACTAGATAAGGAACAATCTCTACGACAGCCTGATGTCTTTGGGTTTTAACTATGTCAGTCTAAACAAAACACACACAGATTCATAACAACTCCACAATCACAGCATTCTGCTTCTCATAATTCTGTTACCAAAACAAGTCACTATGGTATTCCCAGGTCAGTTAACACTCCATATGTTACGACAGCAGTGACTAACCTTTGCCTTTCCCCCAACCATGTGAAATTCGCTCACTACGATTTATTTTAAGGAAGATTAAATAAGCTCAACTTCCTGCATTTCAAGCATTTGTTGTCCCCACTGAAGCAAGCTCCAAAAACATTCATTCAAACCTAAGCCACATGACCATATATGTTCAAATGATCATAGCAGCGTGCTTATCTTACGACTGCTCTGAGACTGTTTTGAATGAGCTGGTCGCTTCCCCCACTCACTGACTGCTTTTGACTCCAAGCATGCTCGGTGTGCTCTGGTAGCCGGGGGGTTGGCAGCTACTAGCCCCTCGCTCTCTTATTTCCTTCTCTCTCTCTCTCTCTCTCTCTGTATTACAAATGCCTGTGACCCTCTGCTCCCTCTCTCTCTCCCCTTCCCTCCCGTCTTCAAAAGGAAAAGAGTGTGGGATTCAGGGGGACTGGAAATAACCTTCACACTGGATGGCTTTCCCAGCGATCTCGCTCTCACACAGACCGCCTCTGCGCCGACACTCTCTCTCTCTCCCCCTCACACACACACACACAAACATGCTTGAGTAGTCACACATAACACACGCCAGGGTCTGGTTCTCTCGCTCTCAGTGAGAGCCAGCGCTACTAGGCTACTCACCACTCCATGGACCAGGAACTCAAACAGTTTGCTCTTGGTGGCTTTGCGCGCTCCCCCTGCCGTCTCCTCCGTAGCCATTTGCTCCGTCCCCTCGCTTCCCCCTGCTCCTACTACGCCTCCCTCTCTTTCTTTTGTCTTTCCCTCTCCCTCTGCCTCTCTTCCCCTTCACCCGGGCGTTCAAATCCCCTCCCTTGTTCCACTTTCCTCCTCTTTGTGCTCTTTTCCAGCTCTCTCCCTCGCCCTCTCTCCTTCGCTCTCTCTTAACCCTCTCAACCTCTGTGTTTTTGCCGTGCAGCCCTGCCGAGGCTCTCACTGTCTCGCAGAACACTTTTTAGTTGAGCTGCCTTTCAGGAGCAGGAGCCCGGCGAATAGGGGGAGTGGGGGCCCCGGCAGGGGGGTTTGAGCCGGCCCACCCCGCCGGCCCCCCGCCACAGCTGTTGCATTCCATTGGTAGATAAGGGAATGCTGTGTGCCTGGCTGTTTGAGAACAGGGACTGGGGAGGTTATCTTCAGTTAGCCATTCCCACCCCCTAGCGACGAGCCCAGAGGCCACGGTCAACCCCTCAGCACAACTGATTCTCAAAAAAGGACAAGTGGCTCTTAAATGGCGACACACTGTATATTACAAACCTAGGGCGCACAGACAGTGTCAAACCTAAAATCACTACAACCTATGTGTCCGACTGTCCGTACCCTGTTGCCTCTCAAGTAACAGGACCACAAATGTAGCGGAAAAGCCATCTGCCATCTATACACAATATCATGATATAGATAGACTATCATGGTAACACGGCCTATAGCACGATCACTGGTCAGTGAGGAAAAGATTCAGACTCTGTATCCAAAAACAAAGAACAGTTCCTGGTTGGACACAGCTGTGTGCACCACCATGTCTAATGAGCCTGCCAATATCCGTTCTGCCTCCAAAGCCCACTTCACAATGGGAAAGGGCCTCCTTCAGAACACCTTCACTTCCTGTCTTTCAATGCCTGCCTCCCAAATGGCACCCTATTCCCTATGGTGCACTCAAAGGTCGTGGACTACGTAGGGAACAGGGTGCCATTTGGGACAAATCCCATATCTGGCTTTAGCCTGGCTTTGTCCGAGGGGCATTCAGAAAGGTCCAGGGGTTCTCCCCCCTTTGTTCGATATAGGATGAAGTGGGCCCTAGACAGTGATCCTGGGTCAGTTTTACATTTCCCCACTAATGGTTAAGGTTAGGATTGGGGGAGGGGAAACTGATCCTAGCTCTGTACCTAGGGGAAACTTCACCCCGGAGCCTTTGTCAGTCTGTCTCATGGTCGGGTTACTGAAAAGTGAAGAGAGAGCCCTGTCTGGGTTGCAGACATAGCCGCAGGTCATATTTCTGACTCACAGACTTCTCCTCCCCCCTCTTTCTCCTCCCTCCTTCCCTCCATCCCCGCAACCGGGGGGTTGAAATATTCATGAGTTGATTTGAATGACAAAGGGGCGTTGAAGTGGGGCAGTATCAAAGGGCATCGGCTTATGACACATGCCAGTTGTTACCTATATCACCAGCAGCTCTATGATCTGTGGCCAAGGTGAGAAATGGTAGTGGCGTTGGTGGGTTAGAGATAGGAGGGAACAATATCAACCGCTTCAATGAATAAAAGGTTTAAAACCAGATGCCCCAGAGTGAAGGATTCAAACAGTTCCAACAAATCTCTAATTCAAACGGATCACAAACCTGACAGCAGAAAACTAAAAATGGACAAATAGTTTACCCCAATGCTCTCTGGGAGGGGATGGGACAGCACTGGGGGAGGGGAGCACTGTCTGTATTAAGGGGCATCTAGTTCCCACTTCACTCCGTACTCGGAGCTCGGACTTCAGCGGTCTGGCAAGTGAGGGAGCCGGTCCTCAACAAGTGACAGCAGTGCGGTTCAGTTGTTGTCGTAAAGGGCCAGCTGGTATGTGGGCCTGTAAAACGCCTAGGTCAGAGGTCTCCACCTGTGACCTTCCTAGAGTGGCTCTGACCGCTATTGGAGGGAGCAGTGGCACCCAGCACCATTCATCATTTAACTAGCAGGAAGAAACTGAGAAAGACGTCTGCATGGTCATTATGTCAGAAACACTGTCAGCAGCAGACAACCGTGTTCCAAATAAAAGCGTACAGAATCCTAGGATAGGTCAGCTAATGATGGCAAATTATAATTCCACAGTTATTGACTGGTGTTTGAGTCCAATTGCAACCCATCTATTGAGCAGCGTGCACGGTCCTCCTCCTCCCTGTTTTAATTGTGCCCTTCGGGCTTTCCCTTATTGGTGGCGACACCTACTGTTGAGATGTGTGAAATGCCTCCCGACGTTGTGCTCTACAGTAGCTGTGCTGCAAAGCCCCATAGATCTTGGGGTTTAATGGTTGACTCCATCCATCAGCCCCATAAAAGATGTAGTGAATGATTATGTTAGTTAAACTGTGCGTCTCTTTTATGCATAGAATAATAAATAAAAAAATCATCTAAAATGATATATTATATAACATACATCTGCTCTGGTGTACAGTCAAGCAAGCACCAAACAAATGACCTTAAAACAAGCAGAGTCAGAGATAAACGTTGTCCTTGTTTCTCCAGCAAATGGCACGTGGGCGTCAAAAGATAACAAAGGGATCCAACCGTTTAGAAAGGGGCACGGAAGGCTTGTGCGCAGAAGTACCCCTTGCTGGACCCCTGCAGTCTCCCTCACCAATGGGCCAACCAGTTTCACCAAACGGCCATGACCCATTCTGTAGCACAGGGGAGAGGGGGGCTAACAGGGGGTAATCGCTTGCTGGGAGCAGTAGTGGTACTATAATGGCCAGTAGAGGGGGCACATACTGCTGCTATATGAGCAGACACCCCTGTCTAGGAGGGGACTATAATGAGTCTGCTTGAATGAAAAGGACCCCTCCCTCACTGTCTGTGTGATGCAGTGTGCTATAGGAATATGTGGAAATATACTACACCCAGTTATGAATCATTTATTTCCACACTCTCCTTTTTGCCATTTAAAGGGGATATACATTTTGTATTACTTTTAAATTCATTTAAATTGAATCACAGATCGCCCCTTGATTCATTCATTCCTACAGTGCCTGAATGGGCAGACATACACTATTCTCGTGTGACCACTAGGGAGAGACACTGAGCACACAGCAGTGTATGTTCAGCATACTGCAGTACAGTTTCATCAAAGCATCGTCATTAGTTCTACTGCTAAATTTCCACTCGAGGTTAATTGAAGTCAGTGGTCATCAATGACATTGTAAAAATCCCAACCTAAACATAGAACATATGCAACAGGCTATATTTGGTGGCTAATTCAATAAATTCAATAAAAACTTGGATAAATAATTCAAATGTAATGGGCTAGAATGACATTGTTTTATAACAATCATAACCGATTCACAACTACAAAAGTAATCATGCCTTCCAGTATGTTAACCATAAACCAACGCGATTCCCGAGACGCCAACAACAAATCACTGGATACCGAGTTGTTTTATTTGACAGCGCTGCTAAAAGTGGTGGTGCAGCAGTGTAACAATAGACTTCGCAAAGAAAAGGGAAAATCCATACACAGTCTGGCCACAGCCAGTCTCTCAATACAACCGCTTTGTCTACATTCTCCAAGTATTCATTAGAGAGACGCAGGAATGAGAAGAGAGAGAGAAAGGAGAATGAGCGAACGAATGAAAGAGAGAAAGGACTCAGAGAGAGCGAGGGGGGGATAGGGGGAACATAATAGGTATTCCAGAAAGTGCTGACGCGGTTTCGTTTTACAGTATGGTGCCCCCTTCACATGCTTATACCATATATATATATATATGGTATAAGCATATGTTGCCTTATATATATATATATATATATATATATATATATACACACATATATACACACATATATACACACACACACATGTATATATACACACATATATACACACATATATACACACACACACACACACACACACACACACACACACACACACACACACACACACACACACACACACACACACACACACACACACACACACGTTAAGAGTACACACTACACACAAACTCCTCCACGTTATTGTCACAGTTGGGGTGCGTGAGGGGGAACGCAATAAAGACGGGATTCCCTCCTGTCGGGCCCATTCTCTTTCTTTCTTCAGTGTGAGAGTTGCAAACAAACCCCTGCTAAAGCTGGCTGAGGGGCTGAGCTCCAGGACAGCAGCTCTCTATAGGCCTTTGGGCCCCACCATCAAAGGAACGACTACAAAAGCACAAGGAGCTGCACCTTTACTAAGGACTCAGGATAAAGGAGGGGAAAAAATTCCAGGAAAGATTTCTCCGAGGCACAAATTTGAAATAGTCAGACTGGTAGAGACAGGAATTCAAGCTACACAGAAAACACTTGCATAGTAACAGGATATTATATATACTGAACAAAAATATAAATGCAACATGAAACAATTTAAATGATTTTACTGAGTTACAGTTCATGTAAGGAAATCAGTCAATTGAAATAAATTCATTAGGCCCTAATTTATGGATTTCACATGACTGGGCAGGGTCGCAGTCATGTGGGGAGCCAGGCCCAGCCAATCAGAATGAGTTTTTCTCCACAAAAAGGGATTTATTACAGACATAAACACATCAATAACATTTTGGTGCATATTTCAGTTCATGAAACATGGGACCAGCACATGTTGCCTTTATATTTTTGTTCAGTATATTAGCATGAAGTAGTCATAGGTTAGCAATAGGATAGTAATAGAATACAGTATATATACTGCTCAAAAAAATAAAGGGAACACTTAAACAACACATCCTAGATCTGAATGAAAGAAATAATCGTATTAAATACTTTTTTCTTTACATAGTTGAATGTGTTGACAACAAAATCACACAAAAATAATCGATGGAAATCCAATTTATCAACCCATGGAGGTCTGGATTTGGCGTCGCACTCAAAATTAAAGTGGAAAACCACACTACAGGCTGATCCAACTTTGATGTAATGTCCTTAAAACAAGTCAAAATGAGGCTCAGTAGTGTGTGTGGCCTCCACGTGCCTGTATGACCTCCCTACAATGCCTGGGCATGCTCCTGATGAGGTGGCGGATGGTCTCCTGAGGGATCTCCTCCCAGACCTGGACTAAAGCATCCGCCAACTCCTGGACAGTCTGTGGTGCAACGTGGCGTTGGTGGATGGAGCGAGACATGATGTCCCAGATGTGCTCAATTGGATTCAGGTCTGGGGAACGGGCGGGCCAGTCCATAGCATCAATGCCTTCCTCTTGCAGGAACTGCTGACACACTCCAGCCACATGAGGTCTAGCATTGTCTTGCATTAGGAGGAACCCAGGGCCAACCGCACCAGCATATGGTCTCACAAGGGTCTGAGGATCTCATCTCGGTACCTAATGGCAGTCAGGCTACCTCTGGCGAGCACATGGAGGGCTGTGCGGCCCCCCCAAAGAAATGCCACCCCACACCATGACTGACCCACCGCCAAACCGGTCATTCTGGAGGATGTTGCAAGCAGCAGAACGTTCTCCACGGCGTCTCCAGACTCTGTCACGTCTGTCACGTGCTCAGTGTGAACCTGCTTTCATCTGTGAAGAGCACAGGGCGCCAGTGGCGAATTTGCCAATCTTGGTGTTCTCTGGCAAATGCCAAACGTCCTGCACGGTGTTGGGCTGTAAGCACAACCCCCACCTGTGGACGTCGGGCCCTCATACCACCCTCATGGAGTCTGTTTCTGACCGTTTGAGCAGACACATGCACATTTGTGGCCTGCTGGAGGTCATTTTGCAGGGCTCTGGCAGTGCTTCTCCTGCTCCTCCTTGCACAAAGGCGGAGGTAGCGGTCCTGCTGCTGGGTTGTTGCCCTCCTACGGCCTCCTCCACGTCTCCTGATGTACTGGCCTGTCTACTGGTAGCGCCTCCATGCTCTGGACACTACGCTGACAGACACAGCAAACCTTCTTGCCACAGCTCGCATTGATGTGCCATCCTGGTTGAGCTGCACTACCTGAGCCACTTGTGTGGGTTGTAGACTCCGTCTCATGCTACCACTAGAGTGAAAGCACTGCCAGCATTCAAAAGTGACCAAAACATCAGCCAGGAAGCATAGGAACTGAGAAGTGGTCTGTGGTCCCCACCTGCAGAACCACTCCTTTATTGGGGGTGTCTTGCTAATTGCCTATAATTTCCACCTGTTGTCTATTCCATTTGCACAACAGCATGTGAAATGTATTGTCAATCAGTGTTGCTTCCTAAGTGGACAGTTTGATTTCACAGAAGTGTGATTGACTTGGAGTTACATTGTGTTGTTTAAGTGTTCCCTTTATTGTTTTGAGCAGTGTATTATCGAAATCCTTTAGGAAAAAGCTTGATGCCATAAATGCAGATTAAGCATAATTCGATGCAGAATAAGCATAGGACTAATACTCTTAACAGGTGGACGACTGATATTATTAATTGATACCAGTATAAAATGTCCAGCTAATCATCATTCCAGGAGTGGTTTCAGCACCTGACCTGGGCTATTACAGAGTTGGGACTAGTTTAGAATGAGACCTTGGGTTGCAGCAGGAGTTGTTTGGGACAAAGCATCTCTATCCAGGGAGCATTTACGGTTGAGCTGCTTGGCAGAAGCCCCCCTCACCGCTCCCCTCGTACTGAAAGGGAGCATTGTGAGAGTGGATGGAGACTCCGTCCAGAGCCTCACAATGAGCGGAGTTTCCCTGCACTGCAGCCTTAGGCGGGCGACAACAATCGACACACTGCAGGAAGGCTTCTGGACACTACCCGAGGGCATTTCCTGTTTGCTGTCGCCATAGCAACCACTTGTCCTACCTTTTCCATTACAGGTAGCAACTCAACCTGCAGCCAATGAGAAACTGGGACATGGTGGAAATATTGTAGTCGATTTACTTTAACTGTTACAGTAGATGCTAGTTTAGTGCCAATGTAGACTAGTACAAGCCTTAACATACCAAAACTTGAGTTGGGTGTTGAGCAAAAACACATACTGTATCTGGCAGTATTAGGCCAAATAAAATGGGCCGTTTTCTGACAAGCTTTGTGTCAACAGTAAGTCCCATAGCGGAGAGACACAGCAGCTATAGCAGGAAACATAGCTACTGTGGTTACTAAGGCTACAGTTCAGAAATCCAGTAACCGGGCCTCCCACCCCTCCCCTACAGGACCTCAGAGCCGCCCTGTGCTGTGCTGTGCTGCTGGGTCACCCAATACACTACACTAATCCACAGTGAAACGCAGAATCACAGAGAGTCAGCCATCATGAATGTACATGAACCAGCCAGGCGTCTCATCTAAGAAAAATAGCATTGGGACAGGATATTCCGAGTACGCACTGGCAACCCTCTCCTCTTGGTACAGAAAGCCTCTCCTCCCCCTCTACTGTAACCTAGTTTGCATACAGCTATCTAGCCCAGATCCTTCAGCACCACTCTGCCCAGGCAGGATGGAAGAGAGGGCAAACAGAATGAGGCCAGGGCTGTGTCCCATATAGAACCCTATTCCCATAGGGTGTGGTCAAAAGTAGTGCGCCATGTAGGGAATAGTGTGCCATTTGGACGCAGGCCATGTGCATAAGGAGGACTTTCATCAGACTGTTCCCAGTCCAAGATAGGGAGTCTCAAGAGAAACAACAGCAGTGGAAGTTATACCAAAGCAACTGATTGATTCTATGATTAAAGTATCTGGGATAATTCACCATGCCAAAATGGGACATTGGGGGGGAAGTGGGTGAAGTGAACTGGAAACAAAGGCGCAGACAGGACTGGCAGTGGTTCTCCAATCCAGATCTAATGCTGCATGCGCTTGAGACCTAATGATGCTCATTAAATGTTGTATACTGAGCAAAAAATAAATGCAACATGTAATGTGTTGGTCCCATGTTTCATGAGCTGAAATAAATATTTCAGCTCATGAAACATTTCATGAAACATTTCTTTCAAGCTGTGTGCACAAATTTGTTTACATCCCTGTTAGTGAACATTTACCCTTAGCCAAGATAACACAATGCCACAGATGTCTAAGGTTGAGGGAGCGTGCAATTGGCATGCTGACTGCAGGAATGTCCACCAGAGCTGTTGCCAGAGAATTGAATGTTCATTTCTCTACCATAAGCCGACTCAACTCCAACGTCGTTTTAGAGAATTTGGCAGTACGTCCAACCGGCCTCACAACCGCAAACCACGTGTAACCACACCAGCCCAGGACTTCCACATCTGGCTTCTTCACCTGCAGGATCGTCTGAGACCAGCCACCCGGACAGCTGATGAAACTGAGGAGTATTTCTATCTGTAATAAAGCCCTTTGTGGGGAAAAACTCATTCTGATTGGCTGCGCCCCTGCCCAGTCATGTGAAATCTATAGATTAGGGCCTAATTAATTTATTTCAATTGACTGATTTCCTTATGAACTGTAACTCAGTAAAATCATTGAAATTGTTGCATGTTGCGTTTATATTTTTGTTCAGTATAAAACCTAGTGTGTTGTTCAACATGCACTGTCTGAGTCTGACAGTATGGAAAATTACATCAAAAAAGTAATGCACTGAAACTGCTTCCGTCTGTGCAGGTAGGCCATAGAAAAGTGATAAAACCCACCAAACCAAATGACAAAATCCCCCCTACCTCCAACATCAATCCATACAGCTGCTGCTGGCCATATTTGGATGGTTTTCATTTGCAACTTGGCTGCACTGCACGCTGTCTGGGTGCACACTCTTTATGGATGCATGGCTCTTGGGGGCATGGTGCCGGTGCAGTATTGAGTGTTTGCATTTAAATGGGTCAGCCTTGGTGAACCCAGACAGGCTGTCTCAGACACACAGTCACCCGAGCCTTTCCTGCGTCACACCACTGCTCCATGTGCCTTCATTACACAGCACGGCCTGCTAGCATTTAAAGACAGAAGTACGTTAAAACATCCAGTTCAACATTTCTAAACAAACACTTATGGTAGGATAGTAGTGATTAAGAACACATATATGTAATATTCTGGCAAAGCTGGGTCTTTGCCATCTGTAATTAGGTTAGATAAATATAGTAATTTTGAACTAAAAGTCGAAATTGCATCTCTCTTTTTTTTTGTGACCGGTGTTGCTGGTGTATAGTCAGTCTACTGAAACTAGACTACAACTAAATACATACATTTAACTGTATGTCCAGCCCTGTCTTCTTTGACCACAGCCCTGTACCACAGTCACAGCCTTCCAAGCCACAGTCTCCTCAGCCACGTCCCCTGGAAGTGCTGTTTGCCAACTCTATTGTCTGTTGTAATGCCACATACAGCATAGGAGCAAGCTACAGTCTCCCTACTGTATTGCACGACTCACACACTACTCTAGCATGTCCTTTCTGTACTTTCAAACCTTCAGCGAGTTTAGCGTTTCCTATCGAGCCCAAGTCTACCAAACCAATACTGTGGTTCGTTTCCTGGGTAACAAAAGCTTGGCACTTCTTTCATACGGCCAGGGCATTCCTTGCCAGCCAAATAAGGAAGTGCTCATTGTCCAGATCTCCAAGTAATCTTAAACACAAAACCCAAGGACCATTGAGTAGGGTTATATTTGGGAAGAGCTAATATTTGGGAAGAGCAGTACAAATTTGTCAAAGTTTTAACTTAGGGCATATGAGGGCATAGTTTCAAAGACTTCAAAGACATTGCAGAATTTGAAATGCCTTGAACACAATGACAGAAAGTGGGTCATGATATGACCAATACCGTACTTACATTCAGGTACAGTATAAGCCACGCTCTCAAGAAGTTCTGCTGTGAAGCCAAATCATGCCTCATGAGCAAAAAGAAAACTATGGGCCCTCGATCAAAATGTTCATCCTACATCTCTCCCTTGTTGGGGTGATGGGTCATCTATCTACTGGTATGCTAGATTCAAGCGAACAAAGAGGGATGGAGAGAGAGGGAAGGAAGAAGGGCGAGGGGGAAGAAAGGAGAGAGGTAGATGTAGAGGGGTTCTATTACTGTTCAGCCATCCTTTAAGTGTCTCTTGTGAAAAAAGGGCAGATTTTTTTAAATGGTACTTTTTCTTTCCCTGCAGACTTGAATGCAGCAGGGTAGACCATCTGACTCCCTCTCAGGGCTTGAGGTAGAGGCTGACCCTAACTACAGATCTAGGATCAGTTTACCTTACTCACAGCCCTGGCCTTAACCACTCGATAGATGAAAAAAAGATCTGATCACTGGTCTGTACCAATGGCTGATGCTGACCTTCAGGGCTAAGGGTCAAGCCTCACCCCTCTAAAGTGACATGTGCCACACCTCTTATGTACATAGACAACAACACTGAAACCAAGCTTACGCCATCGTTGCGAAGTTAGTGCGTTGTTACTGCCTTGAGGCAAGGTTTCCCCCTAACACTTGTAAGATACATAAGCAGTTGCAACCCGTTTTCCAATGAAAATGTTTCGGCAGAGCCACAGTAACGCCCCACATTGCAAGGTGAAATGCTAACACTGCACGTGGGACAGTGCAGAAGCCACACATTCCAACAGGGTTATAGCATGGAAATCCATTGTTTTTCTTTGTCTGGATGGAATCTAAGCACAAGGGAGAATGAAATGCCGTGTATATACAGTACCAGTCAAAAGTTTGGACACACCTACTCATTCAAGGGTTTTACTATATTTTTTACTATTTTCTACATTGTAGAATAACGGTGAGGACATCAAAACTATGAAATAACACATATGGAATCATGTAGTAGCCAAAAAAAGTGTTAAACAAATCAAAATATATTTTATATTTGAGATACTTCAAAGTAGCCACCCTTTGTCTTGATGACAGCTTTGCACACTTTTGGCATTCTCTCAACCAGCTTCACCTGGAATGTTTTTCCAACAATCTTGAAGGAGTTCCCACATATGCTGAGCACTTGTTTGCTGCTTTTCCTTCTTTTCTGCAGTCCAACTCATCTCAAACCATCTCAATTGGGTTGAGGTCGGGTGATTGTGGAGGACAGGTCATCTGATGCTGCACTCCATCACTCTCCTTCTTGGTCAAATAGCCCTTACACAGCCTGGAGGTGGGTTGGGTGATTGTTCTGTTGAAAAACAAATTATAGTCCCACTAAGCGCAAACCAGATGGGATGGCTTACCGCTGCAGAATTCTGTGGTAGCCATGTTGGTTAAGTGTGCCTTGAATTCTAAATAAATCACAGATAGTGTCACCAGCAAAGCATCCCGACACCATCACACCTCCTCCTCCATGCTTCATGGTGGGAACCACAAATGCAGAGATCATCCGTTCATAAACTCTGCGTCTCCCAAAGACACGGCGGTTGAAACCAAAAATCTCAAATCAGACCAAAGGACAGATTTCCACCGATCTAATGTCCATTGCTTGTGTTTCTTGGCCCAAGCAAGTCTCTTCTTATTATTGGTGTCCTTTAGTAGTGGTTTCTTTGCAGAAATTCAACCATGAAGGCCTGATTCACACAGTCTCCTCTGGGGAGTTGATGTTGAGATATGTCTGTTACTTGAAATCTGTGAAGCATTTATTTGGGCTGCAATTTCTGAGGGTTTTTGTAACTGCACTTGAAGAAAAGTTCTTAAAATTTTCCGCATTGACTGACCTTCATGTCTTAAAGTAATGATGGACTGTCGTTTCTCTCTGCTTATTTGAGCTGTTCTTGCCATAATAATGACTTGGTCTTTTACCAAATAGGGCTATTAAATCAAATCAAATCACATTTTTTGTGTCACATGCGCCGAATACAACAGGTGTAGACCTTACCGTGAAATGCTTACTTACAAGCCCTTAACCAACAATGCAGTTCAAGAAATGGAGTTAATAAAATATTTACTAAATAAACTAAAGTCAAAAAAATGTAATCAAAAAGTAACACAATAAATGTACATAACAATAATGAGGCTATATACACAGGGTACCGGTACTGAGTCAATATGCGGGGCTACAGGTTAGTCAAAGTAATTTGTAAAGTGACTATGCATAGATAAACAGCGAGTAGCTGTTTGTAGGGGGGATCAATGTAGGGGGGGTCAATGTAAATAGTCCAGGTGGATTAATTGTTCAGCCATCTTCTGTATACCAACCCTACATTGTCACAACACAACTGATTAGGCTCAAACGCATTAAGAAGGAAAGAAATTCCACAAATTCACTTTTAAAAAGGCACACCTGTTAATTGAAATGCATTCTAGATGACTACCTCATGAAACTGGTTGAGAGAATGCCAAGAGCGTGCAAAGCTGTCATCAAGGCAAAGGGTGGCTACTTTGAAGAATCTCAAATATAAAATATATTTTGATTTGTTTAACACTTTTTTAGTCACTACATGATTCCATGTGTTATTTCATAGTGTTGATGTCTTCACTATTATTCGACAATGTAGAAAATAGCAAAAATAAAGAAAACCCTTGAATGAGTAGGTGTGTCCAAACTTTTGACTGGTACTGTATATCACCAAAATGTATTGGATGGAAAACTTCAGTACAACCACCGCAGTTGCTTGTAATAATACATAACGAGTTTGGATATTGAATTATAATGCTGTAAAATGAATCACTCTCTAACTGACATGATTTGTAGCAAAAGAGGACAAATGATGATCAAGTCAAATGCCACCACTAGCCTACATTCGCACAACAAATCTAGTCCACAGTGTTTTGCTGGAAGACCAAGTGAAAGTGCCTTATATCACACAAATACAGGTAACCGCCAAAATAAAGGAAACACCAACATAAAACTTCTTAATAGGGCGTTGGGCCACCACGAGCTAGAACAGCTTCAACGCAGCTTGGCGTAGATTCTACAAGTGTCTGGAACACTATTGGAGGGATGCGACACCATTCTTCCACAAGAAATTCCATCATTTGGTGTTTTGTTGATGGTGGTGGAAACCGCTGCCTCAGATGCCGCTCCAGAGTCTCCCATAAACTTTCAATTGGGTTGAGATTTGGTGACTGACACGGCCATGGCATATGGTTTACATCGTTTTCATGCTCATCAAACCATTCAGTGACTACTCGAGCCCTGTGGACGGGGGGGCATTGTAATCTTATGAGGGCATAGCCATGTTAGCCAAAATAATGGGAAAAAGTAATGGCATGATGGGATGTTAATTCCTGAATTAACTCAGGAACCACAACTGTGTGGACGCACCTGCTTTCAATATACTTTGTATCCCTCATTTAGTCAAGTGTTTCCATTATTTGGGCAGTTACCTGTAGCTACTCCTAGCACTATCCTCACAATGAGTACCACCATTACTTGATTAGTATAGAGGCATTAGTGTTTGAGTTTTAAAATAATCCCAACATATTGCACCGATAATCAAAGACCCCTATCTATCTATATACACACACACACACACACACACACACACACACACACACACACACACACACACACACACACACACATACCATTGTGACACAGAGTTGTCATAATGCTTCAGCAAATGTACATTACACCAGGGGTGTTGGTAGACACAATGTAAGTAACTTGATTTATGTCCCTCTTACTGCCCTGAATACCTCTGCTGATCCTACAGCTATTGTATGCAGTAATCATGTGCCTATGAACCAGTTTTATACTGTTTGCACTGAGCCAGTGTGCTCTAGGAGGAAGTCCACTGTGTGCAGCTCACCCTGCACTAACATAAATAACACGAGCATATCTACTTCTGCTAAGCTTCCCAGTAAAGCAATAAAAACAAGTAAGCCTCCCAAAAGAAAAGTGCTCAAAATAGCCCATGTTAACAAAGGTAGCTTAAGAAACAAGGTTCATGAAATTAATAATTTGCTAGTAACAGATGACATTCATATTCTGATTATCTCTGAAACTCACTTAGATAATACAGTTGATGATACAGTGGTAGCAATACAAGGTTATAACATTTACAGAAAATAATGCCAAATGCGGAAGTGTTACTGATTATATTCAGAACCACATTCCTGTAAATATTAGAGAGGATCGCATGTTAAATACTGTGAAAGTAATATGGCTACAGGTTCATCTGCCTCACCTAAAGCCCATTCTGGTGGGAAGTTGCTATAGATCACCTAGTGCTAACATCTGGATAACGTGTGAAATGCTTGATAATGTATGTGATATCAACAGAGAGGTATATTTTCTGGGTGATTTAAATATTGACTGGCTGTCATCAAGCTGCCCACTCAAGAAAAAGCTTCAAACTGTAACCAGTGCCTGCAACCTGATTCAGGTTATCAGTCAACCTACCAGGGTAGTTACAAACAGCACAGGAATGAAATCATCAACATGTACTGATCACATCTTTACTAATGCAGCAGAAATCAGCTTGAAATCAGTATCCAGATCCATCAGATGTTGTGATCACAATATAGTAGCAATATCTAGGAAAACCAAAGTTCCAAAGGCTGGGCCTAATATAGTGTATAAGGAGGTCGTACAATAAGTTTTGTAGTGATTCCTATGTTGTTGATGTAAAGAATATTTGTTGGTCCGTGGTGTGTAATGAGGAGCAAACAGACATTGCACTTGACAAATTTGTGAAATTGTTCATTCCAGTTACTAATAAGCATGCACCTATTAAGAAAATGACTGTAAAAGTTGTTAAATCTTTGTGGATTGATGAAGAATTGAAATATTGTATGGTTGAGAGGGATGAAGCAAAAGGAATGGGAAATAAGTCTGGCTGCACAACTGATTAGCAAACGTACTGTAAATTGAGAAATGATGTGACTAAATTGAATAAAAAGAACAAGAAACTACACTATGAAACAAAGATAAATTACATAAAGAATAATAGTAAAAAGCTTTGGAGCACCTTAAATGACATTTTGGGGGAAATGGCAAACTCAGCTCCATCGTTCATTGAATCAGATGGCTCATTCGGCACAAATCCAACTGATATTGCCAACTGTTTTCATTATTTTGTAATTGGCAAGATAAGTAAACTTAGGCATGACATGCCAGCAACAAACGCTGACACTACACATTCAAGTACAGTGCCTTGCAAAAGTATTCATCCCCCTTGGCGTTTTTCCTATTTTGTTGCATTACAACCTGTAATTGAAATGGATTTTTATTTGGATTTCATGTAACGGACATACAGAAAATAGTCCAAATTGGTGAAGTGAAATGAAAAAAATAACTTGTTTAAAAAAAATGCCAAATTCTTTTTTTTTGAAAAGTGGTGCGTGCATATGTATTCACCCCCTTTGCTATAAAGCTCCTAAATAAATTCTGGTGCAACCAATTACCTTCAGAAGTCACATAATTAGATAAATAAAGTCCACCTGTGTGCAATCTAAGTGTCACATGATGTCAGTATACATACACCTGTTCTGAAAGGCCCCAGAGTCTGCAACACCACTAAGCAAGGGCCACCACCAAGCAAGCGGCACTATGAAGACCAAGGAGCTCCTCAAACAGGTTAGGGACAAAGTTGTGGAGAAGTACAGATCAGGGATGGGTTATAAAAAAATATCCGAAACTTTGAACATCCCACGGAGCACCATTAAATCTATTATGAAAAAATTGAAAGAATATGGCACCATACATAACAAACCTGCCAAGAGAGGGCCGCCCACCAAAACTCACGGACCAGGCAAGGAGGGCATTAATCAACAATGAGACCAAAGATAACCCTGAAGGAGCTGCAAAGCTCCACAGCGGAGATCTGTCCACAAGACCACTTTAAGCTGTACACTCCACAGAGCTGGGCTTTACGGAAGAGTGGCCAGAAAAAAGCCATTGCTTAAAGAAAAAAAATAAGCAAACACATTTGGTGTTCGCCAAAAGACATGTGGGAGACTTCCCAAACATATGGAAGAAGGTACTCTGGTCAGATGAGACTAAAATGCAGCTTTCTGACCATCAAGGAAAACGCTATGTCTGGCGCAAACCCAACACCTCTCATCACCCCGAGAACACCATCCTCACAATGAAGCATTGCTGTGGGGATGTGTTTCATCGGCAGGGACTGGGAAACTGGTCAGAATTGAAGGAATGATGGATGGAGCTAAATACAGGGAAATTCTTGAGGGAAACCTGTTTCAGTCTTCCAGAGATTTGAGACTGGGACAGAGGTTCACCTTCCAGCAGGACAATGACCCTAAGCATACTGCTAAAGCAACACTCGAGTGGTTTAAGGAGAAACATCTAAATGTCTTGGAATGGCCTAGTCAAAGCCCAGACCTCAATCTAACTGAGAATCTGTGGAATGACTTAAAGATGGCTGTACACCAGCGGAACCCATCCAACTTGAAGGAGCTGGAGCAGTTTTGCCTTGAAGAATGGGAAAAAATTCCAGTGGCTAGATGTGCCAAGCTTATAGAGACATTCTCCAAGAGACTTGCAGCTGTAATTGCTGCAAAAGGTGGCTCTACAAAGTAATGACTGGGGGGGGGGGGGGGGGGGGGGTGAATAGTTATGCACGCTCAAGTTCTGTTTTTTTGTCTTATTTCTTGTTTGTTTCACAATAAAAAAAATATTTTGCATCTTCAAAGTGGTAGGCATGTTGTGTAAATCAAATTATACAAACCCCCCAAAAATCTATTTTATTTCCAGGTTTTAAGGCAACAAAATAGGAAAAATGCCAAGGGGGGTGAATACTTTCGCAAGCCACTGTATATCTGACCAAATTATGAAAGACAAGCATTGTAATTTTGAATTCCGTAAAGTGACAACTTGGATGGAAAATTACTGAGGATAATAGCGGACGATATTGCCACTCCTATTTGCCATATTTTCTATTTAAGCCCACTAGAAAGTGTTTGCCCTCAGGCTTGGAGGGAAGCAAATGTCGTTCCGATTCCTAAGAATAGTAAAGCCCCCTTTACTGGCTCAAATAGCCTGCCAATCAGCCTGTTACCAACCCTAAGTAAACTTTTGGAAAAAATTGTGTTTGAGCAGATATAATTTTATTTTACAGTAAACACATTGACAGCAAACATTCAGCATGCTTATAGAGAAGGCCATTCAACAAGCACAGCACTTACACAAATGACTGATGGTTGGCTGAGAGACATTGATGATAAAAAGATTCTGCGGACTGTTTTGTTAGACTTCAGTGCGGCTTTTGACATTATCGATCATAGTCTGCTGCTGGAAAAACCCTAAACCTCAACTAAATCTTATATGAAATAATGTGGAAATTGAGCACGTTGAGGTGACTAAACTGCTTGGCGTAACCCTGGATCATAAACTGCCATGGTCAAAACATATTGATACAACAGTAGCTAAGATGGGGAGAAGTCTGTCCATAATAAAGCGCTTCTCTACCTTCTTAACAGCACTATCAACAAGGCAGGTCCTACCGGCCCTAGTTTTCTCGCACCTGGACTACTGTTCAGTCGTGTGGTCAGGTGTCACAAAAAGGGACTTAGGAAAATTGCAATTGGCTTAGAACAGGGCAGCACGGCCGGCCCTAGGATGTACATAGAGAGCTAATATTAATAATATGCATGTCAATCTCTCCTGGCTCAAAGTGGAGGAGCGATTGACTTCATCACTACTATTTGAGAGGTATTGACATGTTGAATGCACCGAGCTGTCTGTTTGAACTACTGGCACACAGCTCGGACACCCATCAATACCCCACAAGACATGCCACAAGAGGTCTCTTCACAGTCCCCAAATCCAGAACAGACTATGGGAGGCGCACAGTACTAGATAGAGCCATGACTACATGGAACTCTATTCCACATCAAGTAACTGTTGCAAGCAGTAAAATTAGACCTAAAAAATAGATAAAAATATGCCTTATGGAACAGCGGGGACTGTGAAGCAACACAGACATAGGCACACACACATGCATACAGACAAGATAACATACGCACTATACACACACGTACAAAATTGATTTTGTACTGTAGATATGTGGCAGTGGTGGAGTAGGGGCCTGAGGGCACACAGTGTGTTGTGAAATCTATGAATGTATTTTTATGTTTTTAAAATTGTATAAACTCCCTTAATTTTTCTGGACCCCAGGAAGAGTAATGGAGATCGACAATAAATAATAATAATAGAGAGGCGTTTGAGTCTCAACTCCAAACCTTTTCATAAGATTCACTGCATCCATTCTGAGGCCAGAATACTATAGTGCATTCCACACGTCCCTGTCTCTGCAAACACCACTGAGCCACAGGCAAAGGAAAGTCTTGCATAGAGGCCTAACGAACTACCACCCCCTCACATCACTATCACTAAACCAACACAATCCTAACAGGATTAAGGAGGCCAACCTGCAAATATAGGTTTGTAGTATAGTGTTGTAGTATATTGGCTTATGTTGTTTCAAAAATCTAAAGTGATTTTTTTTGGCCTACCACTACAGCTGAGAAATACTGTATATCCACCAACCATAAAGAACTGGATCATAAACTTGGGATAATTCCCAGAGCAGTGGGTTCAATTACTTACTGGTAGTGGTCCCACTTTATATTAAGTTCCCAAAAACGACATAGGCAGTTTAGGTACAGTGAAATAACAATTGTTACACAGTACGTATTACTTAGAACTGTCATCTGTTTGTGGTATACATAATCCCAAGCATTTGCAAATGGAGATAACTGAATATTCTAATATAAAACACTAATTACATAGTGAGGGGATGTGAAAACACAACTCATTTTGGTTTGTTTACAAATCAAATGCATATTAAAAAGTGTAATATTTGTGTATTGTATAATTACACAACCTACAAACATGGCAGTAAGGAGCCTACAACCTTGATTTTACACTGTAATTGTAATGTACCATTTATGTAGCTACAATGTAAATAGGTTTAAGGACACTTGATGTAACGTGGGAATTGTATTCATACAACACAACAAATAAAGGCCATGTCCATTTCGCCTAACCTATTTTATAGCCATAGGGCATAGGTAGAAGAGAGCAGTGAGTGAGAGTCATTTCACACTTTTGTTGTTCTACATGCGGCAAACAGAGAAGGGGAGTGAGTGCTGTCTGTCCGTCTACTCTCTGGTCCGATACAGTGTGCATCTCCCTTATTGCTGCTTAAGTGTCTATTTCTTAGACCAGTCAAGGTTAACAAGCCAGCCGTGTCTGCAACGGCTGAAAACGGGGCGGGGTGTAGGTTCAGGGGAGGGGTGAGGTGAGGTGCAGGCTACAACTATTGTATAGCCTTGTATAATTAAGTATGTGATGCACTGATGCAAACAGTTTACATGCGGTAGGATTGTCAATCTTCGCGTTTAAATAAAACACATAGATGGCATTTTCAAGGAATAAACAAAGAAATCAAAAGGGTAGCTTCAACAATTCCTCAAAAGATTTTCAGATACACAAACTAGACCCAGTCGAAAAACTCCCGTGCGCACTAATCCGGCTGGCAATGCGCCTTCTGATTCCGTGGGCTGGGGAGCGCAGAATGGAGCTCTATAATGGTGGAAAACAATTTTTCCTCACTATGCAGAGGTGAAGCACTGAGCACATAGTATAAAAGAAAACGAATGTCAAGACAATAAAAAACCGTGTGCTGCGGGCACAACTCTTACCTTTCTCTCCATTTCTCAGATCCAGTCCGAGCACTCAAGGCAAACTGTAATGTTTCTAAAGATCTGTCCGATGTTCACTCGTGAACTTGCTCGCGGCTTCCAGTAGCGACTCTCGATCACTCCCTCATTAGGTAGACTGGTACATGGGCGACTGTAGACAGAGGGGACGCAGTCTCGGGGATGGAGCCGGGTCTGGTGATTCTTAGTTCGGTTCAAGAAGCGCAGGCGCAGGCTCTGCTGGAGACGGGATACAATAAAAAATTGGACTAGCAGGGGAGTGTCATCAAATTACCCATTCTACCGTTGAAATACACTGTCTGCCCACCAATATTTCACAAGGGATGTAAACCGTTAGGGAATAGTCTTCTATATGGTCCATGGTTGGGTTGCAACCTGGTCTCATACCATTTCGCATTATTCTGTACGTTTATCTGAAACACTCCATTTAGTATGTATGCTATGTTGCATTTCGTATGGTTACATAAGACAGATGCTTACTTAAGAAAAAACGAAAGTAGGGTGGTTGGTCGGGGTGGATGATTGCTAACGCGAACGTCTACCAACCTAAAGGTTGCGAGCTCAAATCTCATCATGGACAACTTTAGAATTTCAGCAACTTTTCAACTACTTACGTGTTAGCTAACCTAACTCCTAAACTTAACCCTAACTTCTACCCTAGCTAACATTAGAGAGCTAACTAACGTTAGCCACCTGGCTAGAATTCCTAACATATACTTTTGCAAAACCGTATCATACATTTTGCAAACACATAAAATACTGTATATTTGCAACATCATGCGAATGGTAATTCATAATATATCATACAAAATGAGTGATGGACATCCACAATTTAACACACACCATACACTAATGGACTCTCTCGAATTTACATACAGAATAATACAAAATGCTCTGAGACCAGGTTGATAAAAAAGGCACAAAGGATAAGAATATGCCTGCAGCCGTTTTTTGAAAGATGCAGGGATGTTTAATCCTGCCCCTTCAATCACCTGAGCATCATAATGTAATAGTTTATATACTGGTAGTTAAATGCAAAAGTACCAACACATAATATACTTTAAAGACATTATCCTAAGATTATAGCATATAATAAGCCTTCAATCTCAAAATACCTAAATGTAGTAGTATCTTGTATAGCTTTATTATATAGTTTCTGGAACAATGTTAGAGCAGGTTCTCTGCAATATATCAGCAAATAAAGTATCAACAAAACCATTGAAAAAATGCTTTATTGAAATAAGGTGTATGGCACGTCCCCTCGTAGAATACAACATACCAGCAGAATACAACATACCAGCAGAATACAACATACCGGTAGTCCTGCGTTGAGAACAAGTGAAAAGTACTACCTACAATCAATTATTATTTTCAAAGTCTGGAGTACGCATTTGCGGGAAGAAAGCACTGTAATGCCACCGAACATTGATGTTCATGGCACAGTTTCAAATATAACACTTTTTATATGGTTACAAACCCCAAATATTATTGTAGTGACATGTGTTGGCCTTGAAGAGAAAAATAACCTAAATGAGGGAGGGGAAAATAGCATCACAGATTTCCAAAAATCGACGGGCAGCAGATGCATTCTTAGTTTAGTATGATTGTTACATCATGAGGCTTTCTTCTTTTGTGCCTTTATTAATCCTGGACATCGAAGTAGTCGATCACCGGCTCTTCTTTGACTGCCTTGGACCAGCTGCTCACACTGTCAGCCCTGATGACAAAAACAATAAACGCCTTTAAATAGCTGTAGCTAGCTAGTTACAAGTCATTGGGACATTTTGAGAGGCCACGAACTAAGAACCAAATTGTGTGTGTTCGTGGCGTGACTTATATGGGACGTTTTGTGAGTGCAAAGACCCAGGCTTACTTGCTGCTATGTTTGATATGGGCAATGGGTGGAGGAGCTCTCGGGACCGCAGTGTCTCTCTCCATCAGGGAGGTCAGGGTTGAGTTAGGACAGGCAGACTTCCCCCTGCACACAGCAAGAAGCACAAAGACAGAGCACATCCTCAGAATGACTTCACATCTTTTGTCAGTTGTTCACAATACACATCTTTTCATACAACATATAAAAACAGCTGATACAGTTGCACGTAGTCCTTTTCAAGTTATAACAGAAATGGTGTCTACTTTGAGATAGTCAGAGTGTTAACTTGCCTTACTAAAGAAACGCTTTCCTGTTGAGGTGTTTACCTGATGGCGGTGATGACTACGTTGCGTTTGGGCTCGCTGTCGTAGCTCACACTCTCCACGTTGTAGGCCTCGGCCAGCTCGTGGACTAGCTTCCTGTGCTCCCGGTTCATAGGGGGGAAGCAGTGGCTCCTCTTGGACTGTTTACCCTGCAAACGGGTTCCACACACAGTCACTCAGACTTCACGTTTGCACTATGAAAAGATTGTTACGAGTTACCCATTTAAGGTTTAAATAAACACATTTGCAATTCCACTCAGTTCGTGACATTTTGTCCTAAACATTGCAAGCTAACGGAGCCGATTCACTTGACGTTACGCCGACTAAAGTAGTATTTTTCAAATGTTTTCAGAACCAAAAGGGATAACTGATGACAAATCGAACCCGTAGTGGACATTATCAATAACCATCATAATAACCAAGGACATTTAAATGTGTTTTAAGCCTTTCTAGCACTCCAACTAAGTGAACCAGAAGCTTTTAGCCAAATTCAGTCTCAATGCAAACTGAACATCCTCTGGTAAGCTGGAAGTGGTTCAGGGAAACCCAGTCATGTATAGGAAAATGTTGGCCCTGTGGGTGACATTTCACTTGCGAAAGAGGCGTCTTTATTCCTATACCAGTACTTCTCGGAGGTCAAATCAATTCTTATTTGTCACATGCGCCAAATGCAACAGTTGTGGCAACCATGAAATTCAGTTCTAAGAAAGAGTTACGAAAATATAAACAAAATTAACTAAAGTAAAAACATTAACACAAAATAACAATAACGAGGCTATATACAGGGGGTACCGGTACAGAGTCAATGTGCGGGGGTACATGTTAGTTGAGGTAATATGTACATGTAGGTAGGGGTAAAGTGACTATGCATAGATAATAAACAGCAAGTAACAGCATTGTGTGTTAAAAAAAAAAAAAAAAATATATATATATATATATATATATATATATATATATATATATATATATATATATATATGAATGGGGGGGGGGGGGTCAATGCAAATAGTCTGGGCGGCATTTGATTAATTGTTCAGCAGTCTTATTGCTTGGGGGTAGAAGCTGTTTAGAAGCCTTTTGGACCTAGACTTGGCTCTCTGGTACCGTTTGCCGTGCAGTAGCAGAGAGAACAGTCTATGACTAGGATGGCTGGAGTCTTTGGCAATTTTTTGGGCCTTCCTCTGACACCACCTAGTATATAGGTCCTGGATGGCAGGAAGCTCGGCCCCTGTGATGTACTGGGCCATATGCACTACCCTCTGTAGTGTCTTACACTCAGATGCCAAGCAGTTGCCATATTAGGTGGTGATACAACTGGTCAAGATGCTCTCGATGGTGCAGCTGTAGAAGTTTTTGAGGATCTGTGTAATTCTGTGTGAAAATCACCCTATTCCCTATTTAGTGCACTACTTTTGACCAGGCCACATAGGGTTCTGGTCAAATGTAGTGCACTATTATAGGAAATAGGGTCCCATTTGGGACGCATGTCATGTCAATTGGTCCCTTACCTTGCTGGTCAGCTCAACCAGATTCTTGATCTCCTCTTCTACCTCGCTGACAAACTTAAAATCTTTTCTAAAATGTGAAAAATACAGAAATGACGTGATCGTGGTAAATATTATCCATCAATGAAAATGTGAAAACATGTCTCAAAAACGACACCGGTCGTGGCTCGAAGTACATAGGCGCCATGAATTCGCCTTCAATTGGGAAATATACGCACCACAACATGCACACGGACACTACAATATTTAGTGGGGAATTTTGACCTTGGCATGCAGTGAAAATACTCTACGTATTGGTACACCACCTGGCGTCAACTCTGAGGCTGTCACTGTACGTTGAGGAGGAGGAGCGCATGTTGAAGGGGTCCACTGACGGGTCAATCTGCAGGGCCTCAGCCAATCGCCTGTCAGGACACAGACACACACAGGCAGACAAAGGTCCATAGATCTAAAGACAAGAGAAGGCTCTCAAGTTGACAGCACACAGAAGGAAACAAATCAAGTTGACAGCCGAAAGCTGTGCATTTTAAATGTCACGAGAGCTACAAATAGCAACTGTGTGCGTGTGGAGTAGCAATGTTACAACTGACCTGTTCCTTTCCAGTGCAGCACACCCCTCGTCACACTCCAACCTGAGCCAGAACACACATTAAAATAAGCTGGATATGGCACGCTCATATTTAGTACAAGGTGATTTACTGGAAGTGTTGTAGGCTGTAAGCGTGGAATCGGGTTTGGTCCCATCTTACTTGGTGTGTTTCATCTCCTTCTTAGTGATAAGACCCATGTCTACAGAGTCACCCAGCTGCATGTCACACAGCTTACTGGCCATGGCAATGGCTGCATACCTACAGAACAGGGACACGCATCTAGTTACACCGGGTCTGAGACCACACGGGACCAAGTTCTGAAAAGATTGCGAGGGAATAAGAGCAAACTGGTTTAGAGCCCGCGTTCAGATAGATCTAGAAACCATTGATTCTACTGTAGAAGAACGCACACACACCAACCTCTGATGGGCGCTGGCTGCTTCCGTGCACACCACCGTTTCCTTTCTCCGACCGCAGTCGCACTGTAGCGCCACCTGTGGGACAGAGGTGGAAACTGACAAACGCTGGCCACAAGAAGACTTCTGCTGCAGTCCAACAACGCTGCCCGCGTTCCATCTCCGTGTCTGCTCCATGTGCCCAGTGTTTGAAGAGTTACGGTCTTTGTTTACTGTCAGAATGTCACCCTAGATGTAGTGCAGTCTCTAAGGCACAGAGTTAACACATATTTAGCCTTTATTTCAAATCCCTCGAGTCACTTGGGTGAACATCTCGTTTTTTGTACCTTGGCAGTGCAGGTGTTGCGCGGGCAGCTGGTGCCCTTGTGGCAAGGGGCGTTGCAGGGGTGGCCACAGTTGGGCCGGGGCAGCAGGCAGGGCTGGCGGCAGACGCCCTCGGCCAGACACTCGGCCCGGTGGCAGATGCGGCGGCAGCGGTGGAGGTCACACAGCAGAACCTTGTTGCAGGCCAGGCCACAGGAGATGTCCTGAAGGTGGCACGGGATGTTGCTCCTTCGCTGCGGGGGAGGGGGGAAGAAGAGGGGGCGGCTTTAGTGGACGGGTCGTGACTATGGGCGAGTCCCAAATGGCACCCGATATAGTGCACTACTTTTGACCAGGGCCAGTAGGGAACAGGGTTCCATTTGGGACGCACCGTATGCCTTTAAAAAAAGAGGCGCAGGTTTGAAGGTTAGGTAGAGGCGGCTAACATCAGCGACGTTACCTCATGCTTTCCCATGCACCACTTCTGAGTGAGATAGGTACAGGGTGGGCACTTCTCCTCACTGTGGCAGTTGTGGAACACTGAGGACAAAGAAAAAGTATGAGACCATGAGGAATAAACATTTGCAGATGGTTTTGTCAGAGACGGTAAAATAGATGTCAAGATTCCTAAATGTACATGTATATGCATATATATTTCTGCTCTCCAGTAAAGCATATTTGAAACTAAGTGAAAAAGCAATAGTCCCTACTGCAAGGTTTTACCTGGGTGGTCACACTCGTGCCTCCTGGTACACGGGTTCTTACACTCTGGGGGCTTGGTGCCACAGGCGATGGGGGGGAACAGGACACTCACCCCACAGTGGCACGCCAGCTCATCAAAACCTACACACATGAAACAGGAAGAGACTCAGAGGGACGTGGCCTATGAGACCCTACTGTACGTCTGGGGTGTGACTTTGCGAATGAGGCCATGTGATCTCAATGATCGAGCAATAACGTACCGTATCACGCCAACTAAACATGTTGGATGTTAATAGGAGACTACAGTAAGTGAACATTTGACTGAAGTGGAAGTTAGGAATTGCCCCCAATAGTCTGCTGGTATAGTAAAATGGGCTTCCTAGGAAGTGCACTAGACTTAAGATAAGATGAAGAACATTTGAACTACAAAGAGTCCCAAAGCCCTGGTAAAATGTGTCAATTGACTGGCATCTGTGCTGCATCTGCTGGCATGTGAACATCTGTGTTGGCAGTGCCACTGGGACCTCTGATTGGAACTCACTGGTTTGCCAGCAGGGTTGGCAGTTCCCACGGTGACAGAGCTCTTGGCAGCGGTGGAGGCCACAGTTGAGCTTGTAGCCACAGATCAGAGAGCACTTGTGTTCCGCACCCTAGGGGGAGGGGGGACATGTCAGTGTGACGTCAGTTAGATAGTAGGTAGGGGGGGGACATGTCAGTGTGACGTCAGTTAGATAGTAGGTAGGGGGGGGACATGTCAGTGTGACGTCAGTTAGATAGTAGGTAGGGGGGGGACATGTCAGTGTGACGTCAGTTAGATAGTAGGTAGGGGGGGGACATGTCAGTGTGACGTCAGTTAGATAGTAGGTAGGGGGGGACATGTCAGTGTGACGTCAGTTAGATAGTAGGTAGGGGGGGGACATGTCAGTGTGACGTCAGTTAGATAGTAGGTAGGGGGGGACATGTCAGTGTGACGTCAGTTAGATAGTAGGTAGGGGGGGGACATGTCAGTGTGACGTCAGTTAGATAGTAGGTAGGGGGGGACATGTCAGTGTGACGTCAGTTAGATAGTAGGTAGGGGGGACATGTCAGTGTGACATCAGTTAGATAGTAGGTAAGGGGGGGGGACATGTCAGTGTGACGTCAGTTAGATAGTAGGTAGGGGGGGGACATGTCAGTGTGACGTCAGTTAGATAGTAGGTAGGGGGGGGACATGTCAGTGTGACGTCAGTTAGATAGTAGGTAGGGGGGGGACATGTCAGTGTGACATCAGTTAGATAGTAGGTAGGGGGGGGGACATGTCAGTGTGACATCAGTTAGATAGTAGGTAGGGGGGGGGACATGTCAATGTGACGTCAGTTAGATAGTAGGTAGGGGGGGGGACATGTCAGTGTGACGTCAGTTAGATAGTAGGTAGGGGGGGGGACATGTCAGTGTGACGTCAGTTAGATAGTAGGTAGGGGGGGGACATGTCAGCGTGACGTCAGTTAGATAGTAGGTAGGGGGGGGACATGTCAGCGTGACGTCAGTTAGATAGTAGGTAGGGGGGACATGTCAGTGTGACGTCAGTTAGATAGTAGGTGGGGGGGGGGCATGTCAGTGTGACGTCAGTTAGATAGTAGGTGGGGGGGGGGCATGTCAGTGTGACGTCAGTTAGATAGTAGGTAGGGGGGGGACATGTCAGTGTGACGTCAGTTAGATAGTAGGTAAGGGGGGGGGACATGTCAGTGTGACGTCAGTTAGATAGTAGGTAGGGGGGGACATGTCAGTGTGACGTCAGTTAGATAGTAGGTAGGGGGGGGGGACATGTCAGCGTGACGTCAGTTAGATAGTAGGTGGGGGGGGGACATGTCAGTGTGACATCAGTTAGATAGTAGGTAAGGCGGGGGGGCATGTCAGTGTGACGTCAGTTAGATAGTAGGTAGGGGGGGGACATGTCAGTGTGACGTCAGTTAGATAGTAGGTGGGGGGGGACATGTCAGTGTGACGTCAGTTAGATAGTAGGTAGGGGGGGGACATGTCAGTGTGACGTCAGTTAGATAGTAGGTAGGGGGGGACATGTCAGTGTGACGTCAGTTAGATAGTAGGTAGGGGGGGGGACATGTCAGCGTGACGTCAGTTAGATAGTAGGTGGGGGGGGGACATGTCAGTGTGACATCAGTTAGATAGTAGGTAGGGGGGGGACATGTCAGTGTGACATCAGTTAGATAGTAGGTAGGGGGGGACATGTCAGTGTGACATCAGTTAGATAGTAGGTAGGGGGGGACATGTCAGTGTGACGTCAGTTAGATAGTAGGTGGGGGGGGACATGTCAGTGTGACATCAGTTAGATAGTAGGTAGGGGGGGGACATGTCAGTGTGACGTCAGTTAGATAGTAGGTAGGGGGGGGACATGTCAGCGTGACGTCAGTTAGATAGTAGGTAAGGGGGGGGGGCATGTCAGTGTGACGTCAGTTAGATAGTAGGTAGGGGGGGGGCATGTCAGTGTGACGTCAGTTAGATAGTAGGTAGGGGGGGGGACATGTCAGTGTGACGTCAGTTAGATAGTAGGTAGGGGGGGGACATGTCAGTGTGACGTCAGTTAGATAGTAGGTAGGGGGGGACATGTCAGTGTGACGTCAGTTAGATAGTAGGTAGGGGGGGGACATGTCAGTGTGACATCAGTTAGATAGTAGGTAGGGGGGGGACATGTCAGTGTGACGTCAGTTAGATAGTAGGTGGGGGGGGACATGTCAGTGTGACGTCAGTTAGATAGTAGGTAGGGGGGGACATGTCAGTGTGACGTCAGTTAGATAGTAGGTAGGGGGGGGACATGTCAGTGTGACGTCAGTTAGATAGTAGGTAGGGGGGGGGGACATGTCAGTGTGACATCAGTTAGATAGTAGGTGGGGGGGGACATGTCAGTGTGACGTCAGTTAGATAGTAGGTAAGGGGGGGGGGCATGTCAGTGTGACGTCAGTTAGATAGTAGGTAGGGGGGGGACATGTCAGTGTGACGTCAGTTAGATAGTAGGTAGGGGGGGACATGTCAGTGTGACGTCAGTTAGATAGTAGGTACGGGGGGGACATGTCAGTGTGACATCAGTTAGATAGTAGGTGGGGGGGGACATGTCAGTGTGACATCAGTTAGATAGTAGGTGGGGGGGACATGTCAGTGTGACATCAGTTAGATAGTAGGTAGGGGGGGGACATGTCAGTGTGACATCAGTTAGATAGTAGGTGGGGGGGAGACATGTCAGTGTGACGTCAGTTAGATAGTAGGTAAGGGGGGGGGGCATGTCAGTGTGACGTCAGTTAGATAGTAGGTAAGGGGGGGGGGACATGTCAGCGTGACGTCAGTTAGATAGTAGGTAGGGGGGGACATGTCAGTGTGACGTCAGTTAGATAGTAGGTAGGGGGGGGACATGTCAGTGTGACATCAGTTAGATAGTAGGTAGGGGGGGACATGTCAGTGTGACGTCAGTTAGATAGTAGGTAGGGGGGGGGACATGTCAGTGTGACATCAGTTAGATAGTAGGTAGGGGGGGACATGTCAGTGTGACGTCAGTTAGATAGTAGGTAGGGGGGGGACATGTCAGTGTGACGTCAGTTAGATAGTAGGTAGGGGGGGGACATGTCAGTGTGACGTCAGTTAGATAGTAGGTAGGGGGGGGACATGTCAGTGTGACGTCAGTTAGATAGTAGGTAGGGGGGGACATGTCAGTGTGACATCAGTTAGATAGTAGGTGGGGGGGGGACATGTCAGTGTGACGTCAGTTAGATAGTAGGTAGGGGGGGGGACATGTCAGTGTGACATCAGTTAGATAGTAGGTAGGGGGGGACATGTCAGCGTGACGTCAGTTAGATAGTAGGTAGGGGGGGGACATGTCAGTGTGACGTCAGTTAGATAGTAGGTAGGGGGGACATGTCAGTGTGACATCAGTTAGATAGTAGGTGGGGGGGGACATGTCAGTGTGACATCAGTTAGATAGTAGGGAGGGGGGACATGTCAGTGTGACGTCAGTTAGATAGTAGGTAGGGGGGGGACATGTCAGTGTGACGTCAGTTAGATAGTAGGTGGGGGGGGACATGTCAGTGTGACGTCAGTTAGATAGTAGGTAGGGGGGGGGACATGTCAGTGTGACATCAGTTAGATAGTAGGTGGGGGGGGACATGTCAGTGTGACATCAGTTAGATAGTAGGTAGGGGGGGGACATGTCAGTGTGACATCAGTTAGATAGTAGGTGGGGGGGAGACATGTCAGTGTGACGTCAGTTAGATAGTAGGTAGGGGGGGACATGTCAGTGTGACGTCAGTTAGATAGTAGGTAGGGGGGGGGACATGTCAGTGTGACATCAGTTAGATAGTAGGTAGGGGGGGGACATGTCAGTGTGACGTCAGTTAGATAGTAGGTAGGGGGGGGACATGTCAGCGTGACGTCAGTTAGATAGTAGGTAGGGGGGGGGACATGTCAGCGTGACGTCAGTTAGATAGTAGGTAGGGGGGGGGACATGTCAGTGTGACGTCAGTTAGATAGTAGGTAGGGGGGGACATGTCAGTGTGACATCAGTTAGATAGTAGGTAGGGGGGGGACATGTCAGCGTGACGTCAGTTAGATAGTAGGTAGGGGGGGGGACATGTCAGTGTGACGTCAGTTAGATAGTAGGTAGGGGGGGACATGTCAGTGTGACATCAGTTAGATAGTAGGTAGGGGGGGGACATGTCAGTGTGACATCAGTTAGATAGTAGGTAGGGGGGGGGGACATGTCAGTGTGACGTCAGTTAGATAGTAGGTAGGGGGGGACATGTCAGTGTGACGTCAGTTAGATAGTAGGTAGGGGGGGGGACATGTCAGTGTGACGTCAGTTAGATAGTAGGTAGGGGGGGACATGTCAGTGTGACGTCAGTTAGATAGTAGGTAGGGGGGGACATGTCAGTGTGACGTCAGTTAGATAGTAGGTAGGGGGGGGACATGTCAGTGTGACGTCAGTTAGATAGTAGGTAGGGGGGGACATGTCAGTGTGACGTCAGTTAGATAGTAGGTAGGGGGGGACATGTCAGTGTGACGTCAGTTAGATAGTAGGTGGGGGGGGACATGTCAGTGTGACGTCAGTTAGATAGTAGGTAAGGCGGGGGGGCATGTCAGTGTGACGTCAGTTAGATAGTAGGTAGGGGGGGGGACATGTCAGTGTGACGTCAGTTAGATAGTAGGTAGGGGGGGGGGGCATGTCAGTGTGACGTCAGTTAGATAGTAGGTAGGGGGGGGGACATGTCAGTGTGACGTCAGTTAGATAGTAGGTAGGGGGGGGACATGTCAGTGTGACGTCAGTTAGATAGTAGGTAGGGGGGGGGGACATGTCAGTGTGACATCAGTTAGATAGTAGGTGGGGGGGGACATGTCAGTGTGACATCAGTTAGATAGTAGGTAGGGGGGGGACATGTCAGTGTGACGTCAGTTAGATAGTAGGTAGGGGGGGGACATGTCAGTGTGACGTCAGTTAGATAGTAGGTAGGGGGGGGACATGTCAGTGTGACGTCAGTTAGATAGTAGGTGGGGGGGGACATGTCAGTGTGACGTCAGTTAGATAGTAGGTAGGGGGGGGACATGTCAGTGTGACGTCAGTTAGATAGTAGGTAGGGGGGGGACATGTCAGTGTGACGTCAGTTAGATAGTAGGTAGGGGGGGGACATGTCAGTGTGACGTCAGTTAGATAGTAGGTAGGGGGGGGGACATGTCAGTGTGACATCAGTTAGATAGTAGGTAGGGGGGGGGGACATGTCAGTGTGACATCAGTTAGATAGTAGGTAGGGGGGGGACATGTCAGTGTGACATCAGTTAGATAGTAGGTAGGGGGGGGACATGTCAGTGTGACATCAGTTAGATAGTAGGTAGGGGGGGGACATGTCAGTGTGACGTCAGTTAGATAGTAGGTAGGGGGGGGACATGTCAGTGTGACATCAGTTAGATAGTAGGTAGGGGGGGGGACATGTCAGTGTGACGTCAGTTAGATAGTAGGTAGGGGGGGGACATGTCAGTGTGACGTCAGTTAGATAGTAGGTAGGGGGGGGACATGTCAGTGTGACATCAGTTAGATAGTAGGTAGGGGGGGGACATGTCAGTGTGACGTCAGTTAGATAGTAGGTAGGGGGGGACATGTCAGTGTGACATCAGTTAGATAGTAGGTAGGGGGGGGGACATGTCAGTGTGACGTCAGTTAGATAGTAGGTAGGGGGGGACATGTCAGCGTGACGTCAGTTAGATAGTAGGTAGGGGGGGGACATGTCAGTGTGACGTCAGTTAGATAGTAGGTGGGGGGGGACATGTCAGTGTGACATCAGTTAGATAGTAGGTGGGGGGGGACCTGTCAGTGTGACATCAGTTAGATAGTAGGTAGGGGGGGGACATGTCAGCGTGACGTCAGTTAGATAGTAGGTAGGGGGGGGACATGTCAGTGTGACGTCAGTTAGATAGTAGGTAGGGGGGGGACATGTCAGTGTGACGTCAGTTAGATAGTAGGTAGGGGGGGGACATGTCAGTGTGACGTCAGTTAGATAGTAGGTAGGGGGGGACATGTCAGTGTGACGTCAGTTAGATAGTAGGTGGGGGGGGGACATGTCAGTGTGACATCAGTTAGATAGTAGGTAGGGGGGGACATGTCAGCGTGACGTCAGTTAGATAGTAGGTAGGGGGGGGACATGTCAGTGTGACGTCAGTTAGATAGTAGGTGGGGGGGGGACATGTCAGTGTGACATCAGTTAGATAGTAGGTAGGGGGGGGACATGTCAGTGTGACGTCAGTTAGATAGTAGGTGGGGGGGGGACATGTCAGTGTGACATCAGTTAGATAGTAGGTAGGGGGGGACATGTCAGTGTGACATCAGTTAGATAGTAGGTAGGGGGAGGGACGACAGTGCCTTCGGAAAGTATTCCGACCCTTGACTTTCTTCACATTTTGTTACGTTACAGCCTTATTCGAAAATGTATTAAAATTGTTCATTTTTCACATCAAACTACACACAATACCTAATAATGACAAAGCAAAAACAGGTTTTTAGAAATGTGTTCATTTATAAAAAAATGTTTTAACTGAAATATCACATTTACATAAGTATTCAGATCCTTTACTCAGTTCTTTGTTGAAGCACCTTTGGCAGCGATTACAGCATTGAGTCTTCTTGGGTATGACGCTACAAGCTTGGCACATCTGTATTTTGGGAGTTTCTCCCATTCTTCTCTGCAGATCCTCTCAAGCTCTGTAAGGTTGGATGGGAAACGTTGCTGCACAGCTATTTTCAGGTCTCTCCAGAGATGTTTGATCGGGATTGATCGGGTTCAAGTCCGGGCTCTGGCTGGGCCACTCATGGACATTCAGAGACTCATTCCCGAAGCCACTCCTGTGTTGTCTTGGCTGTGTGTTTTGGGTTGTTGTCCTGTTGGAATGTGAACCTTTCATCCCAGTCTGTGGTCCTGAGCGCTCTGGAGCAGGTTTTCATCAAGGTCTGTTCATCTGTGCCTCGATCCTGACTAGTCTCCCAGTCCCTGCCGCTGAAAAACATTCCCACAGCATGATGCTGCCACCACCATGCTTCACCTTAGGGATTGTGCCAGGTTTCCTCCAGACGTGATGCTTGGCATTCAGGCCAGAGTTCAATCTTGGTTTCACCAAACCAGAGAATCTTGTTTCTCATGGTCAGAGAGTCTTTAGGTTTCTTTTAGCAAACTCCAAGTGGGCTGTCATGTGCCTTTTACTGAGGAGTGGCTTCCATCTGGCCACTCTACCATAAAGGCCTGATTGGTGGAGTGCTGCAGAGATGGTTGTCCTTCTAGAAGGTTCTCCCATCTCCACAGAGGAACTGTAGAGCTCTGTCAGAGTGACCATCGGGTTCTTGGTCACCTCCCCTCCTCCGATTGCTCAGTTTAACCGGGCGGCCAGCTCTAGGAAGAGTCTGGGTGATTCCAAACCTCTTCCATTTAAGAATGATGGAGGCCACTGTGTTCTTGAGGACCTTCAATGCTGCAGATATTTTTTGGTACCTTTCCCCAGATCTGTGCCTCGACACAATCCTGTCTCGGCGCTATACGGACAATTCCTTCAACCTCATGGCTTGGTTTTTGCTCTGAAATGTACTGTCAACTGTGGGACCTTTATATAGAATGGTGTGTGCCTTTCCAAATAATGTCCAATCAATGGAATTTACCACAGGTGGACTCCAATCAAGTTGTAGAAACATCAAGGATGATCAATGGAAACTGGATGCACCTGAGCTCAATTTCGCGTTTCATAGCAAAAGGTCTGAATACTTATGTAAATAAGGTATCCGTATTTTTAATTCTAATACATTTGTAAACATTTTTAAAAACCTGTTTTCGCTTTCTCATTATAGAGAATTGTGTGTAGATTGCTGAGCATAATTGTTTTAATAAAAAAAAATAAAAAAAAATTAGAATAAGGCTGTAACGTAACAAAATGTGGAAAAAGTCAAGGGGTCTGAATACCTTCCGAAGGCACTGTATGTCAGTGATTCACCAGTTCAGCTAATTAAAGTATGACTTGTGGCTTTACCTACTGACTGTGTCCTTTCATAACTGGGTGACACACACACACACACACACACACACGAACGTGCCGCAGGCACGCACACGCCTTTTGGTTACTCACCACACAGCACAGCTCGCCACATTTGTGTCGGCCACAGGAGCGTTTTTTGAGGCAGCGCTTCTCACAAGTAAAAATCAGTCCCTCTAGAATTGGGAGGAAAGGAAAGAGACTTAAGAGAAGAGTAAAGTACAGGACAGATCTACTTTTACTAAGTACAGTAGCAACACCACCTCAAAGAACGATCGAAATATCACCTTCATTCTGGATGGCTGCACAGGGAACATCCTGAAAACAAAGAGTCTTCAGTGGTGCTCTTTGGTAGAACAGAATTACACCTCCATTTACAACAGTGCGCAGTCTACACAGAACATTGCATTTGAAGAGTTGCACTCAAGATACAACAAAAAAACCACCATAGCTATACAGTACTTGTTTTCGAAAACTAACCTTGGTCTTAGAGCCGCATTTGCATTTGATGGTGGAGGTGAGCGAGCAGGGACCACAGCTTCCCTCATGGCACAGCTTCTCACAGATGTGGATGGTCTCTGGAATGACAAGGAGAACAAGTCAACACATTTGAAATGCCATAGAGAGGCTATACATGAGGACCCGGTGTCTTGTGTTACCGCTGGAGCCGCAGGGCAGAGGCTTGCTGCAGGTCTTGCCACAAGAGGGGATGGGGTCGGAGCAGCCGCGGCGTTCGGGGTAGCCCAGCTCCAGGAGCTTGGCGAGGGCCGTCTGCCCACAGGGGCAGCTCCTTACTAGCCTGGGGGAGCGTGGGCACGGCTTGCACGGCCCAGGGTGGCACACCTGCTCACAGCGGTGGGCCTCACAGTCCAACATCCTAGGATAAGGTGGACATATCACAAATCAATATATGAATAAGATACAATAGATCTATAATATTATTCTCACAGGAAAAAAATTATTGTAGTTTCCTAGTAATCTGAAGCTGCTGGTTTGAACTTACTTGCCACATGCTTTCTGACAGCAGAAGTGTCCGGAGCCGTCAAAGCGGTCTTTATCCGTCCCACAGAGTACCTCCCGAGACACGACGCCGCAGTAGCACACTGCGACAGCAGGAAAGAACCGATGAGACAAAACAGAACGCATCAGAGTGAAATCCATCACAGTGGCTAAAACCATTAGCCTTCGTTACTCATCGCGAATTCCTCATTATTGTCAAGGAATACCATTTTAAATTGTTAAGGACAGAAATGTTCTTGGTCAGATCACATGGTCAGGGAGAACTCCCGGCCCAGTAAAAAGACCTATTGGGAGTGAGCAGCTCACCCTGTTTGACCTGTAGCGGGCAAGGCTGGCACAGTCCGCTGTGGCACACCTGGGTACAGGTGTGTTCCGAACAGTTGAGGGTGGCGCCACACTGCTTGTCACAGTGGATGGCAGTGGCCTGGCCACACCGCATTGGCTGACTGCAGAGAGAAGTATGGAGGTATTTTACCGTGAGTGGAGGGGGGCTCAGGGTTTTTCTTATACCTGAGTAATAGTGACATGGAGTACATTTGGCAGCCTAAGCAAAGGCATATAAATGAACAATGGGTTATTATTGTAGAAATGATAACTGGACCTATACGTTCTCAAATAACTGCCCTTTTTCTGGCCCGCAATTCTGTGCGGCCCTCCGCTGAACATGGAAATCCTGACTAGGCACTCGAGACAAAACTATTGCCCACCTCTTCCATATATAGTGCACTACTTTTGACCAGAGCCCTACGGGCATCATATAGGGAAAAGGGTGCCGTTTGGGACTCAGTCATTAGGTCAGGAGAATATACAGTACCTGGTTCTTCCGCAGATGCATGCTTTGGTGACAGAAGCAGGACACTGGGGACAAGGTCCGGGGTGACACAAACTGGTGAGACACAACCAGGGATCTAAATGAACATTTTTCCACTGGTAACACTGATACTCCCAACTTATAAAACTTAGAAGCACCAGAAAATATTATATATTATTATTATTTTATTGATTGTGTAAGAATATGTCAAAGATAAATACACAGAGACAGATTACGAGAGGTCAAGAGGACGAGAGTCAATAGAGTACTAACGATCAATGGAAACAGTGTTTTTTCTGTAATAGGGAATTATTGATCAATGGTTCTGAGACATGGGAGGAATATGTCTTCTGAAATAGGATACTTGTTATTTGGCCATTGGCTAGTTTTATTGCAAGGAATTCTAATTGGTCAACCACAGGCTAGGGCTGGGTTATAAAACTACATGCTGTCCCTTTATTCTGGGGAGAGAATCACTGGAGAGCATCCCTGAGGACAGGGGAGAATGACCATCTACCTCCCCTTAGGATTTGTCCTCTTTGAATAAAGCCATTTGCCTCCCATTGACTTGCTTTGGAGTTTGTTATTGAAGAATAACAAATTGTAACAATTGAGATCGCCTATATTGGGTCTATAAATTCTAGATAGCGTACTTCTGACGCACATCTTGTGCCCTAAAACTATTAAGTAACCCTGTAAATACATTTTTGTTTATTATAAAAAGCTTAATACCGGTCATTGAAATTGCAGTCATTTGTGGAATATTAGGTTTCTACATTGTGTAAAAGCACTATTTACCTATTGCGATGCATTACAGTGAAAATTGTACCGTCTTTTAAGAACATCAAGTTTGTGAGTGATGACATGAAGGAGTTATTCATTACTATAATCGTTGATCTTCTTAAGATTTTCCTTTGCTTCTGGGCCCCCCAAATGTTCGGATATACCGCACTAGTAAAGCTAGTTAGCTAGCTAGCTAATGAGGTAACATGACTGAACAAGGTGTAAACAAAATAGCCACAGAGTTGTTTTAGAATGTCCTGCGACATGGTTTTTGAACGGAAAAATGCAGCCCACCAATCCGTCATAGGAAGAAAAAAAAACATTGCGCCGGGAAAAAGGGTAATATCTTTTGATCTATTTGGGCTAGAAACGAGATGTTTCCGCTGTAGCAATGGTAGAACCATGATGCTAATGAATATATGCGCTCTAGGACACTGGGAAACAACGGTAGAGCAAAGCCTACTCATTACAACAATTATCTGGGTGATTTGTTTTCTAGGAGCACTGGTGCACCCAGCAAAAATTTTTAGGAGCATATGCAACCAAAATTGTTGCACTTTAGAGCCCTGGACACAACCACAGGAGACACAATCAAGACAACCACTTCATGTTGTAGAACAACAGATTGTTGTGTGGTGGTGGGTTGAGGTATGTTACGCATGTGTTGGGTTGTGGCTCACATGTTACAGGGGTGCCTGCAGTCTGCTCCGCTCCTCTTCTTCCCACACATGTCTCCACAGCTGTGTGGGATCTCACTACGCTGGAACTCTGGGTTGGTCGCTTTGCCTGTCAATCATAGCAGAATAATTCAACACGGTACAGGGAAATAACTGCAGAAATCAGGTTAGTGTCATTGAGATGAATAATTAGTTCTAATACACAAAGCATCTCAAAGAGAGCGAAAGACTAGGGATGTACGATTGTCTGGGAATAACGGATAAAATTGGCTATTAGCTAATCCCTTACCACAGAAGCACTTGTAGATGTTCGGGGGTTGGAAGACAACATTCTGACAGGCCGGACACCGCCACCCGTCATTTGTTTCTGCAAATGACAGCAAAAGTTTGCATGTCACATAGACCAATTTACAAAGCACTTCATCAGCTAAATGGTGAGTCAGAATATTGTACACTATATCTTAGACGGTAAGGTTGTACTCTAAGTTGTAAAGGACCTCTGACCCCTGAGCCACGGTCTGTTCACCCTGTTATCTATCCTGGCAGCCCCCCGCACCTCAGGGTTGGGTTAAATGCGGAAGACACATTTCAGTTGAACGTATTCAGTTGTACAACTGACTTGGTATCCCACTTCCCTTTCCTGGGGCAGCAGGTAGCCTAGTGGTTAGAGTGTTGGACTAGTAACCGAAAGGTCGCAAGAACCAATCCCTGAGCTGACAAGGTAAAAATCTGTCGTTCTGCCCCTAAACAAGGCAGTTAACCCACTATTCCTAGGCCGTCATTGAAAATAAGAATTGGTTCTTAACTGACTTGCCTAGTTAAATAAAGGTTAAAAAAAAAATGTAGATGTTATTTGTCACATGCGCCAAATACCATCAGGTTTAGACCGTACAGTGAAATGCTTACTTACAAGTCCTTAACCAACAACGCAGTTAAGAAGGGAAAAAAAGTGTTTGATTTTATTTGAGGAAATACTTTAAGTAAAAAATTTAATAAATAAAACATTTTTTTTTTTTAAAAACTACTAATTTGATGGTTGTAGCAATCAATTGGCCCATTAACAATCACCCATATTAGCAAACGTTTTTCATTTAAAGCTTCACATTTCTCTGGTATAGGCTACTTATCGTAATGAACGATATCAGCAAGATGCCTGCGATAAGTGATCGTGTTGATAACTTTCGGTTTATTGTCCCAGCTCCGCGAGACTGAAAAACAGCTTCTATCTCCAGGCCATCAGACCGTTGAACAGCCATCACTAGCTGGCTAACTTGTCCGGTACTCTCCCCGGATTTTGTGTTAAACGCTCTACAACAAAGCTTTCTCTGCCCCGAACCTTGTTCTGAACAGCTCCAAAACAAAGGTCATGTGGTTTGGTAAGACGAATGCCCCTCTCCCCACATGTGTGATTACTACATCTGAGGGTTTAGAGCTTGAGGTAGTCACCTCATACAAGTACTTGGGAGTTTGGCTAGACAGTACACGGGTCTTTCTCTCAGCACATATCAAAGCTGCAGGCTAAATCTAGACTTGGTTTCCTCTACTGTAATCGCTCCTCTTTCACCCCAGCTGCCAAACTAACCCTGATTCAGATGACCGACCCACCAATGCTAGATCACGGAGACGATTGGCAGGTAAGGTTGCTCTCGAGCGGCTAGATGTTCTTCACTATTCAGACATCACATTTGCCACCAATGCTCATTATAGGACACGTCACTGCACTATATACACTCCTCTGTAAACTGGTCATCTCTGTATACTCGTCGCAAGACCCACTAGTTGATGCTTATTTATAAAACTCTTAAGCCTCACTCCCCCCTATCTGAGATACCTACTGCAGCCCTCATCCTCCACATACAACACCCGTTCTGCCAGTCACATTCTGTTAAAGGTCCCCAAAGCGCACACATCCCTGGGTCGTTCCTCTTTTCAGTTTTCTGCAGCAAGCGACTGGAACGAGCTGCAACAAACACTCAAACTGGACAGTTTTATCTCCATTCAAAGACTCAATCATGGACACTCTTATTGACAGTTGTGGCAGCTTTGCGTGATGTATTGTCTCAACCTTCTTGCCCTTTGTGCTGTTGTCTGTGCCCAATAATGTTTGTACCATGTTTCGTGCTGCCACCATGCTTTGCTGCTGCAATGTTGTGTTGCTACCATGCTGTTGTCATGCGTTGCTACCATGCTGTTGTCATGCGTTGCTACCATGCTGTTGTCATGCGTTGCTACCATGCTGTTGTCATGCGTTGCTGCCATGCTGTTGTCATGCGTTGCTGCCATGCTGTTGTCATGCGTTGCTGCCATGCTGTTGTCATGCGTTGCTACCATGCTGTTGTCATGCGTTGCTGCCATGCTGTTGTCATGCGTTGCTGCCATGCTGTTGTCATGCGTTGCTGCCATGCTGTTGTCATGCGTTGCTGCCATGCTGTTGTCATGCGTTGCTACCATGCTGTTGTCATGCGTTGCTGCCATGCTGTTGTCATGCGTTGCTGCCATGCTGTTGTCATGCGTTGCTACCATGCTGTTGTCATGCGTTGCTGCCATGCTGTTGTCATGCGTTGCTGCCATGCTGTTGTCATGCGTTGCTGCCATGCTGTTGTCATGCGTTGCTACCATGCTGTTGTCATGCGTTGCTTTTTTATTTAACTAGGCAAGTCAGTTAAGAACAAATTCTTATATACAATGACGGTCAACTCCGACCAAACCCCAATCCGGACGACGCTGGGCCAATTGTGCGCCGCCCTATGGGACTCCCAATCACGGCCGGTTGCGATACAGCCTGGAATCGAACCAGGGTCTGTAGTGACACCTCTAGCACAGATGTAGTGCCTTAGACCGCTGCGTCACCCATGCTGTGTTGTCGTCTTCGGTCTCTCTTTATGTAGTGTTGTGGTGTGTCTTGTCCTATATTTTTATTTTTAAACCGCCCGTCCCCACAGGAGGCCTTTTGGTAGGCCGTCACTGTAAATAACAATTTGTTCTTAACCGACTTGCCTAGTTCATTTTTGTAATACATTTTTTCTTATTTAAAGATAAGGTCACTGAGGCCACATTTTTTGCTACAGTGGATATTGTAGCATCATCAAAGTACAGCAGTACCATCTGTCGAGCAGAATTTGCATTCCTGTATTGTCTGTGTGGGGGGAGCATTGTGCCATCCATGGAAGACTAATTGTGTTGAAACTCATGAATAACTGAAGAGCTGGGGGGGGACTGTTAGGCCTACCGTCTGCCTGGGAGGCTGGGGAGCGGGCCCACTTCTTGATGCAGTTGAGATGGAACACGTGGAAGCAGCTGTGGCAGCTCCAGACTGGAGCCATGACTCTGATCACCTCACAGCACACCATGCACTCATACTTCTCCTCAGACAGTTGCTCGATCAGGCAACCTGGACAGATATGGAGGAGAGCGTCACAAGACCAAACCATGGTATCTTCTCAAGTGGATCCTATTCCCTATATAGTGCAGTCTTTTGGACCAGGGCCCAGAGTAGTGCACTATGTAGGGAATAGGGTGCCATTTGGAACACACATGAATATAACTACTTTCAGAACAAACTCAAATCACATTTCTTTAGGTTTTTTTTGTTTTTTTACTGTGGGACTTTTTGAAAAGCCGTGAAACTTTGCCCTCTCACCTGTCTGAGTCTCCTTGCTCTTGTTAGGCACGTTGTCCCACCTCTTCTGTCCAGGCCTGTGGTCTGAGTTGAGTGTTCTCCTCTGGCCTCTGTCCTGTAGGGGGGTGCGTCTCCCCTGGCCTCTCCCCTGACTCCTCCAGCTGGGCTCCTCTTCAGTGCCGGAGCCCAGTTTGTCACGATGGCCAGAGGGGGCGTCTCTGGCTCCCCTCTCATGGTCCTTCTCCTGGGGATATTCTTTGATAGGCCCCTGGCGTCGCTTGGGCTCAGGGAATTTCTGTTGAGCGTCGACGTGGGGGTTCCTTTCCTCGGCTCTCCCTCCTTTCCGGCTTCTGGCCCCCATTTCTGATGGTGGGGTTTCTTCTCTGGGCTCAGCAAGGTCCCAGCCTCCTCCTCCTGTAGCGTGGCTGTCCTGGTTCTCCTGCTTTTCCAGAGAGTGAGGAGGTCGTTTCGCGCTCCTCGCCCCTCTGTCTTCTCTCCGCGGCTCCTGGCTGAACCGTCGGGGCTTTTCAGGGCGGGTGTCCTGGTGGTCTTCGTGGGCAGGCCCCACCTCTCCGCTCCGGCCGCCAGGGTCTCCTCGACGCCAGCTAGGCCCGTCTATGGGGGGTGTTCCAGGCCTGTAGCCACCACCACCACCCAGTCCATGGTGGCCCCTGGGTAAACCAGGGGGGCCAGTGTCAACCCCAGGCCTATTCCACCTTGGAGGCTGGCCCCTTGAGCCCCGGCCCCCTCCACTAGCCCCTCTTCCTCCTCCTCCTCTTCCTCGACCCCTTGGTGCATCCTCTTGGTGGTAGGGAGGAGGATGGAAATTTACAGGGACCGTTGAATTGTCCTGGACGTGAGATTGTTTGACCCCATGGTGAAAATGGCCTTGCTGCTGCTGCTGCGGTGCTGGGCCGTAGTTATTAGAACCACTCCAGTTACGGTTGTGGCCCTCTCTGTTCCGACCCCTCCTGGATTGCTGCTGGTTACATTTCTGTCGTGACGAAGCCTCATCTGGATTCAAACCCAGAGAGTCTACGCATAAAAAAAAAAGAAATAGCCTACTTGTTAGTGAGTGGCTTGGCATGAAAGTTGTGAAGCCACATCATAACTACAGTGAAGACGCAGGCAAGACAGGCTTGACAAGTGACTTCAAAGACAAGACGTTTAACAATGTTGACTTGGAGTCACGTGCCAAGGCTATGAGTATGACAGCTCTGAGTATGACAGATAGTCTCTTCAGACGGCCTGGACTTTGACACGAGAGCACGTCATCTAGCTAAGTTGGCTCAACTATCATTACAGAGAATTAAGCAACAATGTTGGCTATTTGTTTGAGGCACTCACTGGCTGAACTTAGACAAGCAAGGCCAGAGCCCAGAGCCATTGTAAAAAAAAAAAAATAGCTAGCTGGCTAGCACATGAGTCAACAAGTACTAGCCTAGGTAGCTAGCCAGCTTCTCAGGCTAAAGTTCAATGAACATGCATCTCACAATGTGGTCACAACAATGAGTGTATATGAAATGGGCCACACTGGCAGACTAGCGAAGGGAGCAGGGTATAAGCGAACATGAAAGGGGGCCACCGACCCAAAAAAAGAAATATACATAATTATTTTTAGGAACTCTGCCGGGGGCACATTTTATCTACCCCGTCAAGAGGGGGCGAAAGGCTAGGGCCGGCATAGGCCATTTGTAGACGTTAAGTATTGTGTGCAAAGCGGTCAAGGCAGAGGGTGGCTACTTTGAAGAATCTCAAATATATTTTGATCTGTTTAACACTTTTTTGGTTACTACATGATTCCATGTGTTATTTCATAGTTGTGATGTCTTCACTATTACCATACAATGTAGAAAATAGTAAAAAGAAAAGAAAAACCCTGGAATGAGTAATGTCCAAAATTATGACTGGTACTGTAAGTGGATGCACGTGACATTTCGGCAAAAAATATAAAATAAAAAGACTTTACACTGAGTGTATAAAACATTAGGAACACCTGCTCTTTCCATGACAGACTGACCAGGTGAATCCAGGTGAAAGCTATGATCCCTTATTGATGGCACCTGTTTAATCCACTTCAATCAGTGTAGATGAAGGGGAGGAGACAGGTTAAAGAAGGATTTTTAAGCCTTGAGACAATTGAGATGGATTGTGTGCCATTCAGAGGGTGAATGGGCAACACAAAAGCTTTAAGTGCCTTTGAACAGGGTATGGTAGTAGGTGCCAGGTGCACGGGTTTGTGTCAAGAACTACAACGCTGCTCAACCATCTTCCTGTGTATCAAGAACGGTCCACCACCCAAAGAACATCCAGCCAACTTGACAACTGTGGGAAGCATTGGAGTCAATATGGGACAGCATCCCTGTGAAACACTTTCAACACCTTGTTGAGTCCATGCCCCAATTCATTGAGGTTGAGGGCAAAAAGGGAGGGGTGCACCTCAATATTTCGAAGGTGTTCTAATGTTTTGAACACTCAGTGTATATCAGCATTGTGCCTGTTGTCATAGAGATAGATTAAGGACTTATGGATATAATCCGTTTTAGCATGGACATTTCCACTGAGGGCTTCCACCACTAAAGTAGTCAACTAGGTGGGGATTCCTATGAGTTGGGAGTAATCAGCCAATGAAGACCATGTACTACTTTAAAATGGAGATCATTGGCACAGCCCACGCTACAATGGCAGAGATGACCTGTTGTTCTCACACACGTATCTGCCCTCTCATTGGCTAGAAATGGTCCAATAGACAATCCTTGTTATAGCTGAGAATCCTTGGGATAAGGAAGAATGCCTTGTTAAAGGTATACTCAGCAAAATGACGTTGCCACAAGCATCACCGGAGATATTGAGATGAGCAAGATGCAAGACTTCGCTCACACACTGTTAATGCACATGTGCACAGGTTCACTTCACACTGTTCACAGCGTGGTAGCCAGGGCACCGAAACAGTGGAGAAGTTGAGCCACACGCTTCAATGCTCGCACTTCAATGCTCTTAGTTGTTGTTGAAATTGACCCACTATTCTGTTTACTTTCTTCATCCAAGTCATATTGCTGAGTCTACCTTTAATGCCTTGGGATCTCAAGAAGGGCTAGAAGGGATTCAGCTTTTGTCAAATTAACATCACAAAATGTATTTAGCATTTTAGCTAACCATAATTATAACTGTTTTCCTAACCTGCTACAAAAAGTCAAATCGACAACACTGTATCCCATCTAGTCAAAACAATAAAGGGCCTGCCGGCATTGCAAGTGAGTCGCTGGGCTTGTTTCAGTGGTACGGCTGAAGCAAACAACTGCAGACGAAAGTCGAAGAGTGAAGTCGGGGGAAGTGCATCTGCGACAGCTGAAAGTCTGACACTGATTTGGTTTTCCAACAGCAAGGCTCAGTGCAGCATGGCAGTGTGCCATTGTTTATAAAAGTTTGTTGTTATGTCGAAATGAACATGTCTCCAACCCCCATATCACACACTAAACATAGGCTGTGTGTGTAGATTGTACCAAAGACAGTACAGTATGACAATAAGCAGAAAGTGCTTCTACAATAGAAGTCCCCGATCAAACTAGTAGGCAATGTTGTGGCGACGTTGGCTTGCTAAACTCCTGCATTGAAACACGTGATCGGGTCTAACGGTCATCTTGCGCATGTGCCTGCCGTCAAATCAAAGGCATTCCTTCGATATAAGGTTGTGTGTCTGAAGTGGAGGCAGTACAGGGATTAGCATGTTTCTCGAGGAGGCTAAAAATAGATTTGGGCTTGGAAAAGTTGAATATTTTCAGAAGGAGTCAGGTAATTGGTTAAGGGAGGAGCATTGGAGGGAAAGAGGGGAAGTTGAAAATACTGAGGGAGGCAGAGGATGGGTTTGAATCTGGTGGAGCGAGCAATAACAAGGGAGAGGGTATGTCGAGGAGGATTGATGTCAAGTTCAAACAGAGTGAGTCGGACTCCAGTTTGAGTTCTGGAAGTGAAATGGAAGGGGTAGAAGGTGTTGTGAAGAGCTCAGAGCCCGAGCCCTGCATTGATGGACATGGTTATGATAAGACACAGTTAGTGCAGAGGGAGTGCGATTTTTGAGGGTGGAACCAGGCCTTTTGGCTTATCCATAGTTGGGTGGAAAAGTTGGTGGGTGCTGTTGAGTCGGTGAAGGTAACCCGAAGTGCACATATGTTTGTTAGCTTTTCTTCAGATCAGAGGGAGCAGGCGCTCCATGCGAAGCAACTTGGATCAAGATATGTTTCTCGCTTTGCTCTTAGGAACAGGGCACCATTGAAAGGAGTGATTTCTTTGGTAGTGTTTAGTGTGGAGGTGGAGCAGTTGGAAGATTCCTGGTGTTTGTGACACCCGTCATTTGGTGCGATGCAGACCCAGTGGTGAGCATGGTGAAACAGAGAATTCCGTTTGTCGTTTTGAGTGAGTCTTAACCGGACAAGGTCATGTTAGGATGTATCAGTTATCCTGTTAGAGCATTTGTGGTGAATCCACTGCGCCGTTTCAGGTTAAACGTTTATGGTCATGTCACAGCTGTGTGTAGGAGGGAGATTCCAAGATGTGGGAAGTGGGCATGGGTAGTTTCGGTGGATAAAGTTGTGTCCGTCAACTTTAGGGGTGCACATGTTGCTGGGGTTCGGAAGTGTATGGTGTGAGAGAGGCAGGTTGAGGTGGCTAGTCAGAGTAGTGCAGAAGGTGTTGTATGCTGAGGCAGTGAAGAAAGTAGAGGATAGGTCAAGGGTGAGATTCTGAGAGGATCCGTGTGAATAGTAGATCTGTGCCAGCATAGAGGGATAGGTCAATGAGTGATATGCTTCAGTAAGGTTCGCTTCTTAGCGTTCATAGCAATGTTTATCAACTGCACTGCAGAAATGGAAAGTAAATCACAGAAAATAGATGTTTTGGCAGCTGCATAGAAGTACTTGGGGGTACGAGATGACTTCAGAAGAGTTACATGGTGTGTTGAGTGGTAGTGTCCAGTCCTCTCAGGCTGATGGCCTGGGGTAGGATCAGATAGGGTTAAAGTAGTGGAATAAGGAGGTGGGTTTTAATGAGTATAGGGTTAGTTGGCATGGTAATGAAAAAATATATATATACACTATAGTTCAGTTGGGGGTAGTAACGTAACATATTGGATGCAAACTGCCATTAAACCTAACCCGAAGATATTGTTTTTGACAAAAAATGAAAACGCGTCAGATTTTCTCCAACCTCAAAGTGACATAATATGTTCAACTACTTAAGACATTGGCTCAAATCTAGGTTGTGCCTTTACATTTCGAAAGAATTAACCACTATGGAGGAATTTAACTTCTCAAACCCTGGCCTTGCCTGCTAGGTCTGTTTCGCAAGCGTTCTGGAAGTATCGCGATGATGCGTCTTTGGGATTAGAACTCTGTATCAACTGGGGAGAGAGACTCATATCATATTCATTTGTACACATATGAATCTCGGAAAAGTTGCTTCCAGTTTCAGACATGTCTTAAAGGTCCCGTTCGCGTGAGTCAAACAAAAAAACGAATGATAGGCCTTTGATCACATGGTTGTAAAGTTCATGCAGTCGACATGTAGGACCGTTTTTATCCCCATAATGCAACACACTAAAAGGAGACTTTGCAAAAGTGACCCGCTTGAACTGAGTGAGCCCCCTTAGCACAAAGCTGAGGTTTCTGTATGTCAACCTAACTTCCGTTTCCACTGAAACTCCGCTTTGGCGTCTTTCTACGCCTGCTATGTTGGGTTACTGAGTGAGTGAGAGGTGTGTGACACTGCCAGCTAGCTTGCTAACGTTAGCTGAGTGCAATTTGACAGCTCAACACAAACCCTGTAATTTCACTTTGAATTTCCATTTGCTATGATTTAGCTAAATAGCATGATACATAATTAAATGATTATCCACTCTAGTTAAAACTGAAGTGAGCAATCTAGTTAGATAGACAGTTAGCTAACTGCTAGCTAAGCTACTTTACCTGTGACTGAGCCCTCAGCCATTCAATCACACAGTTGGTAGTCGCTCACGTTCTTCTCCCACGCGAAGTTTGTAGCTAAGATTTTTAAACAGCTGTTGGGAGATTAACAACCAGAGATTAAATGCCACTTTGTATTTATTATTCCCACAAAAATGATATGTCTCCCCTCCTTACATGATTTATTGAGGTATAAACGAACGGTTGTATGAAACACGAGCTCTGACGATTCTTCCTGCAAAGGAGTTTGAAGTTATGGAACTTTATTGAGACTCACCGGCAGGACGGAATAACCACAAGGGGGACTGACCCGTCCCTGTCCACAGACACTGTCACCAGATACCATTGACTTTAGAATAAAATATAACTGGACTGGACTGAAATAAATGAAATATAATAGAAATGAACTGAACTCAAATTAATAGAATACAATAGAATATAATTTAACGTAGACTGAATTACTGTGCCATGAGCAGAACCGCAGATATTGAGATGAGCGAGATACAAGACGCCACCAAAAACAGCGGGGAATTTGAGGCTCGAGCTTCTACGCTTTTAGCTGTTGCGGAAATTGACCCACTTTGCTGTTAACTTTCTGCATGTATGTCATATTGCTGAGTCTACCTTTAACTGAAGTAGAACAGTGAACAACTGTCCTCCGTGCTAGGTTCAAAATATACCCTTCTTCAACCTAGCCTCCATGGAGGAAATTCTTCCCACAGTATTGTACAAAGGATCCCACGATATTGTACAGACAAAGGATCACACCCCTAGGACTACACATCCATCACAGCCATAGTGTCTAAGCGAGGCCGGACAGACAGTAATGGAAGGAATCAGGGTCGTCAGAGGCTATGATGGATGTTTTGTGGACTTGGATCACTGGGCTGTTGATTTAAAAAGATTTCAGAGATAATGCAACTCTGCAAAAGGTTAACTCTCTCTGAGATGATATGCCATGCTATAAATTCATAACGAGCTAGGTCAAACGCAGTCTATGCTTAATTTTCAGTCAATACTTTTCGGATAATGATTTGTTATCATGTTAACCTCTCATCATTGTCTTTATATACAGTACCAGTCAAAAGTTTGGACACACCTACTCATTCAAGTTTTTTTTGTTGAATTTATACTATTTTCTACATTGTAGAATAATAGTGAAGACATCATAACTATGAAATAACACATGAAATCATGTAGTAACCAAAAAAGTGTTAAACAAATCAAAATGTTTTATATTTTAGATTCTTCAAAGTAGCCACCCTTTGCCTTGATGACAGCTTTGCACACTCTTGGCATTCTCTCAACCAGCTTCACCTGTAATGCTTTTCCAACAGTCTTGAAGGATTTCACACATATGCTGAGCTGCTTTTCCTTCACTGTTGGCTGCTTTTCCTTCACTTTGCGGTCCAACTCAACCCAATCCATCTCAATTGGGTTGAGGGCGGGTGATTGTGGAGGCCAGGTCATCTGATGCAGCACTCCATCACTCTCCTTCTTGGTCAAATAGCCCTTACACAGCCTGGAGGTGTGTTCTGTCATTGTCCTGTTCCACTAAGCGCAAACCAGATGGGATGGCGTATCGCTGCAGAATGCTGTGGTAGCCGTGCTGATTAAGTGTGCCTTGAATTCTAAATAAAAAACTGACAGTGTCACCAGCAAAGCACCCCCACACCGTCACACCTCCTCATCCATGCTTCACGATGGGAACTACACATGCAGAGATCATCCGCTCACCTACTCTGCGTCTCACACGGTCAGACAGTCACCACAGTGAAAAACAGGACAATTACTGGAACAGAAAATGATACAACAATTTTTTCCAATAATTAACTCTTAGTTTTTGTAAAATAAAGAAACATTTTTAACAAGGAAAATTGGGGTTGTGGTTGTCATCAATAACCATGTAAAATAATATGGCTCAGTTGGTAGAGCATGGCACTCACAACGCCAGGGTTGTGGGTTTGATCCCCACAGGGGACCTGTATGCACTCACTACTATAAGTTGTTCTGGATAAGGTGAATGCACCAATTTGTAAGTCGCTCTGGATAAGAGCGTCTGCTAAATGACTTAAATGTAAATGGATAAGAGTGTCTGCTAAATGACTCAAATGTAAATTGAATAACCTTGACAAACAGCCTTACTTTCAGCCTGTTCAGTGGTACGACCAATGATTTATACATTCACAGGACAGTTTTTTAGGTACACCCATCTAGTATTGGGTCGGACCTCTTTGCCTCCAGAACAGCCTAAATTGTTTGTGGAATGAATTCTACAAGTCGGAAACGTTCCACAGGGATGTTGGTCCATGCTGACGCAATGGCACCACAAAGTTGCTGCAGATTGAACGGTGGTACGCCTCCAGCCTGTTCCTTTGATACCAGGCAGGATGGGTCCATGGGCTCATGCTGCTTATGCCAAAACCTGACTCTGCCATCAGCCTGACGCAATAGGTACCAGGATTCGTCAGATCACGCAATGTTTTTCTTTTCCACTCCTCAATTGTCCAGTGTTGGTGATTACGTGCCCACTGGAGCCGCTTCTTCTATATTGGAACCCAGTGCTGCAATAGCCCATCCGTGACAAGGATCTTCGAGTTGTGCTTTCCGAGATGCCGTTTTGCACACCACTATTGTACTGCGCCGTTATTTGTCTGATGGTGGCCCGCCTGTTAGCTTGCATGATTCTTGCCATTCTCCTTCGACCTTTCTCATAAACAAGCTGATTTTGCCCACAGGACTGCCACTGACTAGATGTTTTTTGTTTGTCCCAATATTCTCGGGACACCCTAGACACTGTCATGCGTGAAAAGCCCAGGAGGGCTTGCACTTACGATCATACCACACTCAAAGTCATTTAGGTCACTCATTTTGCCCATTCTAACATTCAATCGAACAGTGACTGAATGTCCCGAAGCCTGTCTGCCTGCTTTATATAGCAAGACACAGACAGTGAGTCAAGTGGCCGTAAGAGCTTTTCAATTTCCGTGAATGGGTGATGTACCCAATAAACTGGCCGGTGAGTGTATATACACTCATAACTGATAGGGGGCGCTGTGTTGTAAAAAAAAAAAAAACATTTTGGAAGCTATAGAAATACATGTATTACTTTCTACTTTCGTTTTTGACACATTTATTCTATAGACACCTTAATGCATAGTTTTAAATTATATTATGTGAGCTTAACATAAAAATAAAAACATATATTAAAACATTTTCCTTAAAGTATAATTTTTTTGAGATTACTAATGTTACTGTTCCCACTACAACAACAAAATACTTATATACATGTAATTTTGTCCTTGAAACATTTAATTGAAACACTGTAGAATTCCATTCATTGCTATGGAGGGCTGCTCCTACTGGAGAGTGCCATCTGAAATATGGCCGACCAGTGGCTTCAAAGCCTCTCAATGGCCAATACATAGCATCAACAATTCAGGGTTTATATACATCATTGGGTACAACAGCTGTAGTTAAAATCAGCTCGAGGGAGCGAGGAAACTTCTTGGTTTTTTTCTGTTTACCCAGATCCCACATTTCCTGTTTGAGTGCCTTCTGGGTTTCCTCAGTTCCTGTAGGCCTACCATTAGATCCAGCTCATTGTAAGTGGCTATTTTCCTGCTCACATGGCGGGTTTCTCCCTTCCTGCCCGCACTGTGACTGATCTTCACGGGATCCATTGCTAGAGGACATCACTCTCTCCTTTCAGCTCTTAAGTTAAAAGTATAGCCATTACTGAACCCCTGTTGGATGACTATTCATAATGAGCCTGATATGATGCACCCAGGAAATATTCTCTTCTGCATCAATCAAGAGGACATTCAATCTGTTCAGATTCCAGATTTGATGTGCATCGATTTCGGTAAGTTGAGGCGTGACGTATAGCCCATGTTCTTCTTTTTCTTTGGAATATGAGTGCTCTTGAAAGGGTTAGAGATGGACATGGTATTATTTTCAATAAGTCCAAAATTAGAACTTTTATGTTGGCTAACAAATGAACCTATTCAAATATATGTATTACTGTATGCAAAACAATGCTTTCTCATCAGAGTACTGTTCCTGTGTGGTAAAACTATTTATGAATATACTATTGGTTGCCTATAGGCATTTTTTATACAAAGTTGTGTTATCTTGATTCTTCCCCCGGCTTTACCACACTCTCTGATGTCTAGAGAGCAACAGAACTCTGCTCATGTGATTCTTATTTGATTTAGGTTGGAAGGTGACAGTCAAGTCATGAGATCCTCCTCTTCCCGTCCGTCAAATTTCTCATCTAAAGATTCTTTATGGAATCCGAGTCGGTAAGACCCTCTAAATTCTGTTGATACTGAAACATTGTATCACCTCTTTATATTCAGAGACTACTCTCTTGTGTCTAAAATCCTTAAATCATATTTCTTTGTGGTATTGCTTTAGTCTAGTGGTAAGTGTAAATTGACCAAGAGCCTATCAAATCAGATTGAACACTTTTATTATTCACCACCAATATTTTTTCTCAATGTTGCACCTCTAAATTACAGGCATTCCAAGACTACAGGCACGCACTTCAATGTACCACTGTAGGACATAATCTAATCCTTGTTATGGGCTATGTAATTTACCATCACTGTTTTACCTATGGAGGGATATTTTTCATACCTCGTACCTTAACTCAATAGATCTGATAAGTATTTATAGACTGCAATTCCCCAATAATAAATACACGAGCCACCATTGAGGTTTTCAATCAGCTAAATTATGTTTTAATGCATTTCTTTAGGCTTCAATTAATATAAACTATTTTACATGTTTATAATTAAGTACCATTTTATATTACTAACACAGTAGTACAGTCAATTGGTATTTGTAAATATATATCTCATTGGTAAATATATATAGGCAGATAGGCTATTATGACCATAAACAATACTGTCCATAGCATTGGCCAAATAGAGTCTTAGAATATTAATTATTGGACACATTTTCCTTTTCACATAGCATATTATTCGATGACTTCAGTACACCCTCGAATAGGGGTAGTTTTTACTGCGGATTGTCTCTGAGTATTATGTCCGAGATCATAGACATGCGCAGAGTTCTTCCTTGTTTGTCTCCGTCATCAGAGGTGGGTGAGAGAGAGAGCAAGAGAGCGGGAGGGAGAGTGGTTGTGAATGTCAAGACAGCGTTGCATTCGAAAGAGAAACGGAGAGAAGAGAAGAAAGGAGACGAAATTCAGCAATTGGAGATAGCACATATTATAATTGATTACATAGAAAGATTTCTGGTTGTAGAAAATATTATCGGGAAAGTATCGTATTGAACATCAGCAAAACATGATGGAATCCGCTATTCTATTTTACAGCAAGGCAGCATAGGACAGTAATTAAGCGATTGTGTTTTGGTTATTTGCGCAAGGGATTCGGGCGAGAGGAGAAGAGAGGAAGGGGAGAATTTGTATCCATTCCCTTTTCCCTTGGGGACAGTGAAGTCATAGGAGAACCAAACAAGTAATTCGAGAAGAGACGCATTTTTTTGTTATTCGCTATCTAGTTAGTATCCTAAACTATCTGTTTTCCACCCAGTTACACACGGTTAGACATCACGTAATTTTCCTCGGTAGTTGTTTTTTCATGATTTAGGATTTTCTCAACAATTCTTGCCATCCTCTTCTGGGCGATTCCCTGCTGAAGGATGCCTGATCAAATATCGGTGTCCGAGTTTCTCTCGGAGACAACCGAGGACTACAATTCTCCTACCACATCCAGCTTCACGACCCGTTTGCAGAGCTGTAGGAACACAGTCAACATTCTGGAAGAGGTAAGGCCACATCATGTTATAACATTGAGTCAGCCATGGCTGCAGATGGAATTGCGTGCAAGAGCGACCATTGCGCATTGATGAATCATGCCACCACATATATGACATAGGTTCAGGAGGCACAGGCTACTTAAAGTATACAATGCATGTAATTATCCTAAACTCCATATAGTGGTAGCAGGGTCCAGAGTTGGTCGTTCAAATAGACTCTGCATCTGTCTCCAAATGCCCAAGCCAATGCCCAAAGTTGTACTGAATTCTGCAGAATGACCTCAGAAAGTGTCCTACACAGAGAACACTGTTCTGATGTGCAAGCAATACAAAAACAACATTTCTGTGATGAGCATTCCACCATGGCAAGCAAGGTTAGATTGTGATGGCTAGAATTAGACTATTTGCATGCCTATTATTATAAACTGCCTGTTATCAATTGGCACTGTCTGGCGCTATTGGCAACTTTGTAACACTTCTGTTGACATCTACACTGTAGCAAACAGCACATCAAGGACCATGTTATAATACATGTCTGTTTACTGTCCCTTACAGGCGTTGGGATCAGTTCTTTGTCCCTGTACAATCCCAGGCTATTAGAAGCAAAAATGGCCTATTAAAACAGTTAATATGCATCCTATTCTTTCCAGGCCGAATCATTTGAGCATGTGTCGTAAAAACACAAAGACATACTGTCCTAGAACTTAGTAGTTACATTGTTACAACATGCAATAATGGTATCCAAAAGGATCAGCACAATTGTGGTTCGCTTTTATAGTGTAGTGATGATGTCATGATGGCCTTCTGTGGTTTGCCCACACTGAAGCCTATGTTAATTCTGTGCAGTTCGATTGAGCTAGTTTTGCTCCTACTGCTGCTGGCTGGTGTTGCCAGGCAGAGGGGGAGGATTGGGTAGGATAGAGGAGAGGGAAGGGAGGGAGGGAGGGAGGGTGTGTTTTAGGCCTACAGCTTGCTGGTCTCTCTCTGTTGCATAACTCTGAGCAGAGCAGCCAGGCTGTAGCATTGGAGTGTGCTGGCTGTCTCCACACAGAGTGGGGGTAGGGATGGATGGATGGAGCAGCAAACCCTGCAGCCACTCTCTGACAGAGATATTGACATTTACAGTGATTCCGAATCAGAATGTCTCCCTCCACACATATGGCGTTAAAATCAGCCGGATTCTAAACCTTCTAAGCCTGTTCTTACAATCACAATCAGTGGTGGAAGAGCTCGCAGGCAAGTAGCCTACACACACATGCACACACAAACACACACACACACACACTCACAGGATTGCACGTCTGATCAGTGAGGTGAGTGTATTTAGGTGAATCCGGGTGGAGACCATGGAGAGCAATGCATCCTCAGCCCACCCCCATCTGCACTGGCTTTACCACGAGATAATGGGACGACAAAGAAGGGCAACAGCACGCCCTATTAAAACCGACACATTACCTCATTTCATTACCTCATTTTTTTTCATTGAATAAAGTAGGAAGAGGTCTATGTTTCTCTTGAAGTCAATGGTTTAATGTTCTCATATAGTGTATATAAAATGGCAGCCATGGCAGATGATCAATGCTGATAATCATTAATCTCCCTCTCCATGTTATCTCGGTCTGTGTCCCAAATGGCACCCTGTTTTCTAAATAGTGCACTACTTCTGGTTAAAGGTAGTGCACTACATAAGGAGTCGTGCCATTTGGAGCGCAGGAACCGTGTCAGTGGTTTCATCTTCCATTTATGAAGGAGGCAGGAGAGAGAGAGAGCCGTTCCTGAGATCTTTCGGAGATTCCGAAGTTGAATCTGTTGCGTCCATGCAACTCCTTCAAGCTAAGAGACAGTGGATTGTCACGTGCTCTGCTGTCACGTGCTCTGCTGTCACGTGCTCTGCTGTCATGTGCTCTACTGTCATGTACTGCCAGGCGTGCTGAGGACTAAAATATGTTAGAATGTTGCTGCATCCTCTGGAAAGGAGGCTGAAGAAACACTGTGAAGTAGCCGAGAGCTTTGGTTTCAAATGAATAACATATAGGACAACCTCTGTTTATTGTTTCTCACCCAATAGTGATGGAAATGTTTCGGTTACTATCTACATGATAGTACATGATATCCACATGATAGTACATGATATCTACATGATAGCACATGATATCTACATGATAGTACATGATATCTACATGCTGCATGGTTGTTCGAAATGGTTGACACATTTTTGCATTTTCTCTCTTCATAGATAGATAGTGTAATATGCAGAATGGCTGGTCATGGCCTATGTGTCGGAGCATTTAGAAGTTCCACCCGTCTCTCCCCGAAGGTTTATAGTACAATAATAGAAGAATCTGTACAACAAAGCCATGTTTATTCTCATTTTACATGACGCTCTTATCCAGAGCGACTTACAGGAGCAATCCGTGCTCAAGTGCACATCGGCAGATTTTTCACCTAGTCAGCTTGGGGATTCGAACCATCAACCTTTCTGTTACTGGCCCAACGCTCTCAACCGCTAGGCTACCTGCTGCTTCTCCACGCAGAGCACATTTTTGTTCATTTAGTGTAACAAGGAAAGGCTTGCGTCATGGATCACCTCTCTGGCTCTGTGCCTCCCAGCTCAGAGAGAGAGACTGCAAAACAAACTAAAAACATCTGTTGGAAGAGCCGCCATGTGCGCCGGGCCCGGGCTGCAGCAGTAACCACTCTGGAATTGTAGTCCGGATCACATGACGGGGACCATTATACTGGCCACAAAAGAGCAGCAACGTATAATCTTTCTTATTTAAACAGACAAGAGGCCATAGAATCAAGCTTTTCCCGAAACATTGATCTAAAATCAGTGGAGAGTAGGAGACCTCGCCAGGGTCCTGCCCTGGGATACTACATACACCTTCCAGATGGCATTCCTCCTCACTTTATGGATTTCCAACTCTGTAAAAGTTCAGCAGTGTTGCCATGGCCTCTGAAAAGAGTCAGGGTGAAAAATGTTGGCCATGTAGCATTTGAAGAGAAACCACCAAAGACGCTGAAGTAGGCTTATTTGGTTTGTGCCACATTTTCACCATAACCAGTGAGGCAAATTGGGAGGCTATTCTCTCATTCGCTCTCTTTTCAGAAAAGGTAAAGAATTCCCTTAACCTTCCCATCTTCATTCACTTGGTTTAAGTGCAGTGCACTTAGAAAGCCATACCCCAAGACTTACTGCTCCTGTGACCATTACAGACCTTCCAATGACTTCCTGTTTCTCCAAGTAATTTCCCCAGTATGTTGACGAGGTAAATTATGCAAAGGTACAGGGTGAATATTTAATGGTGTAACCTGAGAAGGAGAGCTGACCTGCCGGAGGAGGACAACAGTTGTCAGCCTCCCTCCTCAGGCTTCTCAACACAGTGAGTCATATAAAAAGGTGCAGGGGGGAGATGCAGCGACATCAAAACTTCTTACTTAAACTCCCACACCTGAATTATTTATGGATGGCTGCTTGGAGAGACAAAGATGTTCACGATTCCCCTCCTCAAAGCAGCGCTGTCCTTATTAACGCAACCCAGTTTGCCCAGTCACAACAGGGAAAAGCTCCCCTGCCTACAGTGCATTCGAAAAGTATTTAGACCCCTTGATTTTTTTCACATTTTGTTACGTTACAGCCTTATTCTAACATTGATTTAAAAAAAAAAAAGTTCCCTCATCAATCATAATGACTAAGCAAAAACAGGTTTAGATTTTTTTCAAATTTATTCTAAATAAATAAATAAAATAAATATCACATTTATGTAAGTATTCAGACCCTTTACTCAGTTGAAGCACCTTTGGCAGCGATTACAGCCTCAACTCTTCTTGGGTATGACGCTACAAGCTTGCCAAGCTCTCCCATTCTTCTCTGCAGATTCTCTCAAGCTCTGTCAGGTTGGATGGGGAGCGTCGCTGCACAGCTATTTTCAGGTCTCTCCAGAGATGTTTGATCGGGTTCATGTTCAGGCTCTGGCTGGGCCACTCAAGGACATTCAGAGACTTGTCCCGAAGCCACTCCTGCGTTGTCTTGGCTGTGTGTTTAGGGTTGTTGTCCTGTTGGAAAGTGAACCTTCGCCCCAGTCTGAGGCCCTGAGCGCTCTGGAACAGGTTTTCATCAAGGATCTCTCTGTACTTTGCTCCGTTCATATTTCCCTCGATCCTGACTAGTCTCCCAGTCCCTGCCGCTGAAAAACATCCTCACAACATGATACTGCCACCACCATGCTTCACCGTAGGGATGGTGCCAGGTTTCCTCCAGATGTGACACTTGGCATTCAGGCCAAAGAGTTCAATCTTGGCTTCGTCAGACCAGAGAATCTTGTTTCTCATGGTCTGAGAGTCCTTTAGGTGCCTTGTGGCTAACTCCAAGTGGGCTGTCATGTGCCTTTTACTGAGGAGTGGCTTCAGTCTGGCCACTCTACCATAAAGGAATGATTGGTGGAGTGCTGCAGAGATGGTTGTCTGTCTGGAAGGTTCTCCCATCTCCACAGAGGAACTCTGGAGCTCTGTCAGAGTGACTATTGGTTCTTGGTTACTTCCCTGACCAAGGCCCTTCTCCCCTGATTGCTCAGTTTGGCCGGGCGACCAGCTCTAGGAAGAGTCTTGGTGGTTCCAAACTTCTTCCATTTAAGAATGATGGAGGCCACTGTGTTCTTGGGGACCTTCAATGCTGCAGACACTTTTTGGTACCCTTCCCCAGATCTGTGCCTCGACACAATCCTGTCTCAGAGCTCTACGGACAATTCGTTCGACCTCATGGCTTGGTTTTTGCTCTGACATGCACTGTCAACTGTGGGACCTTATATAGACAGGTGTGTGCCTTTCCAAATCATGTCCAATCAATTAAATTAACCACAGGTGGACTCAAATCAAGTTGTACAAACATCTCAAGATGATCAATGGAAACAGGATGCACCTGAGCTCAATTTCGAGTCTTATAGAAACGGGTCTGAATACTTATGTAAGTAAAGTATTTCAGTTTTTTATTTAGTCTAAATTTGTTTTAAAAAAAATCTAAAAACCTGTTTTTGCTTTCTCATTATGGGGTATTGTGATTAATGAGGAACATGTTTTATTTAATCCATTTTAGAATAAGGCTGTAATGTATCAAAATGTGGAAAAAGTCAAGGGATCTGAATACTTTCCGAAGGCACCGTATGTTTACTGTTTATATTTGGATCGGTGCTAAAACAAAATAGGAAATAACTGCAGCCTCGTACTAATGCTATGCACGTCTTGCATAACAGGAAGTGACATCATTATGGTGTTGAGGACAGTAATGGAATCTGGTATGGTTAATCCACGTGTGTGCCCAACAATACATGAGGAATGTTCTGAAGAATGGTTCGAAAATATTCACGCTCATCTGCAATTTAATTCCCTGAAAGGTTCAGAAAAGTGTGTAGAGGAGGACTTAATGTACAGGCAGGCTTTAGTTAAGCTTCCCTTCCTTTGTTAGAGAAATCGTAAGAAGATGTTGGCTTTTTCTAATGGAAAACTTGTAGTTCCAACTTGCCCTGATCTTGGCATCTTTGAGTTAGTCTCTTCTTATCCAACATGACTGAATCATGAACATTCGGGACAACCAGCCAGCCAGACTCCCTTGTGAGGCCCTCCCTTGTCTCTGCCCTACAGATGGTGCTTTGCGTCATTGAGTTAGCTTTTTAAACCAGGGAGAAACATCGCCTGGAACACAAGGGAAACCCTCAGTGGATTTGCATTCCTCTGAGCATGCCTCTCACACCACATCAGTGGGGAAGTGTGAGGACAAATCTTTGTCTTTTCACAGTCATCTTATTCAAACACTGTGAATTTCTTGGCAGTTACAATGAAACGTTTATTTCTTCCATCTTTCATTTTGGGAACATCAGATGAGTGGCTTTTTGTGAAATTGATGTCAGTTTCCACCTGGCGAAGAGTGAAATTGATAGTATGCCATCTTGTCAAAATGACACAATTGGATGGTTTCAAATGAATACGGATTCCCCCCCCCCCCACCCCCCAGCCATTTCAGTGGTGTTAAGCTATGAGAGAGAGACAGTTTTTCTGTCATTCTGACCTGAGGAGACTGTCAGCATCTGACATGAATTGGACAAATAGTCGTGTTGTTTGCTCTTCAGTAGAATGAAAGAGAAAAAATGGCACCTCTGTTGACTGGTGCTAATTGTACTGCCCATTAGAGGATTTAAGGACCCCAGCATAGACACACAGACAGACAGTCTACACACAGCATTAGGATTTATGATAGCTTCAGGACAGTGTTTCCGTTAGCCGGTAATAGTCAGCTTTTGGCCTACATATATATTTTGTTAAGTCAATAAATCAAATTCCTGCTGGCCAACTGTCCAGAAGAAGAAGAAAAAAAATCCCATTGCAAAATAATGCTTTTTAAACTATTCATTGATGGAAATACCAGAAATACATTTGACTGGTCATGCTTATTGTGTATAGATTAATTCACATCATTTTGTGGAATTAAATTGGCGCGTGTGTACAGTATATTCATTATGTACCTTATTTATCACACGTGTACAGCATACAGATAGCATGAGAGCTGCTGCTACAGCATCTCAAACAGCAAATGCATAGGCAACGTGCATCACACACCACCTCGCAATGAGCTGGAGGCAGTATGCATTTAGAAAACATGTACTTAATTGTTTGAAACCTGAATGTTTTATTACATATTATGAGGCATGTTTTACCCTGCTTCAAAGTAGCCGAGCCAAAATCAGACCCTATCTGTGGTATATCAACTTTCTTTCATTGTCCAGTACCCAAAGGCACAATCTTAATCATATTAGCAACCCATGCTAGTTGTTGCATATTAGATCTCCCTTCTTTCTAAATGTGTACGGATATTTTAATCTCTGTCACATGAAACCGCTCGCATGTGCGGTCCTGTTTGACAATGTGTTTTCCCGTTAATTGCATTACGGAACGAACATTCGCACGTAGCCCAGGCCTACTGCGCATTGCTGCGCTTATAATGTGAAGAAATAATAGTTTATCAACATTTTAAGCTAAACATTCTGATCTGTTGCACCAGCCTCATCGTTTACAAAAAAAATTTATGTAGACTAGGCCTACTGGTTGTATGAATTTGGGATCTATTGTCCCACAAGTGTCCCAGAGTCTGTTTGGAACAGGCCATTTCTTTCTCAACAAGCTGACCAATAGAACAGGTCAACTTTTCTACTATGGGTGATAGTAGGCTAGTGATTTTGCTGTTCGTTACTCGTCTCGTTGGCTGAGGAAAAGTAAATGTGGATAGTTATTCTAACATCTTCAAAGTGCTCATCAGAATTCGGTAAAAAGGACCGCACGTCGTTGCATCCTCGATTTCTATGTTCTGCTAATATGAATTACCATAATCGAAATGTGATTTCTCTCATTCCGAGCAGCGTGGGCGGACGCCCTAATCAGGTTACGCACCCAATGCATTTGCTTCCGGTAAATGTTCAATTAAAATGTTGCCGGAAAACCTGCTTCGGGCTCAACTTTACTGAGAAAATCTGCAGCATACCTCAGGATATGTATGACACAACTTTATTTTTGTGGGCCTCCGTCCAAACGACATGTAAACGTAACACCGTTGGCCCATGATGACACACATTTGTTTTGACATGTTGTTTACACTTGAAGGAGATTACATCTCAATTTGCCTGAGTGAGACGCACATGTTTAGCATCACGTGCAACATATCTAATTAGAAAACGGCATGCACTGCTATCAATCAGTGGATCCATCTGCCAGCCCCCCATATTAAACTGGGAGAGGCAACCCAAGAGCTATTGGTAAACCATAAAATGGAGACGTCAGGTTTTTGGATATCTACCTTTAGCGACAGAGTAGGAAACTGTATATCGATTTGGGTTTTTTCTTGCATGGTTTTTCTACTTGTCATTGCATTGCACAACCAGCGATGACAAAGATCTGTTCTAGGCTACATTTTTCGCTTTGATATGATGCAATTTTCCTATGGAGAACAAGTCATACGAACACTAAATAATTCAAGAGAATTAGATAGGTTTCATCGTATCCAGGTTTTACATGACAAAAGTGAATGCAGGCTTCTTACCTCGACAACATTCACAACTCAGGAAAGATGTGGCTAGCTGAATTATTGATTAAGTGGAAGTTTTAGAATTTGTCCCCTGTGTCACATGCAGGCAAATTAAACAGAACAGTGTTTAGCGGCATATTGCGTGACTTGGCTCTCTCTCACTGACGGCCCAACACATTTTCCATGCTAGTTCAACCGCATAACAAAAAGTGCAAGCAAAAGACTGTCATATAAAAAGTGCTCGTTAGGTAAACTGTCAGCATTAGAAATCTGACTCATAATCCCCTGAGCGAGGCAGTATCTCCCATGGTAACACAAGGGGGGTCAAATCGCAGTTCACTGTTTAAAAGTGCCACATAAGCCTATAGTATCTGAAGGCTCTTGTTGCTGAGTTCCATTAGAGAGTGAGAGGAGAAGGCTGGCGATCAGGCGGTGGGGGTGTCCGAGTCCATGTCTGAGTCCATTTAACAACAGTGGACACTCAGTATCCCCCCACCCTGCCTTTGCATAAATCAGGGAACGAGCAGGGATCAGAGCCCTGACAGCCCCACTGCCGGAGCTAAGCCTGGTCAGGGGCTAATCCGCTGTCTGCTAATAGCCCTTGATGATATATGCAGTGCAGCTGTGGCAGGAAGAGAAGGTAGGCCAACAGCTGGAAGCCCGGGCCAGAGACTGATTATCCAAATCCCTTGGTCTCTCAGACAGCAAACAAACCAACAAACAAGCAACTGAAACAGCATCCAAACACAAAGCCCAAAACCCTCCCACTGTGAAAGAGGCACGCCACAGATAGATTCGAAATATCGTTGGAGGATTTCTTTAAGGAGGTTTGGAAAGGATGTTTTGAGGTCTTAACTGGGTCACAAGACCTCTTCATCCTGAGGCGTGGCAAATTGGCAATGGGATGCATGTCTGAACCAGTATTGAAACAAAATAACTTAAATCTGCTTTTCTTTCCCGTCATTTATGTGACAATGTACGAGCCCCGCCTCTTCTCTTATGAGTTTGTGAGTGCTTGGGTCAATGGACTTCCTCTAGAACTGGCCTGGGGGTTGGAGAAGGCAGCGCTGCTCAATGCTCACTGATGCATGCTCCTCTCCTGGCCCGAGGGGGAAATACTCCAAGGCTGACTCTCAGCTTCAAGAGGACACAATGGTGTTGTGCCTTGGACCGTGTGTGTGTGTGTGTGTGTGTGTGTGGTGGGGCAGCTGGGCACTTGATAGTGTTTCATCTGAAGTGCTGAACATGCCTGCCAGGGGATGGCTTGTTGGCTCAGATGTGGATTTACACACGCTGGCTCCGTTTAAACGGCAAGGTTTTCCTAGAGCCTACAGAGGTCACTCTGCCCCCCTGGCAGGCCCGGCTCCAGGATGACATGCCCGAGGGGGCATTTTAAATCCATGTGGGGGGGGGCACAACTAGTATTGCTTTAGCGCTCCAATAAAACAAGGCGGATTGGTCTTACTACTTCTCATACTGTATGTACAGAAATGTATATGAAATGTAGCCATACACAAATCAACAAACCGTCGCTTTATATAATAACACACAAAATATATTTGCACACAAGAAAGCATGCGATGGTGAAGAGAAGACCAAGATGCACTCATTAAAACGGCACACACCGTAACCATCAATTCAGAACCATGGACAGAAGGCTACCGCCAGTCAGCGCGATGAAAGGATAACGTTAGATGCGCTGCCAATTTTACATCTTAGTCATTTAGCAGACGCTCTTATCCAGAGCGACTTACAGTAGTCATTTACATTTACATATTCTTTCGTACTGGTCCCCCGTGGGAATTGAACCCAAAACCCCGGCATTGCAAGTGCCATGCTCTACCAACTGAGCCACACAGGACCGAGTTTAACATCACCTCAGAGCACAACCAATTGGCTACATTGGTAATTGTCCCGATACCTGTAAAATAATACAAAGCTGGATATCTAACAATAACAATTAGAACCGCAAAAGCAAGCAATGACATTAAGAATCACAGATAAATCCAAAAGATGCATTGAAGTAAAAAGCAAAGGCCTAAACTATACATTACATTAAAAAAAATCCAAACAACCAGTGGGCTTACGTGAGAGTTAACCAATTAATTAATAATTCTGGCACGGCGGCCAGGGCCGTAAAGGTTGTAGCTTACCATTTAGATGAGTTGCAGCCTCCTCCATGCTGTGCTGAACCTCATGAGAAGTTTCTGATTCTATTCTCCTTCCTGGCGAAATGTACTTGTCAGGTCCCCTCTCAAATGCCTGCTGGACAAGCTGGGCTGTTCGTCGATGTAACATACTGAACCTCGGTGGTTGGGCCAGCAGGCTGCTCAGTGAGCTCGGAATTGCTCTTGACATGGGGGTCCTCCATTTTTTTGCTCTTGGCAGTGTCCAGCCATGTTTGGATACCCACGCTGCTTAGCCAGCTAAAAGTATTCAGCCCAAATTTAACGAACTAGTAGCTACTATTTAGCCTATTATTAGCTGTAGCGATCTGGAAAAGTAAACAACTTTTTCCCTTCCCTGTGAGAAAAAAACAGTCAATTTAACCACGCCCTGGGTGGGATCCAAGGATTTTCCTAAACAAGGTAATGAAAGGTGGTACCTTGTGACATCGCATGGCTAGTTGCCCAATCAGAATGCATTTAAATCAAATCATGAGCGCGCCCCTGGCAAAGCCTCTGTTCCGGTCTGTGCTACTAGCAGGCCCGACAACACCACATTGGCAAAACTGGGCATTGTGATTCATATACCATTTGTTATGTTTATGGGGAAACAAAACTGGGGGAGGTGGGGGCACAAATACTATCTGGGTGGTCAATGCCCAGCGTTGCCGCCACGTAGAGCCGGCTCTGCATCCACACTGCCTTAGGACGGTTGATAGCAACTAGATAACAATGAGAGGAAGTCTAATAACGTGAAAATGATGTTGTCTAGCAGGTCTAGGATACACCAATATTTCAGCTATGGCTATCTCCTGAATGGCTTTAGTTCTTTAGTGACATTTGTCACAAACCGGCTCGAAGTTCATAACAAAAGGGAGACAACGCGGAGACAAGGAATAACAAAATATATTTATTAAATAAAGTAAAATACAATTAACAATGATAACGCGGGGTGTTGAAAGGTGCCAAAGCAAACAACCAAAAGGCCACAAAAATACCACAACAAAATCGATAAAGGTGTCTGCATGGAGAGAGTCTCTAATGAATGGGGAAGAGGTGCATTTATCCTGGGACACACCCGAGCCCAGGTGGGGCCCATTTCTCTGACGACCCTCCCGGCTCCGCCCACCGGCATCCTATTAAGGAAAACAAGAGCAAAGAGAAAGAATTCGGCAGACAGAGTGGGAGGGTCGTCCCACAGTGTGCAGTAGAGGGGAGGCCATGTCTGAGGCTGTGAGGACATACTGAGGACATACTCAGTGAACATACTCAGTGAACATATCCCTGTTTGATATTGCCTATTGCTCAAGTGTGTGTCTATCACCGTGGCCAGTGGGAATGGATACACCTGTGGTTCTTTCACCCGACGGACTCCCATAAACTGTGAAACTTGATACACGTCCACAGAAAACTCCAAGGAATGCTGTAAAGCGCAGGAATGTAGACTGCGACTCTGGTACAGGGCTCAAGGCCATGTGGTGTGAAATGGAATGCAACCACTAAGGGACTAGAAATAATACACTACTTCTGATTGGGTGTTTTATTGACGCGGAGCGAGCGGCTCATCCCTTGGCTGTCACAGCCAGATACCTTTGGATCTACTGCATTGTGTGTTGAGGGGCCGGAAGCTGAGGTTGTAGAGATATCCACCAATCACCGGTAAGAGGGATAGTAGTGATAACATGGTTACTTTGAGTTGAAGGGTTTGTTCGTGTTACTGGAGGATTTGGTGCTTAGCTTACTGCACTCATACTCCCAGGCCTCATTTCTGACCTACACCACATTAGTGAGAGAGATTCTTAGAGTCTTTTGTGACAGTCGGAATGTTTTCAGAGTGTTTCCCTCCTGGCTGACGGCGTTATAAATCAATCATAAATTGGCTTGATGGCTGATAACAAAAGGTGTTTGTATTGCATCTAAAATATTTATTTTGAATTAAATAGACGGCGAAGGAATTTAGCTAAGAGGTCTTGTACTTTAAAATGTAAACGTTTGCTCAAAAGGAATTGCCTTTTAATCTTTGCTTAAAGGTAACCTCAAGCAACCCTCAAGCTGACCTGCTCTCCATTGTATTCAGGTGAGCGTGAGCAAGCATATCCCATATCTAGTGAAAGGAGGGTTTAATCATGAACTTGGTTACTGGGTTGGTGTGGACAGTTGGGTTTATGACAAAACCTTTGTTTCTCTTGGTCCCGGGCAGGCAATTCAGCCTCATGCGGATAGCTTCGTGGTGAATGTTTGCCCTGAAAATCCCTCTGCTCTCCTTGTGTTTCTATTCTCACTCCTCTAAATGGAGCTACTTTTGGAGATGTGGCTGACGCTGTCATGTTTTAATCATCAGCCGCACTGAGGTACCTCCAGTTCCCAGTCTCAGTTTGTTCCATTCATATGAATAATAATGCATTGGAACTATATAGGGCTGCTTTACTGTTCCTCATTTATGAATTATGACTGACTCCAACATGAGATTGATAAAATTATGCTTGTTTGAACCCATGTGGGCAGTGTATACTTCAGTGGATTATGGCGTGATAAAATACACTCACAAAAGAAGGATATAAAGATGTAGGAAGTCACCAGTGTGGCAACAAACGATGGCTTGTGTACTCCACTTCTCCAGTCCTGACAAGCAGTCAGTCTCCTCTCAACACCGGAAGCTGCCTCACAGTCCTCCTCCATCACCTGATCACACCAACCACAGCCAAGCCAGCTGAATAGCCAGCCTCTACTCAACATATGTTCCCTGCCCTGCCTCCCTCTCTGGCCAACACCAACAGCTGAGTTAGGGCTAGGACACTCTCCCTAGGCCCTATGACACTCTGGCATCAATGATTGCTCCGTCTTCCTAAGTCCCTACAAGTAAAGTACCCTTGTTCCATATGTTAGCCTACTGTATAGAAGAAGTTCTTGCACCACCAATGTCCCTCAACGTTTACAGTGTTAGGGTCATTGCCTTGCTCTTTAATTTGCAAATGCTATTTTCACTCAACGTCTGGGGTGTGTTAGGCCGAGCATTTGGTTCTCTTCAGAAAAGAACCACTCACCCAAAAGCTGCCTTAAATTTTTCTGTGTGACAGTCTGACCTTTGGAAATGTTAAATCCTCTTATTTAAATCTTCCTGACTGGGAACGTTCAGGCTTCCCCCAGCTCCAGGCCAGAGAAAGGGATGTTCACTTGTGTCCTGCCAATGGAAACTGTTCTCCTCCCTTCCTGTTAGAATCGCGCCCCATTTTCTGACAAAATGCAATGGGAAAGACAACGTTCTGTTCTAGAGGCATATGCTCTTGTCAAAGTCAAACCACTCTTTGGCGTCTTCGTGATTGACTTACTGAAGCTTGCTCGAGCCATGCTGTCTTTACCCTGGTCTTAGCAAACAGTGGCTATAGAGACGCTGCCAATAGCTGGACTCGCATCCAACTGGACTCTGCGTCAGTCTGCCTGTTTGACCTCCACTCAACACATACGTGCTTGCCGTGATGCATGATGACACATTTCACCTGTGTCATCAGTTTTGTACTTGGCTCACCTTCAAAATGAATCGGTCTTTCAATTTTCTGTGTCCTGTGCTTGTGTGATTACATTTGAGTGCGTAGAGGTGAAGCTCTAAAATGAAGGTCTCAAAGTAAGGGGAAGTTAAAGGGAAAATCCACTCAAAGACTATATTTTTATTGTGCACTGTCCATTTTGCATCATGATGATGTGGCCGGTGACACTTTGCTTCTTGAATGTCCAATATCTTGAAAACTTGACCGCTGACATGCAAAACATTTTGGGACTGTACCAACAGTTGACTAATGAAAAAAAGACCTACATCTTTTTGGTTTAAGGTCCAAGGACTTCATGTATAGTTTAGTTTATTAGGATTCCCATTAGCTACTGCACATGCAGCAGCTATTCTTCCTAGGGTCCACATAAAACATACAAATTTATGACAAAGTACAGAACAGTAAAAGACAAGAACAACATAAGATATTACGTTAAATATTTTTTTTTTAAATAAAAAGTAAATGAGCACTGACCCAAATATAAAAGTAAACATACGGTGCCTTCAGAAAGTATTCAGATCCCTTGACTTTTTCCACATTTTGATATATTACAGCCTTATTCTAAAATGGATGAAATAAAACATGTTCCTCATCAATCACAATACCCCATAATGAGAAAGCGAAAACAGGTTTTTAGATTTTTTTTAAAACAAATTTAGACTAAATAAAAAACTGAAATACCTTACTTATATAAGTATTCAGACCCGTTGCTATAAGACTCGAAATTGAGCTCAGGTGCATCCTGTTTCCATTGAACATCTTGAGATGTTTGTACAACTTGATTTGAGTCCACCTGTGGTTAATTTAATTGATTGGACATGATTTGGAAAGGCACACACCTGTCTATATAAGGTCCCACAGTTGACAGTGCATGTCAGAGCAAAAACCAAGCCATGAGGTCGAAAGAATTGTCCGTAGAGGTCCGAGACAAGATTATGTCAAGGCACAGATCTGGGGAAGGGTACCAAAACATTTATGCAGCATTGAAGGTCCCCAAGGACACAGTGGCCTCCATCATCCTTAAATGGAAGAAGTTTGTAACCACCAAGACTCTTCCTAGAGCTGGTCGCCCGGCCAAACTGAACAATTGGGGGAGAAGGGCCTTTGTCAGGGAGGTGACCAAGAACCTGATGGTCACTCTGACAGAGCTCCAGAGTTCCTTTGTGGAGATGGGAGAACCTTCCAGAAGAACAACCATCTCTGTAGCACTCCACCAATCAGGCCTTTATGATAGTGGCCAGACGGAAGCCACTCCTCAGTAAAAGGCACATGACAGCCCACTTGGAGTTAGCCACAAGGCACCTAAAGGACTCTCAGACCATGAGAAACAAGATTCTCTGGTCTGATGAAACCAAGATTGAACTCTTTGGCCTGAATGCCAAGTGTCACGTCTGGAGGAAACCTGGCACCATCCCTACAACGAAGCATGGTGGTGGCAGCATCATGCTGCGGGAATGTTTTTCAGCAGCAGTGACTGGGAGACTAGTCAAAGGGAAATACAATTTTAGAAAAAGAGTGTAACATAACAAAATGTGGAAATGTCAAGGTGTCTGAATACTTTCCAACTGCACCTTTTCCACATTTTGTTATGTTACAGACTTGTTCTAAAATTGATTAAATCATTTCCCCCCCCCCCTTTTGACTAGTCTCACAGTCCCTGCTGCTGAAAAACAGGTGTATCACACAATACCCCATGATGTGTATCACATTTACATAAGTATTCAGACCCTTTCAGAGGGGTTGGGTTAAATGCGGAAGACACATTTCAGTTGAATGCATTCAGTTGTACAACTGACTAGGTATCCCCCTTTCCCTTTCCTTTCCCTTTACTCAGTACTTTGATGAGGAAAAAAATGAATGTTATCAATTTTAGAATAAGGCTGTAAAGTAACAAAATGTGGAAAAAGTCAAGGGGCCTGAATACTTTCCAAGTGCACTGTATAGGAAAGACGCCAAGAGACAACAAAAATTATATTTATACACGATTCATATACAGTTGAAGTCAGAAGTTTACGTGTACATTTAAACTCCGTTTTTCATTTAATCCTAGTAAAACTCCCTGTCCTAGGTTAGTTAGGATCAACACTTTTTTTTAAGAATGTGAAATGTCAGAATAATAGTAGAGAGAATTATTTCTTTCAGCTTTTATTTCTTTCATCATATTCCCAGTGGGTCAGAAGTTTACATACACTCAATTAGTATTTGGTAGCATTGCCTTTAAATAGTTTAACTTGGGTCAAACGTCATTTCGGGTAGCCTTCCACAAGCTTCCCACAATAAGTTGGGTGAATGTTGGCCCATTCCTCCTGACAGAGCTGGTGTAACTGAGTCAGGTTTGTAGGCCTCCTTGCTCGCGCATGCTTTTTCAATTCTGCCCACACATTTTCTATAAGATTGAGGTCAGGGCTTTGTGATGGCCACTCCAATACCTTGACTTTGTTGTCCATAAGCCATTTTGCCACAACTTTGGAAGTATGCTTGAGGTCATTGTCCATTTGGAAGACCAATTTGCGACCAAGCTTTAACTTCCTGACTGATGTCTTGAGATGTTGCTACAATATATCCACATACTTTTCCTGCCTCATGGTGCCATCTATTATGTGAAGTGTACCAGTCCCTCCTGCAGCAAAGCACCCCCACAACATGATTCTGCTTCACGGTTGGGATGGTGTTCTTCGGCTTGCAAGCATCCCTCTTTTTCTTCCTAACATAACGATGCTCATTATGGCCAAACGGTTCTATTTTTGTTTCATCAGACCAGAGGACATTTCTCCAAAAAGTACGATCTTTGTCCCCATGTGCAGTTGCAAACCATAGTCTGGCTTTTTTATGGCGGTTTTGGAGCAATGGCTTCTTCCTTGCTGAGCGGCCTTTCAAGTTATGTCGATATATGACTCGTTTTACTGTGGATATAGATACTTTTTTACCTGTTTCCTCCAGCATCTTCACAAGGTCCTTTTGCTGTTGTTCTGGTATTGATTTGCACTTTTCACACCAAAGTACGTTCATCTCTAGGAGACAGAACGCGTCTCAATCCTGAGCGGTTATGACGGCTGCGTGGTCCCATGGTGTTTATACTTGTGTACTATTGTTTGTACAGATGACCGTTTGGAAATTGCTCCCAAGGATGAACCAGACTTGTGGAGGTCTACCAATTTTCTTGTGGAGGTCTTGGCTGATTTCTTTTGATTTTCCCATGATGTCAAGCAAAGAGTCACTGAGTTTGAAGGTAGGCCTTGAAATACATCCACAGGTACACCTCCAATTGACTCATATGATGTCAATTAGCCTATCAGAAGCTTCTAAAGCCATGATTTTCTGGAATTTTCCAAGCTGTTTAAAGGCACAGTCAACTTAGTGTATGTAAACTTCTGACCCACTGGAATTGTGATACAGTGAAATAATCTGTCTGTAAACAATTGTTGGAAACATTACTTGTGTCATGCACAAAGTAGATGTCCTAACCGACTTGCCAAAACTATAGTTTGATAACAAGAAATTTGTGGAGTGGTTGAAAAATTAGTTTTAATGACTCCAACCTAAGTGTATGTAAACTTTCGACTTCAACTGTACATATTCATATTTTTATACATTAGATCTTCAGAAAGAGGAGAGGCGCTGTGCTTTTTTTGTTGTTTTTTAAAGCTAAAGCTTTTTGCCAGAGTAACCTCTGGTGGCAGAGCATTTCACGATGACATGGTTCTATACATAACTGAGCGACGCATTAAATATGTTTTTGGTTTGTGTACCGTGAAGGTACCCATAGTGTGGTATGTATGTCTGTTTGAAGTGAATGAAAATAGATTATACAAGTGTTGTGGCATGGGTAACAGGTGCACGATCTCGCTTTAATAGCTGGGTGCTCTGCCGTATATGACAATGACTTTAAATGAAATTCCAAGTTCGAGACCATTGGGATTTCATTTGAAGATTACACAAGTGGTGAGACATTTTCAACACACAAGTGTTTCTTAAAAAGAAGTAGTCAATTTCCCCTCAACCCTCAAACATGAAAGACTGTCATCCATGTCGTTGATGTTAGTTCTGTGTGTGCAGTTAAGGCCAAGGCGTGCTGCTTTGTTTTGAACCAGCTGCAGCTTTTCTGGGTTTTTCTTTGCTGCACCTGACCGTATTACCGGACAGTAATCAAGATGGGATGAGATCAAAGCCTTATATAGTTGATCTTTGTGTCCAAAATGCAGAACGTCTTTTATATAGCAGACATACCTCTCCCCATCTTGAACATGATAGCTGACCATCCAAAGTTACTCCTGGCAGTTCAGCTTCTTCAACTTGATCAACGGTCACACCCTTTATGTACGGCTCCAGTTGACGTTGAGGTCTAAGACGGAGGCTTTGAACCGAATAAAATGCTTTTGGTTTTAGATGTATTTAAGACCCGTTGATTGTTAATTACCCATTCTGACACTGACTGTAACTCCTTGCTAAGAGTCTCAGTGAACTCACGCTGGGTGTAGGTGCTGATGTCTGGAGTGTTCAGTCATCAGCATACATAATCAATTCAGCTTCTTGTGAGACAAGTGGCAAATCATTTGTAAAGTACTGTGTTGGGCCGCCACCTTGAAGCCAATTAGCAGATGCTCATATCCAGAGCGACTTACAGGAGCAATGAGGGTTAAGTGCCTTGCTCAAGGGCAAATTGACAGATTTTTCACCTTGTCAGCTGAGGGATTCCAACCAGCGACCTTTTGGTTACTGGCCCAACCTAACGCCCAAGCAGTCTGTCATGACCTACTCACTGGGTCTGAGAAAGAGAACAGTACACTGGCAGATCTGATTCTCACGACAGACAGACAGACAGACACAGACAGACAGACAGACACAGACAGACAGACGGACACAGACAGACGGACACAGACAGACACAGACAGACAGACAGACAGACAGACAGACAGACAGACAGACAGACAGACAGACAGACAGACAGACAGACAGACAGACAGACAGACAGACAGACAGACAGACAGACAGACAGACAGACAGACAGACAGACAGGGAACTGGTTAGACTAGAGAAACTTCCCAGAATCTACAGAATTAAGAATGTTGAGCTGATGTGCGAGGCAGCTCAATCCCATCTCCATGGCAATCGCACTACTGTCTGTGTACGTGTGACTGATCTTGGACCTCTGGGAAAAGGAGGAAGTTGAGGTTAAAGGGAGACGCATTTTATGAACTAAGCGAGGAATACCAATTGACAGAGAAATGTGTCATCCACAAATTTCACAGTAAATTAACAAAAATATCCTTTATTTTTTGTTTCTCTCTCAAGGAAAACATGGTTTTTAAGTTGTCAGTGAAATACCATGGTGTCATAACCAATGTTCCCTTTTTTTCTGCACTGAGCAAATTTCTGGTCTGCTGAGAGCTAACTTGAATGTTGTGAAAATCTGTGTAACTTCCGGCACAGGTTTACTGTGAACACTGAGGGTGTACCTGCTTTATGATACAGCTTTAAGTAGTCGTCTACTGTGGCTATTTGGTCATAATATAGGCCTACCAGAGTGGCCTACCATAAATAATAATGAAGAAAATACATCCCATAAGATTTTGACATGGAAATAGCTGTTCTATCATACCAACCTACAGTAGCAGATAATGTGTGTGGTGTTCAATGTAGCCTACATGCCATGAGACTTATAAAAAAACAAACATACAGGGCTTGACATTAACCTGTTTATCCACTTGTCCTTCACCCAAGGAGGTGACTCAAAATGTTGTCGTGTTGTTTGATGCAAGAAACCACTTTACAAAATAAAATGCATTATTATTCCTATACCCTCCACCTATTTGCTGCTTAGCTTATTCAAGCCTGTCTCAAAATACAACACTGCCCCTCTAAGACCAAAAAGTACTCTTTACCTGGCTCACTTTTCAAAGATGTCTAGAAATGTACATGTTTTGTGCTCTTGTAGGAAGCAATCACTCCCATATTGCTGACAACAAATTCTTTTTAACTGGGCTAATAACTCACTAACAACCAAAGGATATGAACTAAATGTGCACACGTGGCTACATGCAGCTCTCGCTTTGATCTCAAAACAAGTGTATCTCCTCACGACCGCTCATGTTGTAAACACAGTCCAGTTCAAAGTGAATGGCACATATCCATATATGGCAACGGTCTATTTGCATAAAGGCCTACTGAAGCTCTGATTGGTTATGCCGCACTGGTCTGTGTTCGAGTACGGGCTGAGTCGTGAGTGTCAATGCAATAGAATCCTACTCCGTTGCCTTCTACCTACAACAAAATGTCTTGCATAGTTTGTATGTTGCATTGAAAGTGTCTAATATTGCGTTGATTCGGTCACAATTCCCACAGTAAAGGGAAACGTTGATAGTGTTAACTAAAGGGGAAAACTCCAGAAAGTTGAGTGAAGTTCAATCTCGTGCTTCTCTGTGCAGGCTGATATTTCTTCTGCGCAGCAGTCCCAGAGGAGCTGCGCGCCTGCTCATGTGTGCCGCTTAGAGGGAACATTGGTCATAACTAAGAGAGAGACCAGACCAGGACATGGTGGCTGCTCAGTGAGTCAGGCCTGCTGCTTCCTGTTTCCTGTGGAAGGAGGGCTGGAGGGGAAATGCCAGGTCTGCTCTGCACTGGGAGGATAAGGCAGGAACTCCAGGAAGTGTTGAAGCTGCAGCATCTCTATCCTTCTGTGTCCCATCACGCGCAGTCCCAGTGACCAGTGTCCTTCACCTCTGACCTCTCCCTGCTGGGTCCTTGACCGCTTTGGGTTGGGTTCTTGTCCCTGCGAGGTCATACTGGCGCTTTAACAGCCTGCTGATACTGACTTGTTGGATTTCACTGCAGCACAAAATGGACTTTCATGGTCATAGGCATTTCACAGAGGAATCTGCACAGGACCATGTACTTTGAGCTGCTGTAGGATCCCTTTTAGAAAATTAGGTATAATACATCTCGATCCTCCAACTCTTGTTTTGAGTTGAGTATTCAGATGTAGATCTGCACTCATTGGCCCACACACTCACCAATCACACTAGGCTGTGTCAGAGCTTAACATTGGCCGTTGGTCGATCAGAACAAAGCATTGACTATATTGAATAGTTTGCAGGCTTTGTGAGGCATTCTTGCAAGAGTTGAGATGCATTCTTACTGGTTGCCAGGGGGTGCAGAGGACTCTGTGCCAAGTGAGCTGTGTTCCATTTAACTATTTTGTCCCTTGGAGACTGAGCTGAATGCTAAAAGCCAAATCTCCTTCCCTCCTACACATCTAGCGTTTCTCCTCTTTGACACTTGCTCGCATATTTTACAGCAAACCTACAACTGTGGAATGAGTGTGTGGATATCGGTCGTGAAATGTCCTGAAAGCATCTCAAATGTCTGTACTGCTGTGATGAATATGTAGGCCTAGCTATTTTGTATGGCAGTAATGTCATTTGATGATTGACCTTGTTCAGTCGTAACTGAAATCCATACGGCCGACACATACTGTATGTCGCTTCATCGTCAATTATAAATGGCATCAATGAACACTGTGGTTCGCTCTGTGGGATAACTGATGCTGGCGCTATAGGACAAATGCCTCTAAAAAACCCTAATCCTGCAGTCGCAAGGACCCTGGGTACCCAACACACACATCATCCGACATCCCTGCCCCTGTAACGTCAAGTCGACGTAGCATGTTCCGTATTAATGTAAAATCATGTTCATATCAAAGCGGAATATTTAATTAGGACAAAGCAGACACAGAGAGGATTATGGGTGAACTTTGGCGGGGGTGCCAGCTGCTCCTCGCTCTCTCTCTCTCTCTTTCTCTCTCTCTCTGTCTCTCTGTCTGTCTGTGCGTGTCTCCCTCTCTCTCTCTCTTTCCCCCTATAACACCATTAGAGAGGCGGTCTGCCTGCTGCTGCCCGCCTTGCCTTTGTTCTCTCCGGAGAAGTCATCTCACTCCACTGCTTCCCTGAATAATCATTCATGGATTAGGGTGTCAGGGGGTCCACCATGGTGTCTATGACCTTGTCGGTGACCTTGGTCTGCAGTATTATGATGATTTGGTATTTCACTAAGAGGAAGAGAGACTTAGGGGTAAACAGGATGTTTGCTATATTGTAGACAATGGAGTACTGCGAGAGCCAAACAAATGGGTTGGATAGTATAGGCTCAGGTTTATGAAAGGGGTGTTGATCGTACCAAGATCACTCTCTACAGGGTTTCCTTCTTCGCGCGTACACATCGCATACTCCTTTTACATTCTAGTCTAGATAGGACCACACTGAACTTTAAGATCGCTTACTGTAGGTGAGTATTGGTATGTAGGCAATGATATATGCACTTGTGCCAGGTCGGGCTCCTGCGTTAGAGAGCGAGAGCGAGAGAGAGAGAGAGATCAAAGCACAGTGCCCTGGGAGAGAGGGCCCCAGGGCCATGCACTGCTGCAGCCGTAATTGGGGAAGAGCCACGTTAAACTGTCCGGGAGCCAACTGAGGCCGGGCTTAATTAAAATGCATGAAATTTAATGAGCTCCACCAACGTTGTATCGTGCCTTCCCTCCGGTCCTAAAGTAATGTATTTATGTTGGTGTTTATCTTCTCCATAAGTGAATGTGGCAATGTAATGGTTCTGTGAGTTTCCGTTTTAATGAGTGAAATATGGATCGTTTTTTTTACCTCAGAGAAAGAGGAAAATAAAATAAATATACCTTGATTTACTGTGAATCAGGAATAATATAAAATCCACATGTATAGTATGTGGAAAATGAAACATTTGGAATCTGAAGGATAGAATACCGTAAGCGCTTTCATTGATGATGTGTGTGTGGTGTGTGTGGTGTGTGTGTGAAAGTACTGTTTGTGATGCTATCAAATCCTATTAAACTGAGCATTTGTTTTGGGAGATCCAACCTCCCAGTCGATTAATCTGGCTCTATGGCGAATGATACAGAAACCCCTGCATTGAAAAACACAATTCACTCAACGTTCGCTCCGCACAGAGATTCTGCACACAATTCTTCTCAGAGATTTTGATAACAAACACATGTCCATGTAGGCGTTAGTAGTGCTGCGAGCCGAGAACAGAGTTTCAGAGTAGCTCTGCCCTCTGCGGCGATAAAAGCATGACATCAGCGGTCTCTTAATTGCACGCTCTTGTGCAGTGAGAGGATCTGGAGGTCGGTATCGCAGGCTGCCTCCCGAATGGCGCCCTACTCCCTACACTGTGCGGTGCACTACTTTTGAACCAGGGCCCGTAGGAGTCCGGTCAAAGATGTGCACTATGAAGGGAATGGGGTGCCATTTGGGACGCAGCGCGGGCCAGGCCAGGCAGCACTAAACACAACATGGCCGCCCGGCTGTAAACAAACATCTGCCTTTGATTCTATCACTGTGCTAGTACAGATCATAATCAAGGAAATATGTAAATGAGTGCTAGGAACTTCATTACTCAAGGTACAGCAGAGCTTTTTGGGGTTCCCCCGTATTTTATCAATACGTAAATCTAAGGCAGTGATCTTAACCTCGGACAGATACTAAATGTGTGCGCTCGTGTGAATGCGTTTTAAGATCTAGATTTGTACGATTTTTATAGATGTTTAAACACCAACAGGATAGCAGGACAAGCGGAATAGCAAGTTGTCATGGTTTTTCTCTCCATTTGTGAAACACAGAAGAGTGGAGAAGAGATGTTGATTGCTGTTTGGGGTTTTAGGCTGGGTTTCTGTACAGCACTTTGAGATATCTGCTGCTGTAAGAAGGGCTTTATAAATAAATTTGATTTTAGATTTGAGATGCATTGTAAGACACAGCTGCTCCACCTCGGGCAGTACTGTCCTAATGATGCTACTGAATCTAACCGTTTGGAATTCCGGTGGCCATTTTGAATGCCGTATTTAGGTCAACTGGTGCTTTTTTAGCATTTGGTACGTTGTTATGCCCGTTTTTATGCAAGCACTGTAAATAACTCATAGGGGTTCAGTGAGTTAGCCTCATACTCAGAAATTACTAACATTTACAGTATAACAATGTTCTCTTTTAGTTACAAAAGTCCAGTCTGTGATGCTACTCTAAGTCCTTGACAACCCTCTCTCTCGCTCGTTATGTGTTCACAGGCTTTGGATCAGGACAGGACTGCACTGCAGAAGGTGAAGAAATCGGTCAAGGCGATCTACAGCTCAGGCCAAGGTGAGAGAAAGCTCTGTCAGTTTTCTAGGCTCGTTAACCAGAGGGTTACGGGTTCCAATCCCAGAGAGGATTTTGAGGAAGGATGTGCTTGTGTAAGACATTGAAAAGCTATTATCTATAAATAGACTTGTCTGGGTGAATAATTATGCCCTCTTATGAATCTCAATATTTCAGAGTTTCAAACTTCTATCCACATAAAGTCAGTTCATTTGTAGGTTTTAGGGCCTTGAATAGGGGGTTTCTGGACCTCTTCTCACCTGACCTCTCTCTCAGGTCTCCTGTCGGAGACTGGATACAGTTCAAACCCAGTCGCTGTCCAGATGCTCGGTTTCTGCCTAGTGCCTTAATGATAAGTACAGATGGGTGCTACTGTTTCAATGATGGGGAAAGCAGCAATGATGGGGAAAGCAGCCTTGCACACACAAGGCACTGAGAAACACAGACCCTGATGGCACTGTTCTCCTAAAACGACAAATGGGAGTCTGACCCCATTGCGTCATGCATCAATACATTTTTCCTAATGAAATGGCAGTCTATCAGTGCTCCTCTGCAACCCATTCACCTACACCCAGTTAACACGATTCACCCCTCACCCCTACATGTTGAGCCCGACAATCTGGCAATCTGATAAAAATGGCAAAAGTGATTCGACGGCACGCGGAGCTGTTGCATTTGTAACCAGATGGCCAATGTCAACCTTTCCATGCTTGACCACGATCACCACTCCGTGGGGGTTTTCCAAATGGCACCCTATTCCCTATACAGTGCACTTACGTTTGACCAGAGCATTATGGGCCCTGATGGTAAAGTTGTGCTCTATAAAGGGAATAGGGGACGTTAGAGCCTAGCGCCACCCCCTCCTTGTCGTTGAACCGAATGCTAACCCTGGTTCTCCCTCTGTCTCCACTAGACCACGTCCAGAATGAGGAGAACTATGCCCAGGCTCTGGATAAGTTTGGCAGCAACTTCATCAGCCAAGAAAACCCTGACCTGGGAACAGCTTTCGTCAAGTTCTCCACCCTGACCAAGGAGCTGTCGACCCTGCTCAAGAACCTGGTGAGATGCACAGGATTGACGGATCAGTCGTTATTGGCCGGTGAATTCCACAATGTTCACAATGTACTTGGCAAAAAGGTGTCCTTTTGAAGGAGGGCGCCTGTGTTTTTGTCTATCTTGGGAGCAGGCTTGACTTGGGCTTGTGTGACTTGTTTGGATTCATTGGAGAGGCATCCGCAAACGTTCTAGAATTCCGCTGAATCGGCCCCCTCTTATCAAGTTATTTCTTGGAAGTAAAAGACTAAAGCGCCATTGCGATCATCCCAATATGGCTGACTGCTGCTGGATCAGGCGTTTAGTGTCTGCTCTTATCGCGCTGCCATAGATTTCCCCTGACGTTTCTGCTGAAAAATGAGTCCTGTTGGAATTCTGTGTGTGTGAGTGGTTGTTGTTGGAAGAAGCTGCTGTCCCCTGCTCTCTTCCTGTGTGTCTGGCAGTGAGATTAGACTCCATAAATACACTGAACCGCTGCAGACTACTGTTGCGTGTGCGTGTGCGTGTGCGTGTGTGTGTGTGTGTGTGGAGAGAGAGAGCTCCCCTGGAACCCTCTTATTAAATCAGCCACTTGTTGGCACTGCCTGGGGAGGTTGTATACATATTGCCTGTAATCGTGTTGAAAGGACAAGCAACTCTCGACAACCCTTATAGCGACGCAAAGTCAAACATATATTGTTCTCTCTCCCTTCCTCTCTCCCCATCTCTCGCTTTATCGTACAGACGCACTTATGTGGAGGAGATATTTCGAAGACGTACATTTGCCTTTTATACGTTCTCGTGTATCAACCGTTTAGTGTATGTGTGTGGTCTAGGTAGGTCTAAATTCTCGCTCACCTAGAACACTGGCAAGCAAGGCCACCAACATGCATGACCAAGCACAGATGCCCACTGATCTATTTTCAGACACAGTTGTCAGTTCAGTGTTTATTAAATATATCCTTCGGTTTCCATAACTGCTGCCCAGGTTGGGCTGATGGTCAGTGTGCACTACTACTGCTGTTGGTCAGAGTCTTGATGTTATGAACTCCCTCACAGGAACCTGTCACGGAATTATACATTGTCATTGGTTATCTACAGAGGTTGAAGGTCATTGGCGCAGCCAGCTGTTGACATTGTATTAGTCTGGCAGACATTTCTCTCTCTCTCTGCATCTCTCTGCTCTCTCTCGTTCTCTCTCTCTCGTCCCCCCGTTCTCTCTCGTCTCTCCGTTCTCTCTCTCTGCCGTTCTCTCTCCCCGTCCGTCTCTCCCGTTCTCGTTCTCTCTCCGTTCTCGTCTCTCTCTCGTTTTCCGTCCCCCGTTCTCGTCTCTCTCTCTCCGTTTTCTCGTCTCTCTCTCTCTCGTTCCGTTCTCTCTCTCTCCGTTCTCTCTCTTTCTCGTTCTCTCTCTCTCTCGTTCCCCGTCTCTCTCTCTCGTATCGTTCTCTCTCCCGTTCGTCTCTCTCTCTCCGTTCTCTCTCCCGTTCTCGTCTCTCTCTCGTCTCGTTCTCTCCCCGTTCTCGTCTCTCTCTCCGTTTTCTCGTTCTCTCTCGTTTTCTCGTTCTCTCTCGTTTTCTCGTTTTCTCTCTCTCGTTTATGGAGTGAACTGTTCATATGCTGATACTAGTTTGTGGTATTTACCACCCTTAAAAAAGGTGCCTCTCTCTGGAGCGCAGTGTGAGAGGAAACAGATCACCCCGTTAGTCTGTAAAAGTAGCGAGCAGTAGGCAGACAGACCCGAGGCCAGCTCTAATACCAGAGCAGCGGCCATTAAGTAGGTGATTGATTTGGACATTGGGCCTTTGCAACAGAGGCACTTAAGTGGACATTAAGTGATGTTTGTTTCCATGACCGGAGCCACGGATCTCAATGGAACTTGGCCCTGGCCATCACAGACCCAAATGGAATAAATACTCAGGAATAATTACTGGCATTAATCTATTTGGTTAGAGTAAGCAAATGACTTTGGCTGATTCCTAAATAGCTAATAGCTTAGCACATTTTAAGAGTCGAAAATGCTTTCAGTGGTCCCTAAATAGCCGAGATTGAGTTCACCCTTAGACTGAAGATAATACTGGGTCGTCAGTAAGTGTTGATGTACGCCAGCTGAAAGCTGAAGCAGTAGCTGCTTGACTCTTGCCCTGCTGACCAAGTCACTGTATATCTCTCTCTCTCTCTCTCTCTCTCTCTCTCTCTCTCTCTCTCTCTCTCTCTCTCTCTTCAGCTCCAGAGCCTGAGCCATAATGTGATCTTCACCCTGGACTCGCTGCTGAAGGGGGACCTGAAAGGCGTGAAAGGGGTACGATTTACAGTAACCTCCTCTTCTCCCTTGTTTCCTCACTCCCTCTCTCTCTGCCTGACCCCCTAGGGGAGGGCCTAGCACTGAGGCATGATGGGAAGAGAAGAGGGAGCCCACTCAGCAGATCTGTCCATTCATCTGTGTGTGTGTTTTAGAGAGTGTGAGAGAGAGTGTGTGTGTGAAAGATAGAGAAATGGAGAGGGGGAGGGAGAACGAGTGGGCCGGACTGTTTAAAAGATCACACTGTAAATCTTTGTGGGGTAAACAGTGTCCTTGTGTTGTGCCTGAAGGCGAGCGCCACGAATAAACGGGTCATGAACCCGTGAGGTTGGAAACATTGGAAACATGGAGTGGGCGTGGTAGTGGGCTCCAGAACGTAAATTGTGAGCCTGAGGCCTTGGCTGCAGTGGCAGAGAGGCGCTAGAGCTGTAACAGTCGTGGGATTTTGGAATGACGGTTATTGGCCAGCCAAAACGGTCACTGTAATAACCTTAATAATCCTTTGAATATTTGACGTACATTTCTCCTCTCCTCCGTTCCTGACTGCATGTGCTGCTATAGAAATAGAATGGGCGTCTCCATTCACGTCAATGATGGCATAGTGAGTGGACTGGCGGCCATTTGCGAGTGTACACATATGAGCAGAGCAAGAAAAAACAGGAAGTGTACCCATCAATAGACGGGCTAGCTGACAACATCACGAAAACGATGCGCGCTCGTCGGTGGGGCAGAAGTCCGTGTGTTGTTATGATTCTGGACAGTCTGACAGCTAGCAACAACGATGAGAAACTAACATGTGGCGTGGCTCATTTTAGCTATTTTTATTTTGTTATTGATACCATGTCTTGTTTTATGGTGTTTTGACTCTTGTCATGTCTATGCTAATATGGCAAAACATTTGCAAGCTAGCTAACCAACAACTGTAACGATGAATTTGAGACACAACAAGTGGTCATTGTGCAAATGTTTGTTTTCAATCAAGATTGGGAGAGGAATTATAGTTTACATGTTGTCAAATGTCCTTTGAGTCTAAGTCAACCCTGTCTGTTTTGCTTCACATTACAAAACAATACATTCCATGAGTTAAGATCATTTGAAAGAACATTTGACATTACGATGGGAATTATTGTATCCCAATACCGGGTAGCCATTGCGAGTGTACCCATGAGTTTACCAGTCAAACTGCCAGGGTTAGAGGTTTGTTTGCTCGTTTGCTACAACGCCTTGCTTCTTTCAGCGAGGAGCCGCAAAGTTTCATCACGTTGTTAAGAGTCCATGTTAATGCCCGGCCTTCCCGTTTTCAGTCAGCTGTTAATTCCACACACACACACACACACACACACACACACACACACACACACACACACACACACACACACACACACACACACACACACACACACACACACACACACACACACACAAGACGGTTATGACAGTTGTTTTATTTTCATGACAGTCTTCATCCGTAACCGTTAGGGCTGAGTGATTAACTGAAATAGGTTTTTTTAACCAACTAATTGGCCGATTTAGGTTCAATAATTTTTTTAAATAGTATTTTTTTTTTTTTCTTCCTGTGAGCTCAATGCGTACGTTGCACATTGAGTTGTAGTTTCCAACAGGCCAATGTTCTATATAATTATTACGTTTTCTGCTCTAATCTAACTACAATTACCATAATCCATTGCGTGGCTAAACTTGTCCGGTCTGTGTTTCTTATACGCCTTGCTACGTAAGAGATGGAAGAATGCGCAATCAAGAGGGGATATATATAGAGAGCAGTTTCTATGTGAGGTATCTGTACCTGAAAAGACATGATCTAAGTGATTGATAGTTGGTATTCAGCGGTCATAAAAGTATGTCTTATTTACTTTGAAGAACTACTATAATAGTGATTTTTGTCAGACAGCATAGGCAGAAGCTCTATAGAGATGAGATGATTTGGAATGAAATAGTCATCAAATGTAATATACACAACAACTAAAATATTTTATTCAATTAAAGTAATGTGAATAACTGGTTAATAAGTTATAAGTAGTCGTGGGCAGTCACAACCATCATGGGACTTTTAATTAATTGTTTTATTCTGTGTCGTTACAGAATTCAACCCACATAATGAATAGCCAGTTAAGTTGTTCAGTGGGATCTATCTATGGGCAACTGAAATGTCTGACCTATTGTGACAGTCTGACTGTGAACATCTATGAAAACCAAATGAAGGGAGTCATAGATATTTAAAAATTTTTAAACGGGTGGAGGAGATTTAATCATAAACCCAAATTGAGAACCTTTTGTTTGAGTCAGGGTGAATTTGTGTGTGAGAGATATATTATGTACAACCTACCTAAAACAAGAGATCGCTATGTGTCAACCCCTAATACCAGGGCACCTGCTCCTGCTGACTCCATTCCGTGGTGCGTGTTTCTGTCAGGCGGTGGTTAACTGGTGCAGTGAATCAGGCGCAGGAGAGCAGAAATGAGTGTACAAGGTATTTAATTCCACGACAGCACCAGTATACAGACAATACTCAAAGTGCGGAGAAATACCGTTAACTCGAAAATAACGGGTGTAAATGCATAACCCGGCAAACATAACCAGCCGACAAGTTCCGCCAAGAACAAATCAATAAACACGCACACTAAACATGTGGGAAACAGAGGGTTAAATAATGAACATGTAATTGGGGAGTAGAAACCAGGTGTGTAGAAAACAAAGACAAAACAAATGGAAAATGAAAAGTGGATTGGCGATGGCTAAAAGACCGGTGACGTCGACCGCCGAACGAACAAGGAGAGGGACCGACTTCGGCGGAAGTCGTGACACTATGGGCACAGGCAGTGGTGGAAAAGTACCCAATTGTCATACTTGAGTAAAAGTATAGATACCCTAATAGAAAGTTACTAAAGTAAAAGTCACCCAGTAAAATACTACTTGAGTAAAAGTCTTTGGTTGGTACAACCAAGTATTTGGTTCTAAATATATTTAAGTATAAAAGTAAATGTAATTACTAAAATATACGTATCAAAAGTAAAAGTATAAGTCATTTCAAATTCCTTATATTAAGCAAAGCAGACGGCACCATTTACTTGTTTTTAAAATGTACGAGTAGCCAGGGGTACAATCAACATAATTTGCAAATGATGTATTTAGTGGGTCTGCCAGATCAGAGGCAGTAGGGATGACCACATGTTCTCTTGATAAGTGTGTGAATTGGACCATTTTCCTGTCCTGCTAAGCATTCACCATGTAATGACTACTTTTGGGTGTCAGGTAAAATGTATGGAGTAAAAAGTAGATTCTTTTCTTTAGGAATGTAGTGAAGTAAAAGTCCAAAATATAAATAGTGAAGTACAGATACCCGAAAGAAAACTACTTAAGTAGTACTTCACAGTATTTTTACTTAAGTACTTTACACCACTGTGCGCAGGTAAGATTAGGGATATTGCCCCTGCGTATTGAAACGGGTAAGATCAGGGATATTGCCCCTGCGTATTGAAACGGGTAAGATCAGGGATATTGCCCCTGCGTATTGTAACAGGTAAGATCAGGGATATTGCCCCCACGTATTGAAACGGGTAAGATCAGGGATATTGCCCCTGCGTATTGAAATGGGTAAGATCAGGGATATTGCCCCTGCGTATTGAAATAGGTAAGATCAGGGATATTGCCCCTGCGTATTGTAACAGGCAAGGTCAGGGATATTGCCCCTGCGTATTGAAATAGGTAAGATCAGGGATATTGCCCCTGCGTATTGAAATAGGTAAGGTCAGGGATATTGCCCCTGCGTATTGAAATGGGTAAGATCAGGGATATTGCCTCTGCGTATTGAAACAGGTCACTATTGTGGTGAAATGGAAGAGGAAAGACTATGTAACTATTTTGACCTCGAAGAAATAGACAAACTCATTTTATCCTCTGTTGCCCTTTCTACCACGATATACGCTTGCTCTTATTCCAGAGAGCCCACCAGATATACCCTGGCATTATGTAGCTGAGCGATGAGGAAACCCTTTTTTTTGTCCATTGTGTATTTTTGTTTGCGGAATATTTAGATAAAGCCTGGAATAAAAGAAAACTACCTATAATTAAATTATAAAAAATATTTAGCTTCTATGTGGTACGTGTGTACATAGATTGTGTATAGGCTTGTCTCCCACATTAATCTTCTCTTTGTGCCAGACTGGTTTCAAATGCCTTCTGTTTCAGTTTTCTGTATGTATTTATGTATGTATGTATGTATGTATGTTTTTTTTTACTGCTCTAGGGATATAATTATTGTTATTTACTATTATGTATTTATTTTCATGTTATTTTTGTATTTGTTATCATTTTTTTCACTCTTTATGCAGTGTGTTGCAGAGAACACCGAAAGAAGAATTATCACTGAATTATTGTAACGTTTGTTGTGGTCATTTAATCCCATAAGGGATGAGTTACCAACTGGCGATTTGACACAAAAATACAATTTCATTTATTCATTCATGCATGGTGAATTTAATGTTTACTCATTTTTATCAAAAACGGTTATTGATTATTTTTTTTCAATTATTTTTTTAATTAATCGAACCAAAACCGAACTGACCTCTAAAAGCAGTAATCATTCAGCTCTAATAACCGTTGGTTACATGGTTATACGGTAATTGTGCCTGCCCAATGTGGGGCAGTGTTGGAGAGAGAGAATTCTCAGAGTCAACACTGTACTGTGGGGATTCCAGATTGACCTGTTTACTACTGATTACTGATACTTTGTTCTCCCCTTTTCTTTCAGGATATAAAGAAGCCATTTGACAAAGCCTGGAAGGATTATGAAGCTAAATTGTAAGTGTGTTAATAAATGTGTGCCTGTACATAGCTGTGTTGGGACACTTGAGGTTTGCCTTCGGAAAGTATTCAGACCCCTTGACTTTTTCCACATTTTGTTAGGTTAAAGCCTTATTCTACTTGTTTTTTCCCTCATCAGTCTACACACAATATCACATAATGACATAGCAAAAACAAGTTGTTATACACTTTTGCTAATTTATAAATAAAAAAACAAATATCACGTTTACATAAGAATTCATACCCTTTACTCAGTACTTGAAGCACCTTTGGCAACGATTACAGCCTCGAGTCTTCTTGGGTATGACACTACAAGCTTGGCACATCTGTATTTGGGGAGTTTCTCCCATTCTTCTCTGCAGTTCCTCTCAAGCTCTGTAAGGTTGGATGGGGAGCATTGCTGCACAGCTATTTTCAGGTTTCTCCAGAGATGTTCAATCGGGTTCAAGTCTGGGCTTGTCTTGGCTGTGTGCTTAGGGTCGTTGCCCTGTTGGAACGTGAACCTTCACCCCAGTCTGAGGTCCTGAGTGCTCTGGAACAGGTTTTCATCAAGGATCTCTCTGTACCTTTCTCCGTTCATCTTTCCCTCGATCCTGACTAGTCTCCCAGTCCCTGCTGCTGAAAAACATCCCCAAAGCATGATGCTGCCACCACCATGCTTCACCGTAGGGATGGAGCCAGGTTTCCTCCAGACGTGACGCTTGGCATTCAGGCCAAATAGTTCAATCTTGGTTTCATCAGACCAGAGAATCTTGTTTCTCATGGTCGGTGAGTCTTTAGGTTCCTTTTGGCAAAATCCAAGCAGGCTGTCATGTGCCTTTTACTGAGGAGTGACTTCCGTCTGGCCACTCTACCATAAATGCCTGAATGGTGGAGTGCTGCAGAGATGGTTGTTCTTCTGGAAGGTTCTCCCATCTCCACAGAGGAAGTCTAGAGCTCTGTCAGAGTTACCATCGATTTCTTGGTCACCTCCCTGACCAAGGCCATTCTCCCCCGATTCCTCAGTTTGGCCGGGCGACCAGCTCTAGGAAGAGTCTTGGTGGTTCCAAACTTCTCCCATTTAAGAATGATGGAGGCCACTGTGTTCTTGGTACCTTCAATGCTGCTGACATTTTTTGGTACCCTTCCCCAGATCTGTGACTTGACATAATCCCGTCTCAGAGCTCCACTGGCAATTCCTTCGACTTCATGGCTTGGTTTTTGCTCTGACATGCACTGTCAACTGTTTGACCTTCTATAGACAGGTGTGTGTGTCTTTCCAAATCATGTCCAATCAATTGAATTTACCACAGGTGGACTCCAATCAAGTTGTAGAAACATCTCAAGGATGATCAATGAAAACAGGATGCACCTGAGCTTTATTTCGAGTCTCATCTCAAAGGGTATGAATACATGTAAATAAGGATTTTTTTTGTATTTGTATTTTTATACATTTGCAAAAATGTCAACTTTTTTGTCATGATTGGCTATTGTGTGTAGATTGAGGATTTTTATTTATTTAATACATTTAGAATAAGGCTGTAACGTAGCAAAATGTGGAAAAAGTAAATTGTCTGAATACTTTCCGAAGGCACTGTATGTGGTGATGTGTGCTTGTGTGAGACATACAGTTGTTTTTGATGTCTTTAAAATGTCAGATCTGATGTACTGTATATTACAACAATAATTTAAGTGGAATGATCCGCCCTGTGAAAGCTCGCTTTCATACTGAGAATTCCATCTGATTTAAATGTGAGGTCATGGATTTATTAAACACTGTCTGTCTCTCTTCCTGTCCTTCCTTCCTTCCTTCCTTCCTTCCTTCCTTCCTTCCTTCCTTCCTTCCTTCCTTCCTTCCTTCCTTCCTTCCTTCCTTCCTTCCTTCCTTCCTTCCTGCCTGTCTTGTCTGGTTTCACTAACACTCTGTCTGTCTGTTTTCAGTACAAAGATCGAGAAGGAGAAGAGGGAGCATGCCAAGCAGCACGGGATGATTCGTACAGAGATAACCGGCGCTGAGATTGCTGAGGAGATGGAGAAGGAACGCCGTCTCTTCCAACTCCAGATGTGTGAGGTCAGAAGCGGGCACTGGGCACAGACTAGAAGGCACTGATTGGGCACTGACGGGGCCCTGCCACCCCAAGCCAAACCTAAGAGGACAACATAAAATGGGCGTCCGTGCCAACCTCTGTCCTCTACATGATTAAGCTATAACCTAGTTACACATATCCCCAAAATGACACGAAAAACAGTATCATATTGTATTTCTATGCTCCAATCCTCCGATACAAAAGGCAGAGCAAAATAACAAACTGTTCGAGCGTTGCGCTCAACTGTGCCAACGAGCTGCCTCCCGGCGGGTGTAAACGCCTACTCCTCTCTCCCTCTTTATCTGCAGATTATTTGCTCACTTGGCATAACAGTACTGACAATTTCCATATTAACTTAGTGCTTCACTGTGGGATTTTAATTGGAGCAGTTATGGAGGAGTTCAGCCCGTCCACCTCTATTTTTGTGTACAGCGGGTGCCGGGTGGTTTGTCTCTCTTGGGTTTTTAGGGTGATCTCATTCACTGTGTTGTTATTGTGGATTGTTTGATATTGCTTCTAGTGTAGCGCTAGAGGGGCCCAGAGTTTAGAACTAGGGCCCCAAGTTTTTCCTGCTCAAGTCATATTGACAGGAAAAACTCCCGACCCTATAAGCGTGACTGACGTAAAATGTATGCATGCGTGATTAAAACGCTTTGGATAAAAGCGTCTGCTAAATGGCCTATATTATTATTATTATTATTATTATTATTATTATTATTATATATTGATAACATTGCTAGCATTGTGTGGCACCCTATTCCCTACACAGTGCACAACTTTGGACCAGGGCCCATAGGGTACTATATAAGGTATAGGGTGCCATTTGTTACACCAAATCCATCTTCCATCCCACTTTGCACTGCTGCCGCTGCTAGTGTGGGAAGGACCAGGTGATGCTCAGCACAGCAGGCCATGTTCTCGATCTGATCTGAGACCAGACACTGCTACTGCAGCGTCCCTCTTCTCCCATTCACACAAAGCCCCATATCACACAGGCACCAACAGGCATTTCACAACACACACTAAACCCACCCCACAGCGCAGACACCGCAGACAAAAAGTGGATCATCTCTGAGTCTCACACACTCAGACAGACAAAACAATATGTGTGTGACTGTGTGTTTGGTTTCAGGGGAGCACACACACACACACACACACACACACACACACACATACACACACACACAGAGGATCACATGGTGAGAAATGCAGCAGAGAAGCTTTGGGGGGACAGGAGGTGCCTTAGAAGGGCATTCTGGAATAGATTTAAATGTCCTCTGTGTGCGGTGCTGAAAATGGTGCTTAGCAGTGATTCTTCACAAGCTGTTCTAGATTGGTACGCCGTGGGATAAACTCAGATTAAGATGATGTTTTATTCATTTGTTCATCGGGCATGAATTTGTCAGAGGAATTTGCTAATTTGGAGGCCGTGGTGATTTCTGAAAAATAAAGGAAAAACACAATTCTAGTTATCAATTTCAAACACAATTTACTCATGATATTTTACAGAAGTAGGATCTTAATTTGATCACTCTTTTGTTGCTGAGAATGAATGCACACTAGGAAATGCAAACTTGTAGTGTTTTCGGGGTTTAAAAAGGCATCTACAATTTGTCATTTCCACTTTAAAATGTCAGACTTGATTTTCCCTAACGAAGAACGTATCAACGCCTACAAAAAATCCCATGAATTATAATCCACATAATAATTCACATTTCCTGTTGCTGCAGGATTATTTTCAAACTGGCTCAAATTAAGATCCTACATCTGTATATTGCCGTTCTTTTCAGTGACGTTTAGCCGTTTTTTCGGCTGTGTTGGCATCGTGGATCAGAGGCTCATAACCTCCATCCTATGGGCATTCTGATAGAATAATCCTAAGTGTTCAGAAGACATATTTTACACAAACAAATATTTTTTTTATGGTGGTTTAATGCAGGGGCGGACAATTCTACCAGCAGAGGGTTGGTGTGGTTGGGTGCAGACTGTTGCTCCGGCCTAGCAGTAACATGACGATTTACTGGTTCATAAATGATAGCCTTCAAATAAATGATAGATTTCAAATAAGAACTTGATTAGTATAATCACATGTGTTTCTGCTTTGCTCGAACAAAAGCCTTGCCCCCGCTCAGCCTTTAGTGATTGTCCACCCCTGGTTTAATATGTCACCACTACGTATAAGCATGGCAATACTCCATATTGCATTTCCAAAATCATGTAACAGAGCATTCTATTTGATGTCAGTTTTCACAGACCACCGCTTGTTTTCTCTACAGTACCTGATCAAAGTCAACGAGATCAAGACCAAGAAGGGAGTGGACCTTCTCCAGAACCTCATCAAGTATTACCACGCACAATGCAAGTAAGTAAACTACCGCATTATCGCCCTCATTTACCATAGTGTAAGAGTCCCCCAAACACGTGTGGATCATGTCTGCTGAGATGTGTCTGATTTGGTGGCAATCACGTCATTTTTGAGGGAATTATGTCACTGTATACTCTCAAGACTAGCTTTACAGTGCATTCAGAAAGTATTCAGACCCCTTGACTTTTTCCAAATTTTGTTACGTTACAGCATTATTCTAAAATGGATAAAAAAAAAAAAAATCCCTCATCAATCTACACACAATACCCCATAATTACAAAGCAAAAACAGTTTTTTAGAAATGTTTGCAAATGTATAAAAATAAAACACTGAAATATTACATTTACATAAGTATTCAGACCCTTTACTCAGTACTTTGTTGAAGCACCTTTGGCAGTGATTACAGCTTCGAGTCTTCTTGGGTATGACGCTACAAGCTTGGAACACCTGTATTTGGGGAGTTTCTCCCATTCTTCTCTGCAGATCCTCTCAACCTCTGTCAGGTTGGATGGGGAGCGTTGCTGCACAGCTATTTTCAGGTCTCTTCAGAGATGTTCAATCGGGTTCAAGTCCGGGCTCTGGCTGGGCCACTCAAGGACATTAAGAGACCTTTTCCGAAGCCACACCTGCGTTGTCTTGGCTGTGTGTTTAGGGTCGTTGTCTTATTGGAAGGTGAAGCTTCTCCCCAGTCTGTACTTTTCTCCGTTCATCTTTCCCTCGATCCTGACTAGTCTCCCAGTTCCTGCCGCTGAAAAACTTCCCCACAGCATGATGCTTCCACCACTATGCTTCACCATAGGCATGGTGCCAGGTTTCCTCCAGATGTGATGCTTGGCATTCAGGCCAAAGAGTTCAATCTTGGTTTCATCAGACCAGAGAATCTTGTTTCTCATGGTCTGAGAGTCGTTAGGTGCATTTTAGCAAACTCTAAGAGGGCTGTCATGTGCCTTTTACTGAGGAGTGGCTTCCGTCTGGCCACTCTACCATAAAGTCCTGATTGGTGGAGTGCTACAGAGATGGTTGCCCTTCTGGAAGGTTCTCCCATCTCCACAGAGGAACTCTGGAGCTCTATCAGATTGACCATCGAGTTCTTGGTCACCTCCCTGACCAAGGCCCTTCTCCCCCGATTGCTCAGTTTGGCCGGGCGGCCAGCTCTAGGAGGAGTCTTGGTGGTTACAAACTTCTTCCATTTAAGAATGATGGAGGCCACTGTGTTCTTGGGGACCTTCAATGCTGCAGAAATGTTTTTGTACCTTTCCCCAGATCTGTGCCTCGACACAACCCTGTCTCGGAGCTCTACAGACAATTCATTCGACCTCATAGCTTGGTTTTTACTCTGACATGCACTGTCAACTGTTGGACCTTATATAGACTGGTGTGTTCCTTTCCAAATCATGTCCAATTAATTGAATTTACCACAGGTGGACTCCAGTCAAGTTGCAGAAACATCTCAAGGATGATCAATGCAAACAAGATGCACCTGAGCTCAATTTCCAGTCTCATAGCAAAGGGTCTGAATACTTATGTAAATATTAAGGTATTTCTGTATTTTTTTTAATAAAAAAAATACATTTGCAAACATTTCTAAAAACCTGTTTTCATTTTCTCGTTATGGGGTATTTAATCCATTTTAGAATAAGTCTGTAACGTAGCAAAATGTGGAAAAATCAATGGGTTCGAATACTTTCCAAAGGCATTGTATATAATTCTCTCTGTGATTGCTCTTTCTCTCTCTCTCTCTTCGTCTCTCTCCCTCTCAACCCCCCTCCCTCCATCCATCCCGCTCTCTTGAATGGGGTGATGGTGATGCATGATTCACCGGTCTTGGGTAGGGAGTAATATTTAGCTCTCATAAATATGCATGACCCTTCATGACGATGCGATGTGACAGCCGTGGGGGTTTGTGGGTAAATAATGGGCTCCCCCCCTGTGCCAGGGACTGAGCCCAACGCTGTGTCACCGACAGGCCTGACAGCCTCAATGCTGCTAGGTGGTTGTGTCATAACATTGGGGCAACAAAACAATGCAGTTTTCTGGTTGTCTACTCAACCCAAAACTATGACTATCACAGTGTAGAGACGTGCCTTATAGAGCGATTTGGAAAAGAACATTTCAGTAGAAAACTGAGTTTCAGTAGGATGAGTGGGCTGAGAGAGGTGATGGGTACCTGGAGGGTAGGAGAGAGACGGCGAGAGAGGGGGGTGGAGAGAGAGGGGGATAGAAGGTTGTTAGTGGAGACGAGAGGATGCTGCATTCAGGTAGATGCCACTGGCACTGGCGGATCCATAATGGATGACAGGAAGTGCTTAGCATTCCACTCTGGACACTGCCAGAGAGAGACAGGAGAGAGATCTCTATGCCAAAAGCCAGAGGGGCCAAGCAGGGCTATACATTATACATATCCAACTGCATCAGTCTCATTCTCAGTCACCCCTCTATTCATTTTGACCTTCCTAATGGCCATATAAGTCTTGGACACTTGACATTTCGAAATGATGTAAAAGACGCTCCACCAAATGACTGCCCTTTCGTCTCACTTTCGTTGGAATTAAAGTGAAAATCTCCGTGGAATTCTAATATCCGCCCTGTAATCTCTTGCAGCTTCTTCCAAGATGGCTTGAAGACGGCGGATAAGCTGAAGCAGTACATTGAGAAGCTGGCTGCTGACCTCTACAATGTAAATACCCACCCACAGGCTTCTCTCCATCTGATTTACTGCTGCTCTGCAGTCTGACATGTTGTCTAGACTGATTGAGTGAGTGATTGAGTAATTGAGTGAGTGAGTGTGTGTGAATGTGTTCGTTTGTTATGTCTTATCTCACCCTGTGTATGTCCATCTCAGATAAAGCAGACCCAGGACGAGGAGAAAAAACAGCTGACTGCTCTCAGAGACCTGATTAAGTCATCCCTTCAGCTGGACCAGAAGGAGGTAGGCAGAACCTGGACAATCTAGTCCTAATTGGGCCAAGTGGGCCAAAGCCAGAGTTGACAAATAAGGAAATAGGGAAAATAGTGGAAACTCCCTCCAACCATGCGCGCACCAAATCAATGTTTGGTGGAAAATCATTTGGTGGAAAATCAGACCGCAGCAGTAGACTCCTCAGTCCTAACCTTTCACCCTTAGAGGGTGTAGCTACTAGCTAGTCTCCTGTAGTGCAGAGTGAGTACCCAGTGCTGTACCATGCTGGTAGCCGGTGTTTAGTAGGCCTTGGCTGGTAACCAGTGTTGTGCCTCACTGGCTGCTTAGTGGAGAGCAACTTACTGTCTTAAAAGTCCAGTGCAGTCAAAAACGGGATTTTCCTGTGTTTTATTTATATTTCCGCATTATGATCTTGAAATAATACTTTGAAATTGTGAAAATGATGATAATGCCCTTTTAGTGTGAGAGCTGTTTGAAAAGACTGCCTGTTTTGGTGGGATGGAGTTTTGGCCTGCCTGGTGACATCATCAGGCAGGCCTCAATTAGTTAATAGGCCAATAAGAAAGGGTGTTTCAAACCTCTCTGCCAATAACGGCTAGTTTTTAGTTTTTCACTCCCCACTCAGACCCCTCCCAGACAGTCCTAGCAAAATTCTTGCTTGAGAAATTGCTCTTTGCTAAGAAGCTATTTTAGTTTATTTTTGACCATTTTTTATTGAAAACAATCACAGTAAGGTACTTAACTGTTACCCAAAAAGGTTTGATATTGAGATAAAGGGCTAATGAAGGCTCATTTGTTTTAACTAACCTACCCTAACCTCTTTCTAAGCACTCACTGGTCACCCCTGCCAAACACATCCATTACGTTTCTCACTCAGTCCCAAACTCCATGCTAGCTGCTCACTGTGTTTTGCATGTTGCTACTGTATAATAGTGAGCAGAGCCTAAGTGAGAGGGACTGGCCCGCTGTGTCAACACAGCTCCAACTATCTGGCTGTGTCCCAAAAATGGCACCCTATTCCTTACATAGGGCACTCGTTTTGACCCTAGCCCTACGGGCGAAAGTGGTGCACCATCTAGGGAACAGGGTGCCATTTGGGACGGCGCCGACGATCCACACCGAACATCCCTCTGGTTTATAACGCCCAGACACAAATGTTGTCACTCACGCAATCACTCACTCACTCGTATCTACCGTACTACACTAACACCTACACTCTATGCGGGCAGGCGCTCTATCACTCACAACTACACCTCGGTGGCTTCTTTCACACACTCTCTCTCTCTCTCTCTCTCTCTCTCTATTTCCCTCTACTCGCTGCTCGTCTGGACTCAAGTCTAGAAGAGTAAGTGCTAGCATGCTTCTGACAGATTTTGAAGAGCATGCCCTCCACTGTGTCTCTACGTTAGAAACCTGCTGTGTTTTTCATCTGATAGTGTGTTGGAACATGTGTGCCTCCCAAGTGGCTCCCTCTTCTCCGTGTAGTGCACTTCTTTTGACCGGAGCCCTTGTGGAAAAGTAGCGCACTAAATGGAGAGTTGGGCGCCATTTGGGACGCACACCATGATCCTTTGAACATCGAATGTGACCCAAGAAATTGTAACGGCTATGTGGGTCACACACACACACACACACACACACACACACACACACACACACACACACACACACACACACACACACACACACACACACACACACACACACACGACCCTGGCCTGCACTCTCTGTAAGAGGCATATTTGGTTGGTTATGTGTGGTGAGTTTCTGTGTTTTCTGTGTCTAAACACTGTGTGTGTTGCTGCAGGACTCCCAGAGTAAGCAGGGTGGCTACAGTATGCACCAGCTGCAGGGCAACAAAGAGTTTGGCTGTGAGAAGAAAGGCTACCTGATGAAGAAGAGTGATGGGTAGGTCTCTCTCACACACACACACACACACACACACACACACACACACAGTACTGAACACACACACACATGAAGAGCCCTTTTCAGATCCTTCGTTGTGACTTGGTGTTGTCTTCCTGCAGGCTGAGGAAGGTGTGGCAGAGGAGGAAGTGTTCAGTGAAGGGTGGCATGCTCACCATCGCTCATGCTACGGTGAGTGGCAAAACGCGCGCACACACACACACACACACACACAACTTGAGCAGCCTTACACACTCCTGTCGAGGCTAGATCAAAGGCAACATCCAGTAGGAAGGAAGCTGTGTAGGCCACTATCAATCTAGCAGTTGGCAGAGAGGAATCGACATGGGTGGGTTGCCAAGGCAACCCCTTAGCCCCTCCCCCCTCCCTCTTCTGTTGCTGTGGTGACTCATCACTGAGTGTGGTGCTGGCTCTTCTCTTCCCAGGGTCTGTGGATACTGTGCTGCTAGATAGACAGACACACATGCACACAAGGATGTGTGAGAGAACACACACACACACACACACACACAATAGCTGGCCCCTGTTTTTATTATTGCAGCTCTACATTGCGGTGAACTCCCCCAAATGTCGCTAACCGATCCTCATTTCCACCCATATTTCCACCATCCTTTCAAGGAAACGCACAAACGTACTCATCCTCTGTTCTTTGTCTGACGGCTTGTCGCCGCTCCTTCTCCATGTTCATTACCCAGCAGCCCCTGTGCCAGCCCGGCAGCCTCACCACAGGGCTCATCACAGTCCGTTAACGTTTTGTTAACACCCCTCACCCCGGCACACAGTCACAATGCGGTGCCCAGTCTACGCGCGTGCCAGCTAGGCACACTGGTGTTATCATACTATTACAGTGGGTATTGTAACTGAAGCCAAGCCAAAGCGATGATGCCTGGACCACAGACAGATACAGTACTGAGGGGAATACCTGGGGTTCTCCCTAGGCTAGCTACATACACTGTGAAGTCTAGTGGTCAGGCTGTGTCTCAAATCGCTCCCTATGTAGTCCCCTATGTGGTTCTGTTTCTATTTTTGCCCCTTGAGTCAGAGACATACACTGACTATACCAAACATTAGGAACACCTCCCCCTTTTACCCTAAGAACAGGCTCAATTCGTCAGGGCGTGGACTCTATAAGGTGTCAAAAGGGATTTCTTTATTCAGTCGAGACAAAAGGACATTACCCACAATGCCTAACATCAACAGATGAATTACGTTACCAACCCATCATTTTCCAGGCGCTCTTATCCAGGGCAGTGAGTGCATACATTTTTATATTTGTTTGTACTGGTCCCCCATGGGAATCGAACCCACAACTATGGCGTTGCAAGTGCCGTGCTCTACCAACTGAGCCACACGGGACCATCCAGGGTCAGATAGGCTTGTAGTGTTAGTTTCATAGGACCAATACTGGGTGATGTACAAATAGCTAAGTCGTCTGTCTCTGTGTGTTCGTGCAGTCCAACAGGCAGCCTGTGAAACTCAACCTGCTCACCTGCCAGGTCAAGCCCTGTGCTGAGGACAGGAAGTGCTTCGACCTCATTTCCCGTAAGTACCTCTTCCTGTAAACCCCACACCAACGCAGTAGTTACCATGGGTGTGAGATGGGCTGTGAGAAATGGGGCCTCATATTACCTTCTGTAGGAATTCAAACAGGAAGCGTTGAATAGACAGTTGTGTGGCACAGGTCACCAGTAGCTCTTTCACACGCTCCATTTTCTGGCTTCCTGTTTGAACGGTGTCATGACAAAGCCTGAAACACGCTGTGCTTGTGAATTACTCCGCCATGCATCTCCACAGGGCTATATCATGTTACATGATTACACAGTGTCTGCTGGGTCTGAGAGATCGCATTCCCGTCTCATCTTCTCTCTGCCAACAGATAACCGGACATATCACTTCCAGGCTGAGGATGAACAGGAGTTTGTCATGTAAGTGTACTGTGACAGTCACCACATTATAAACATCCACCCTCTATTAGTATCCAACTCCAAAGGCAGGTACATTGTAAGATAAGACTGTGAGGGAATGTGGGGTTACGGTTATTTGTCAGCCAAGTGACTCAGTCACCGTTATAATCGTATTAATAGCAAAAACGCACATTTTCTCCTCGTCTCCGCTCCTGACTGCATGTGCTGCTGCTGGGGGGGTATTGCCTAGGCAACTGAAGACGTGTTTGCTATGGGGGGGGGGGGGGTTATACAATTACTGTGCCAGCTATAAAGTAATGCACGCTGAAGCGATGAACCTTGCGTTGATAATGTATGAGTGTGAAAGACAAGATCGGTGAGGTTTAACAAAGAAAGACACCGTTTTCTTTAATGGAAAAAGGTTTCGAGGTTTTGTCTAGTGTCCATGATCCATTGACAATGAGGGTCTTTTTTTTATCCCTGAGAGAGAGATGACTGCTAAGTGCTAGCAGCGGTAAGGGTATCTTCCTGTATCTGTGGTTGTTATTCAGGTCACCGTCTGCACGCTGATACATTTCCAGAGATGTGTTTATCTTTTGTTAGAATTGTAGAACACACAAGGTGCAATTTCGAAAATGTGGTTGTGCGTCAGCAGTTTTTCTATTGTTATGTCAGTCACTGACATTCACTCGATTAGCCCATGTCAGCAAAAAAACATTTTTTTAGATTGGTAAATTAGTCTAGCGACCTGCTATCTAAACTTGTAGAATTACCGACCGTGCGATTGGTAAATTAGTCTAGCGACCTGCTATCTAAACTTGTAGAATTACCGACCGTGCGATTGGTAAATTAGTCTAGCGACCCGCTATCTAAACTTGTAGAATTACCGACCGTGGGATTGGTAAATTAGTCTAGCGACCTGCTATCTAAACTTGTAGAATTACCGACCGTGCGATTGGTAAATTAGTCTAGCGACCCGCTATCTAAACTTGTAGAATTACCGACCGTGGGATTGGTAAATTAGTCTAGCGACCTGCTATCTAAACTTGTAGAATTACCGACCGTGCGATTGGTAAATTAGTCTAGCGACCTGCTATCTAAACTTGTAGAATTACCGACCGTGCGATTGGTAAATTAGTCTAGCGACCCGCTATCTAAACTTGTAGAATTACCGACCGTGGGATTGGTAAATTAGTCTAGCGACCTGCTATCTAAACTTGTAGAATTACCGACCGTGCGATTGGTAAATTAGTCTAGCGACCCGCTATCTAAACTTGTAGAATTACCGACCGTGCGATTGGTAAATTAGTCTAGCGACCTGCTATCTAAACTTGTAGAATTACCGACCGTGGGATTGGTAAATTAGTCTAGCGACCTGCTATCTAAACTTGTAGAATTACCGACCGTGCGATTGGTAAATTAGTCTAGCGACCCGCTATCTAAACTTGTAGAATTACCGACCGTGCGATTGGTAAATTAGTCTAGCAACCTGCTATCTAAACTTGTAGAATTACCGACCGTGGGATTGGTAAATTAGTCTAGCGACCTGCTATCTAAACTTGTAGAATTACCGACCGTGCGATTGGTAAATTAGTCTAGCGACCCGCTATCTAAACTTGTAGAATTACCGACCGTGCGATTGGTAAATTAGTCTAGCGACCCGCTATCTAAACTTGTAGAATTACCGACCGTGGGATTGGTAAATTAGTCTAGCGACCCGCTATCTAAACTTGTAGAATTACCGACCGTGCGATTGGTAAATTAGTCTAGCAACCTGCTATCTAAACTTGTAGAATTACCGACCGTGGGATTGGTAAATTAGTCTAGCGACCCGCTATCTAAACTTGTAGAATTACCGACCGTGGGATTGGTAAATTAGTCTAGCGACCCGCTATCTAAACTTGTAGAATTACCGACCGTGGGATTGGTAAATTAGTCTAGCGACCCGCTATCTAAACTTGTAGAATTACCGACGTGGGCAGCCATTGATTTTGTTAGTCACTCTCACTCAGATATCATATTAAAAACTGCGAATATTTCTATCCACCCTATGTCAAAATGTGTAGAATTGTAGGAAATAAGCTGTAAAACTGCCAATTTGTCTCTCTGCGCCATGGCAAAATAAGTAGAATTGCATGAAATGAGTTATGAAATTGCTAAATCTTCTCTCTGACCCATGGCAAAATGTGTAGAATTGCAGGAAATTAACTCAAACTTTTTTCTCTCCGCTGTCAAAGGGTGGGCCGCTAAACACAAAAATGAAACGTAAGAACCGTAAGCGTAGGAATAGCGCACGTAGGACAGATCTGCCGCTTCTTAGACTTGCTTTCAATGAGAATGACAGATCTATAACTCACACTTTTATGTGAATTTGGTCAGGTAGCCCAAAAAGTTACATATTGCACTTTTAATTATACTGAGACACAACCGGCCTTGCTTTAGGATACATCCCAAATGGCACCATATTCCCTATGTAGTGCACTACACTCTTGGATAAAAGGGTTCCAAAACAGTTCTTTGGGGAGGGATAGGGTTCTACCAATAACTGTTTTGATCAGAAGAACCCTTTTTGGGAGACAAGGGTTCTTTGTAAAGTGAAGTGTTCTACCTAGAACCTTTAAAATCCAAAGAACAGTTTTTGAAAGAAAGGGTTCTTTGATGAATATTTGGAAGGCAAGAACGATTCTTTGGAATGAAGGATTCTACATAGAACCATATAATATTTCCCATCATGCTCTATTGCAGGGAGATTAATGTAATTGTTTGTTTTACTGTAATATCTGTGTTTTTGCATGTACATTGCTTGGTTGATTAATTTTATGTTACACAAAGATAAATAATTGTCACGCTCGTCGTAAGAATGAGGAGACCAAGGCGCAGCGTGCGTAGAGTTCCACATGTTTAATAAAGGAAACTCACCAAAACAATACAGAACAAACGAAACGTGCCGTCATGGAGTGCATAACCTACACATAAACAAGATCCCACAACTCAAGGAGGGAAAAAGGGCTGCCTAAGTATGGTTCCCAATCAGAGACAACGATGGACAGCTGCCTCTGATTGGAAACCACACTCAGCCAAAACAAAGAAATAGAAAAACTAGATTGCCCACCCCACATCACACCCTGACCTAACCAAACTAGAGGAAAATAAATGTCTCTAAGGTCAGGGCGTGATAATAACATACTGTTTTTTTAAACTAATCCAATCTGTAAGAAATTTGATTTATTTCACCCGTTACTGATATGGTTGTTCCAGTTTAGATGATTGAGGTTGTCTCAGTATTCACTCTTCCCTACCCTGACAGTCATTCTGAATGCAGGTTGTAGGTGATTAACAATTCCACTTGTTGGATATCTTAACTCTGTATTCCAATAGAATTACACATCACTTTGCAAGCCAGCATAATGTGACTTTCAGGCCTGATGTGGCTTGTGAACCAGAACATGCCTACCACCATTGTGTTAGGCTATAATCAGGCCCTCAAAGAAAAGCCTTATGATATATGGAATGCATTGTTATAAATAATAACATTTTAAATGCTAATAAGGCTGGTGGAACCATTCATGGAGGGTTCTAAGAAGAACCCTCCGAGGATAAACTGGTTCTCTGTAGAACCCTTCACAGACGATTCTAGGAAGAACCTTTAGATGATAAAATGGTTCTTGGTAGAACCCTTCATGGAGGCAGAACCCTTCTAGGCAGAACCCTTCATAAAGGGTTCTAGGTAGAACCATTTACAGGGGGTTATTTGAAGAACTCTACATAGAACCCTCTGCAAAGGGTTCTACCCAGCACCAAAAAGGGGTTCCCCTATGGGGACAAACTGAAGAACCCTGTATGGTTCTACTTAACGGCTTTTTTTCTAAGTGTACTTTTCACCGTTCTGGTCAAAAGTAGTGCACTTCATAGGGAATAGGGTGCAATTTTGGGACAGAGCAACAACTCAGCTGCAATTCCAAATGTCAGTAAGTTCATTAAGTATCTGTAACTAGGGAACACACACACTTGCACACTCATGCACACACCCGCACACGCACACACACAAATGCTGACTCTACATTCTCAGCTCTATGCTCTCAGGCACTTCCAGCTGAGGCAAACCATACAGTGATAAAGTCGCTTCATGCGAGTGTTTGGATTAAAACACTTATCACTTGACAATATCTCAGCATTGCGCAATCACATGGTTGCCCATCCAAACACGTTCACCCTTGAAGACACGTACACCCACATCTCTGCATAACGTTGTCTAATTTCTTGTTATTTCTCACTCGTTCACCCGCACACACCTGTGCTGTGTCCTCTGTTGTGTCCTATCCTGTGTCATGACTGTGTCCTCTGCTGTGTCCTCTGTTGTGTCCTATCCTGTGTCATGTGCTGCGTCCTCTGCTGTGTCCTGTCCTGTGCTGTGTCCTGTCATGTGCTGTGTCCTCTGCTGTGTCCTGTCATGTGCTGTGTCCTCTGCTGTGTCCTGTCCTCTGCTGTGTCATGTGCTGTGTCCTGTGCTGTGTCCTGTGCTGTGTCCTGTGCTGTGTCCTCTGCTGTGTCCTCTGCTGTGTCCTGTCCTGTGTCCTGTCCTGTGTCCTCTGCTGTGTCCTCTGCTATGTCCCCTGCTGTGTCCTATGCCGTGGCCTGTAGATGGGTGACTGGGACAGCAGGACTGACGTCAGCCCCATTTGAGCCTGACTCAGATGCATTGTCCAAATGGCACCTTATTCCCTATGTAGTGCACTACTTTTGACCAGGGCCCATATAGGGAATATGGTGCCATTTGGGACACAGTCTAGTCTAACTAGCAGTCTAATGGCAGAGTGAGTTGTGATGTTCTGTGCTGAACAACAGCAGCCGCCGACTCATGTTTGATTGGCAGTTACTTCCTGCGTGTGTGCGTGGCGATTGTCCAGACGTGTTGGTTTGAATGTCATGAGAGGGTATCTGGGGCTGTTGGATAGGGTTGTGTATTGTACACTACAGTATGTGGTTGACACTGTAGGCAAATGTAGGTCCTATGTAGGGTGAATGCAAAGTAGCTGTCAAGATGTAAGGCCGTATACAGTTATATTTAAGCAATAAGGCCCAACGGGGTGTGTTATATGGCCAATATACCACGGCTAAACGCTGTTCTTACACACGACGCAACGCGGAGTGCCTGGACACAGCCCTTAGCCGCGGTATATTGGCCACATTTCACAAACCCCCGAGGTGCCCTTATTGCTATTATAAACTGGTTACCAATGTAATTAGAGCTGTTAAAATACATGTATCAGCCAATCAGCATTCAGGGCTCAAAGCACCCAGTTTCTAATAATACACAGAGTATAGATATAGATAGCGTCAGATGGGAGTTGTCCATTTGATTTGATTTGACCGTTCAAAATACATCAAATGGCAGCAGATGCACATCGGAAAATTGTCAAGGAGAAAAATACTTATTTCCACTGTGATCCTCTCGTCTCAAAGCCTCTACCTATGTAACTCAATGCTTGTACGTGTTGAAAACCCCGGTACTTTTGTAATAGCTTGTTCTCTCTGCTCTACCTTTTTCTCTGTGCTGTGTGTAGCTGGATCTCTGTGCTATCCAACAGTAAGGAGGAAGCTCTGAACATGGCGTTCCGCGGAGAAGAGGACGGAGTAGGAGGAGAGGATGGCCTGGAGGACCTGACCAAAGCCATCATAGAGGAGGTGCTGCGCATGCCTGGCAATGAAGTCTGCTGTGACTGTGGCGCTGGAGGTACGTATAGTACGACGTGTATGGGGGCCCCGTGTGTTTTGGGTCCTGGGGATATGCACAACCGCTATGGTTTTCCAAGGGGTTCTCACATTGTACATTCTCCACTCTACCACTACTTTGCGCTTACTCACCATTCGCCTTGTCATGGGAGAAGACAACGACACCTTTGCTTCAGCATTTTATCTCGCCCTTGAACTCACGCGTCCCCGTAGAACTCGCGCGTCCTCAATCATCTTCAAGGTTGTCCCTCAGAAGTCCCTGCTCAGCCCAACATCGATCCACTCTTCTGCACTGTCATGGCTGCTCCCCATCTCCCTCAGTAGTTAGGCATATGCAATGCAGCTCTCCTGCAATGTCACCCTTAACCAAACAAGCAGCAAAGCGGCACCAGGAGCCTTTTCTGTATTCAGGATATAACAGTGGTGCTGGTCCTTTCTGGCCCCTGGCCCTCCGACTTGATCCTCCCCTGCTGGCCCCTGGCCCAGCACTCCCCAAGCAGAAACACCCTGGCCCCCTGACTCCCCCCAATACACACACACACACACACACACACACACACACACACACACACACACACACACACACACACACACTGTCAGCATAAACACACAGATCCCACTGAGGAGAGTGCAGGCCACTAGCGAAGAAGAAAAACCCTGCGTTTGTTGCGACAATGACGTTACATCACTATGTTACATAATTCATACACACACACACACACACACACACACAGGCACAGTTTTGCTGATTTTCCCCCTCTATGGAGTGAGCTTATTTGATAATGCGCTAGTGTACTGCAGGGCTATTTAGGTTGCTCCTGCGGCCCATCCTGTCTGAAATACAGCTCTCTAGAGGAGTATTAGTGTCAAATGTTTTTTTTTTTTCAGCTCTAGAGCTCTCACCCCACCCTGTGCTTCCTGTCATCTCTTCGGTCATCTTTTGCCATCCTGCATGTGACTCATCGGCGTTTGGCCGATTCTGAAAACCGTCCCACCCGCCTGAGTCTGTCCGGCACAGACCTGTCAAATCCAGACGCGCTAGTTAGCCTAACAGCACTCAGCCATCTGCAAAGATGGTGTGTTTACGTCTGCGTAGCTGCGTAGGGCTCTTAGGCTTGGGTCTAAGCCTCCTTAAGTTGCGTCACTCATGCTTGGCTGTGGTGTCAGTCACTGTTGCGGTTTACTGGGAAGAGCCCAAAGTCTCTCTAGCCCTCCACCACATGGCTCTGCTGTCAGAGCATGTACAGGCGTTCTGCTTGACACAGAATGATGCAATGTTTTCTAGTTGCTGGGCTCTGGTAGTCCAGCCGGTATGGTTGGTGGGTCTGAGGCTGCCGAGGCCCTCTAGTGGTATGTGCTGTGCGTTGCCGCTGCTCGCATTCGACGGAGACGATGGACCTGGGTTGTATTCATTTGTGCACACCGTAGCAAAACGTTTTGCCACGGAAAACGAAAACCAAAGTTGTTTTATACGTTCAGTTTGTCCCCCCCTGTATCAGTCCATTTTCGTTTGTTTGGTGCCTGGTGAATACGACCCTGAAACAAATTGTCAGCTTAGTGGTGAATACAAACACGGCTACATGCAAGTGTTCAGATCAAAAATGAAATCCCCTTGTGTTCAGCATTATTGTTCTGGATTTCAACTGTAAATTGTATATTTGTGTTAGTACTTTGAAAAAACATCTATGTTCTTTTTTGGAGCCAAAACAGCTGTGCACTAATCTGTGAATTCCAGCCATATTTTTGTGGTTTTTGTAGCCAAGACGCCTATCCACAAGCCTGTGCTCCACAAAATGGCTGCTTTCTAACCTGAGTACATTGTCATGTTGTCTGTGCCCTTAGATCCAAAATGGCTGTCCACTAACCTGGGCATCCTGACCTGCATCGAGTGCTCTGGAATCCACCGGGAGATGGGAGTTCACATCTCACGCATCCAATCCATGGAGCTAGATAAGCTAGGCACCTCTGAACTCTTGGTGAGTGAAAAAATAAATACATTTGGTGAACATTTATATAACGTTTTTTTTTTCACAGTAGATCAACATGCAAAATAGATTCAAAAACAGGATATAAATAAATACATCTTGATTACAACGTGATTATGATTACGGCAATTCCAGCAAAGTGCTTCTAACGAGCATCTTGACATTCATATGTGACTTGATGTTTCCTTCACAGCTGGCCAAGAATGTAGGAAACAGTAGTTTCAATGAAATAATGGAGGAGAACCTTCCTGGTCCCTCACCGAAACCCAGTCCTTCAAGTGACATGTAAGTACTCAGCGTCATCAACAACTACATGAACTTCTTAGAAACTAGAAGCTCCATGGAAATGTTCCCTCACTTTCACTTGACATCACTGGAAGCATAATCAGGTGTATGTTTGAGCTTATGCGGGTAGATGTGTCTGGTGGGAAAAGCCACAGAAATAAATAGAACACTAGAATGGCCATTGGCATCTTAGCAACGTGCCTAAAAATCATCCATCTTGGTCAGGAAAACGTTCATGCTAGAAACTGAATTAAAGGATCTCGACAGGGGAAAAAATATCCACACAAGCATTCCGAAACCGTCTCGTTATTCTCCTCCTCTTCCCCCGCTTCTCTCTCCCTCCCTACAGGACAGTGAGGAAGGAGTTCATCAATGCTAAGTACGTGGACCACAAGTTTGCACGGAAGACCTGTACCTCCTCGGCGGCTAAGACCATCGAGCTGTGTGAGGCGGTCAAGTCCAGGGACCTGCTGTCTCTCATCCAGGTGTACGCTGAGGGGGTGGAGCTAATGGAGCCACTGCCCGAGGGTGGACAGGTGAGTCACAGACCCTGGACTGTATTATGATCTCATCTCACCTGAACAGGGCCCATATTCTTAAAGCATCTCATAGGATTGCTGATCTAGGATCAGGTAACCCCGTCCATGGAATCTTATTCATTATGATCAAAAGTTAAAACCCATCCTAAATCAGCATCTATACTCTGACGCTTTGATGAATATGGGCCCTGATCTGGTATGAGCAGAAGTGTACTGTTTAATAGGGAAATACTAGGTTGTACTGAGTCTGTAAGGAGGCTGTTCTGTACATGGGTGAAGTAATGAACAGTCCACAGAGCAAAACAGAGTTTTTACTACTGGGGCAATTTTGGACAAGACGACAATGCCCAAACGAGAAAAGTGACTCAGTTAAGCTATCACTACAGCCGCCCACTAAACGTTGAAACACGTAGCACTGCGGTGTGCTCTCAGAAGTAGTCCATAGGGAATAGTGGCCGGGGATGAGTCACTGACGCTGTTTGAAAGCAGGCAGAGCTTCTAGCCCAGGCTGACTCACTGATATCAAATACAATCCTGGCTGTCAGTGATTCTGCTCCGAGAGGCTGCATCCCAGGGCTCTGGTCAAAAGTAGTGAATTCTAATATGATCCCCCAGCAGACAGCAGATATCAGTACCCAGAGCCCCGCAGACAGTGAGGGTGTGACAGGAATACATGATAAAGTAGCCTTTCCCTCTTCCTGGACGGATTACCCTGCTTCTCTGGTTGACTCATAGTCGTTGGTATTGCGCTGTGTCACTCTGTGCTCACTCCCTTCTGGGGATTCTCACAGAGATAATCGGCGACGTAGCTACCAGCCATTTTCAATTAGAGGAGACACAAGGAGACGCAACGACACGCGTGCTGTTTGAAGGATACACCCACCAAGGAAGATCTCAAACGACTTGATGGTTGATTGTCTCGGCAAGTGTGAGTTCAATCACAACCGACGAGGTTGTGGCGGCGGTGACCTTTGTTCATATTGGGAAGGAAGGGCTGTAGACTGACGCTGGCTTATCGTTTCAGTGTCTTCTACCGACATCGGTACGTCCACACCTCTCTCTGTCATAGAAATGTTCGCATCGCCCTCGCAGTCTTCCCTTGAGGGGGAGACGAGCTATTTTTAGGAGCCATTTTGTTGACTGCAACCTCTTTAAATGCTGAGAGAGAGAGAGAGAGAGAGAGTGTGTAGAATGGATGCTGCCTGCTGTTCTCCCCATGTAGAAGGTCTCTCATGTCTTTGCTGTATGTGATCGCCCCCTTCAGGAGGCCGGAGAGACTGCGCTCCACTACTCTGTGCGCACCGCCGACCAGACCTCACTACACCTGGTGGACTTCCTCGTACAAAACAGGTAAAATGACCAAATAAGGCCCCGTCAATAAAGTGAAGATATGCATTTTATGCCATACAGGCCACCATAGCATTGAGCTAATGTGAAATTGGATTTTAAATGCAGTGAAAGCACACACTTCGTAAGCTGCTGTGCCCAAATACTAAAAAACATAACAGAATGTTATAAATAAGTAGTATTTCCACCGTTTGGTCATGTAAATTGACGCGTTAAATGTGGGAATTTCAATGGAATAGCTTCATGGATAGCAGTAGTGTTCCCTTCTTATCTCTCCACCGCTGCAAGAGGAAGATGAGCAGAGTAGAGCTCAGCACGGCTTAGATTCCCACAAGGCAAACAGAACTGGGTCAGGCAGACACTTGTTCTCCGCCTTCATTTATTCATCAGTCTTTTCAATTGTTTGCTCCCTGCCTCGCTGCACCTCGGGCAAACCGTTACCGGGAAATGACTCCTCATTAATGAATCGGTCCACCTTCACAATTTCAGGCTTACACTTGGTAATTGGCCTAATTGTTTTCGATTCAGGGATAGGAGAAAATGAAATGGGGACCAAACGCTTACCTGTCAACATGCTAGTGTGACTGTGAAGGACACCTTCCTAATATTGAGTTGCACCTCCCCTTTTGCACTCAGATCAGCCTCAATTCGACGGGGCATGGACTCTACAAGGTGTCGAAAGCGTTCCACAGGGATGCTGGCCCATGTTGACTCCAATGCTTCCCACAGTTGTGTCAAATTGGCTGGATGTCCTTTGGGTGGTAGACCATTCTTGATACTCGTGAAACAGTTGAGCGTGAAAAACCCAGCAGCGTTGCAGTTCTCAACACACTTCAGCCATACCCCCGTTCAAAGGCACTTCAATCTTTTGTCTTGCCCGTTCACCCTCTGAATGGCACACGTACACAATCCATGTCTCAATTGTCGCAAGGCTTAATGACCTGCTCAGTCTGTCATGGAAAGAGCAGGTGTTTCTAATGTTTTGTACACTCTGTGTATATTTTGTCAGCCGTAGTGACAAATAGGTATTTTAAAGGTCAGTTTGTCTCTTAAAGCAGTATGTATGATCAAAGCGTGAACGATAATGTGACAACTTTACTTCTGTGCAAAATGGCATCTGGGGTGTGAGCCGTGACATGACCGTGTGTGTGTGTGTGTGTGGTGTGTGTGTGTGTGTGTGTGTGTGTGTGTGTGTGTGTGTGTGTGTGTGTCACAGTGGGAACCTGGATAAGCAGACAGAGTGGGGAAACACTGCCCTGCACTACTGCTGCATGTACGAGAAACACGAATGCCTCAAACTACTGCTGAGGGGCAAACCAGCCACTGACATCAGTGAGTAACACACACACACACACACACACACACACACACACACACACTCATATGTAAATGCTTTCAGACTTGGTTATGTTAACATGCCTGTTCTGTTTTTGGCTAATCAGAATTGTATTTTATACCACAGAAGGTTGGGGGAGGACAGGCTCGTGGTAACCGTGGTAATGGCACATGGTTTCCATGTGTTTGACGCCATTCCGTTGGCTCCGTTCCGGACATTATTATGAGCTGTCCTCCCCTCGTCAGCCTCCACTGGTTTTTATACACGTAGATGGAATGTATGCATCTAGTGCAACCAATATCATGCCTGTTCTTTTAGCCAATCAGAATGGTGAGACGGCGCTGGATATTGCCAGGCGTATGAAGAACAGTCAGTGTGAGGAGGCAGTAAGTATCCCACTGTGAACACGAGCCACGATATGTTTGGCTGTTGATGACATGAATCGATAGCAATACTTAACGATGCAATCCTGTTCTTTGTCGAAGTAGCATCCACGCCTCATCTGATGATGTAGCAGCGCGGTAGATAGTATAGATCGAAGGGACTTGTTGACCAGCACATCTTTGGACACTAGATGGCAGCAGCCAAAAACCTACCCAGGCTTCTAGTGACTTCAGAGAGGAGGCCATTACTGATGTATGGTTACTATTTGCACACAGAAAACTAAGTTGGTGCTTTTACCATCAGTGATATTATGTCATGTTTTGAACATCAAATTAAAGGAGAGGACAACAATCAAATGAATGTTGGAGGTACTCATTGTTGGTTATGCTAGAGTTCCCTTCGACTGACTTGCGGGCTACAATTACATTTACGTCATTTGACAGACGCTCTTATGCAGAGCGACTTACAGTAGTGAGTTCACACATGTCCATACTGGTCCCCTGTGGGAATCGAACCCACAGCCCGGGCGTAGCAAACACCATGCACTACCAACTGAGCCAGACGGGACCATTATTCACTGTGTGTTTATTTGTATGTCCTCTGTGTTTCATTGTTTCGTTGTGGCTCCAAATGAAGTAATCAACATGTGTGTCCCCCAGCTGGTGCAGGCTGCAGCGGGGAAGTATTACCCGCATGTCCACGTGGAGTATGAGTGGAGCCTGAGGCTGGAGGAGCTGGACGAGAGCGACGATGATCTCGATGACAAGGTCAGACTGGGACTGCAGGTTCACACGTCTGGACAGAGCACACAACTTGAAATCCATGTGCAAATACTCTATATATACAAAAGTATGTGGACACGCCTTCAAATTTGTGAATTCGGGGTTTGGCGGATGGCAGGAGAACGCTTACTGCGCAATGCATAGTGTCAACTGTAAAGTTTGGTGGAGGAGGAATAATGGTCTGGGGCTGTTTTTCATGGTTCGGGCTAGGCCCCTTAGTTCCATTGAAGGGAAATCTTAACGCTACGTCATAAAATGACATTCTAGACGATCTAGCGCTTCCAACTTTGTGGCAACAATTCGGGGAAGGCCCTTTCCTGTTTCAGCATGACAATGCCCCCGTGCACAAAGCGAGGTCCATACAGAAATGGTTTGTCGAGATCGGTGTGGAAGAATTTGACTGGCCTGCACAGAGCCATGACCTCAACCGCATCAAACACCTTTGGGATGAATTGGAACACCAACTGCGAGCCAGGCCTAATCACCCAACATCAGTGGCCGACCTCACTAATGCTCTTGTGGCTGAATGGAAGCAAGTCCCCGCAGCAATGTTCCAACATCTAGTGGAAAACCTTCCCAGAAGAGTGGAGGCTGTTATAGCAGCAAAGGGGGGACCAACTCCGTATTAATGCCCATGATTTTGGAATGAGATGTTCGACGAGCTGGTGTCCACATACTTTTAGTCATGTATTGTATTTGCACCCATCTCCCATTGACATCAATGCGTGATTTAGGCCTACACGAAAGTCAAAGTTCCTAAGTTCACCCTCTTCCAAGTTGACACTCATCTCTCTCTCCCTCTCTGTCTGCAGCCTAGTCCCATAAAGAAGGACCGTTCCCCGCGGCCCCAGAGTTTCTGCCACTCGTCCAGCCTGTCTCCCCATGACAAGCTGTCTCTGCCGGGCTTCATCAGCCACCGGGACAAACAGCAACGCATGTCTTACAGCGCCTTCACCAACCAGATGTACTCCGCCTCCACCGACCTCACTTCCTCTTCCCCCGTGGCCGACGCCCCCCCTCTACCCCCCAGGAACCAGGGCAAAGGTGAGACCTGGTTGTGATCGGCCAGGGCCCAGACTTTTATCAGTGTAGGATGGATTTTCCTCTAGACACTGATCTTGGGTCAGTTTTGTATTTTCCCCGTTAATGGTTAAGGTGAGGATTGGGGAGGGGAAGCTGATCCTCGATCTGTATCTAAGGGAAAATTCTACCTGAAATGTAAATGGCCTAAAGATTATGTGGCCAGTTGTGGAATGTACATAGGATACATAGCAGTGTTGTCTGGTTGGCCAGAATTTACATGTATGAAGAATTTACATGATCTTTTATCTCTAACACTGGTACGCAGGAAGAACGCAGTAATAACGTTTACTGTTTTTCTCTGTTATGAAACATTGTAATCGTAATGCTAGTTAACCAATTTACTGATATGATTAGTATTTTCCTCTCTCTCTCTCTCTCTCTCTCTCTCAACCTTACACACACACACACACACACACACACCCTTGAGAGGAATGAAATTTGTCAACACGTCGATCAGAGTGCGGGTAGCAGCTGTTATAAATACTGCTTACACAAGGAAGGCACCTACAGCAAAAGGATGGCTTAAGGGCTGCTGGCATGCGGGAGTGTAAGAGAGCGTGGAGACACACACTTAAGTGATAATGCCCGAGAAGCCGGTGTTTGGAGGATGTATTGGCACGGGTGTTGTTAGGCCCTAGACACAAATCTAGGGTTGCTACCCAAGCCGGCTGGTCGTTCGCTCTATCGGTTCGGTGGCCAGAGATGCGAGCCAGTCGTTCGTTCTAAATGTTCCATTGCCATACTGCCTGGCAACGTTCTTATCCCTTGCCTGCTAGCTATCCAACTACGGCTAACCTACAGTCACGTCAAACAGTGCAGCCAGAATAACAGCAAAGTAGCTACATTTGTTTAAGCTGTTTACAAGAGACATTTATTTGGATACATCCATAACAATGAGCTAATGAGGAGCGATTTCGTCTGGCATTGAAAATGTGCTCACTCGTCAGGACACTGTTGTTCAGAGGAGCTAGTCAACAACACAGCTAACACAGTCACTTCAAACTGAAGCTGGAAGACTGCAAAATGTCTGCGTTTCGTTTAAAAAAAAAAAATCTATTTACATTTCTTTGTATATATCCATGATTTCGACTGGCTGAGAAACGCTGCCTGCCTGTCTTTCTCGTCCCGACACCACACACATTCATTATTATGGGACAGTTGGAGATTGAATTTGAATATTGAAACAATGTTGCAAATGTCAGAGAGACAGTAAGGTTTATACAAATCTCCACTGTTGAAAACAAAATGTTTGTCTAAAAGAAATTGAGATAATGTCCAAATGCTTTTTATAGTGGAGATCAAGTTTATAAATCGCTTGGCTGGGCTGAAGAGACAGTGGATTGCGCAGTCAGATGGAACAGAGTAAATAGGCATTTTAACGTCATAGATTTAGCTGGTGGTAACTTGTGGAATAGACACCGGCTGGAATGCGGTTTTAACCAATCAGCATTCAGGATTAGACCCACCCATTGTATAAAGCAAGATAGATAATACACCAGGCTGATAATGTTAACACTTCGTTATGGAAATCCAGGGCTGTGTCCCAAATGGCACCCAATTCCCTACATAGTGCAATAGTTCGCTATGGGCCCTGGTCAGAAGTAGTACACTATATAGGGGAAAAGGTGCCATTTGGGACCCAGCCAGGGACATTTCCTGTTCAGCAACACTATCTGACAGTACAAATGGACTCTAAGGGGCGAGCGGCACGGTCAGCACAATTATAATGAACCATAACATCCCTCCCGAAGACAGGATTTAGAACACAAACACTCACACCCCAGGTTGCTATTCCCTATCCTTGTTACAATACAGTAGGCTACATTGTTGACGCCAATACACTGTTAAGTGGACCGAAGAGAAACGGCGGTTTCTCTTTACACACAAGAGATGAACAGTTCTCTTTTTCAGAGGGCGTCGGACTGACTTGTTTTCCCCTTAGGCGTTTTGACGCAATTTCTCCTCTTTCTCTTTGCTTGTCACTAATAAGATTTCATCAGGGGGTTTATAGAGGCTTGCGTCTCAAATGGCACCCTATTCCCTATATAGTGCACTACTTTTGATCAAGGCCTGCCTAGGGCTCTGGTCAAAAGTAGTGCACTACATAGGGAATAGGGCGTCATTTCAAATGAAACCAGTGTGTGGGAGAAGCTCACATGCGTTCTCTCCCACACTCTTCATCTCTCGCTTCCTCTTCACCTCTCTCTCTCTCTCTCTTTTTTTTTCTCCTTTCTTTCTCTTTCAGCGCCGCACTTGGCATTCCTCGGCTCTCACTCGCACTACGCCACTCTGGCCGGCACTCGACCATACATCAGTGAATATCCTGTTTTTACATTTTGTCCTGCTGTGCCCGCCCGTATACTTCTGCTGCCCAGTGGCACTGGTAGCGCTTTGCTTCCCAGGAAAAATATGGGTGGTGGCATCTTAAACTTTTAACAATGGCACTGTAAAAGTGTGGTTAATTCTAATTTTTCTTACACGCAGTTTTATCACGTTTTGTGACATGTCGCCACCCCTGAGCTGCAAAGTGCTATCGTACCTTATGTAGGTCAGCGTCCCAAATGATTCCCTATATAGTGCCCTATGGGGTCTAACAGTAGTGCACTGTATACGATATAGGGTGGCATTTTTGGATGCAACCTGACTCTCCTCTCTAACTGGCTGAGTTCTCTATTAGCCACAATCTTGTTGTATCTGTTTCTAGGCTTACACACAGCTGGGAATGGGACTAGCTGCTTTGGGGTAACTTTACTGTAGGTCCAGAAGTCTCAGGAGCGTGTACGCCCACCCCAAAATACAAACACACACAAAACAACACCTACACAATAGACACACATTGTTCTGTGTCCATCTTCTCTGTATTCCTATCTGGGCCGTTTCTCTGTTCACTGGGATGTTGTGTTTTACCTGTATTGATGTTGTGTTAACGTATCTCCCCCACATTGGCCAACAATTGTGTTAAACCCAGTCCCGATGGCAAGAAACCTTCCTCTCATCTACCCTCTCCTCTCAAGCCCCTCCCCTTCCTCTTGGTATCCCAGGTGACAGAATGAATGACGCCTGTCCCTTCACTGCATGTTTGTATGTTGTCACTCCTCCAGCTCCTCCCTCCACCCTCACCCCCGGAGGCAGCTCCACCCTGTCCAAGAAGAGGCCTCCGCCCCCTCCCCCCGGGCACAAACGCACCCTGTCTGACCCACCCAGCCCGCTTTCCCACAGTAGAGGGGGCATTTACGTGGGTGAGTCCTCCCTCGGTGGGCAAGACCCAAGCAGACACATCTAAATACTGCTTGGTCGTCTTTGTTAACGAAGGACATGATCCATAATAACATTAAAGTCTCTGGTCCTGGACAGTTGTAGTGTGTGCAGGCTTTTGTTCCAGCCCAGCACTAATAACACCTGACTGAACTTAAGTCAATCTTAATGCCTACCCACATTGAGGCCCTACAGGACCAGAGTTACCCATCTCTGGCCTAGTATTGAGTGTGTTTCCAACCAGGTCTTCCCCATGACCAGAGTGTTAGTGCTGTTCATGAATGACAGACACATCCTGGTCATTTTATGGTGTGATGGCAATGACACAGACACATCCTGGTCATTTTATGGTGTGATGGCAATGACACAGACACATCCTGGTCATTTTATGGTGTGATGGCAATGACATAGACACATCCTGGTCATTTTATGGTGTGATGGCAATGACATAGACACATCCTGGTCATTTTGGAAGGTGATGGCAATGACACAGACACATCCTGGTCATTTTGGAAGGTGATGGCAATCCTGTGTAAATGTATGTGTTAGTTTTGGATGTCAGATCATTATTTTTGTCATCATTTTGTCTCGTCTGTGATGTTTTTTGTATTGTGAGATAATGGCCTCAACAGCATTAGTATAGAAGAAGATTTAGATTATTAGCTGAATAAAACTACACTGAACAAAAATATAAACGCAACGTGTAAAGTGCTCATGTTTCATGAGCTAAAATTAAAGTTCCCAGAAATGTTCCATATGTACAAAAAGCTTATTTCTCTCAAATTTTGTGCACAAATGTATTTAAATCCTTTTTAGTGAGCATTTCTCCTTTGCCAAGATAATTCATCCACCTGACAGGTGTGGCATATCAATAAGCTGATTAAACAGCATGATCATTACACAGGTGCACCTTGTGCTGGAGAACACAATGCCACAGATGCCTCAAGTTTTGAGGGAGCATGCAATTGGCATGCTGACTGCAGGAATGTCCACCAGAGCTGTTGCCAGAGAATTTAATGTTAATTTCTCTACCATAAGCCGCCTCTAATGACATTTTAGAGAATTTGGCAGTAAGTCCAACCGGTCTCACAACCGCAAACCATATGTAACCATGCCAGCCCAAGACCTTCAACTGCGGAATCGTCTGATACAAGCCACCCGGACAGCTGATGAAACTGGGTTTGCACAACCAAATAATTTCTGCACAAACTGTCAGAAACCGTCTCAGGGAAGTTCATCTGTGTGCTCGTCTTCACCAGGGTCTTGACCTGACTGCAGGTTTCAACTAGGCGAGTGGTTTGCTGATGTCAACGTTTTGAACAGAGTGCCCCATGGTGGCGGTGGGGTACGGGCAGGCATAAGCTATGGACAACACAATTGCATTTTATCAATGGCAATTTGAATGCACAGAGATACCGTGACGAGATCCTCAGGCCCGTTGTCGTGTATTCATCCACCTCCATCATGTCATGTTTCAGCATGATAATGCACGGCCCCATGTCACAAGGATCTATACACAATTCATGCAAGCTGAAAATGTCCCAGTTCTTCCATGGCCTGCATACTCACCAGACATGTTACCCATTGAGCATGTTTGGGATGCTCTGGATTAGAGGTCAACCGATTATGATTTTTCAACACCGATACCGATTATTGGAGGACCCAAAAAAAAACGATACCGATTAATTGGCCAATGTTGTTATTTTTTATTTATTTGTAATAATGACAATTACAACAATACTGAATGAACACTTATTTTAACTAAGCCTCAAATAAATAATGAAACATGTTCAATTTGGTTTAAATAATGCAAAAACAAAGTGTTGGAGAAGAAAGTAAAAGTGCAATATGTGCCATGTAAGAAAGCTAACATTTAAGTTCCTTGCTCAGAACATGAGAACATATGAAAGCTGGTGGTTCCTTTTAACATCAGTCTTCAATATTCCAGGTAAGAAGTTTTAGGTTGTAGTTATTATAAGAATTATAGGACTATTGCTCTCTATACGATTTGTATTTCATATACCTTTGACTATTGGATGTTCTTATAGGCACTTTAGTATTGCCAGTGTAACAGTATAGCTTCCGTCCCTCTCCTCGCTCCTACCTGGGCTCGAACCAGGAACACATCGACAACAGCCACCCTCGAGCAGCGTTACCCATGCAGAGCAAGGGGAACAACTACTCCAAGTCTCAGAGAGAGTGACGTTTGAAACGCTATTAGCGTGCACCCCGCTAACTAGCTAGCCATTTCACATCGGTTACACCAGCCTAATCTCGGGAGTTGATAGGCTTGAAGTCATAAACAGCGCAATGCTTGAAGCATTGCGAAGTGCTGTTTGAATGAATGCTTACGAGCCTGCTGGTGCCTACCACCGCTCAGTCAGACTGCTCTATCAAATATCAAATCATAGACTTAATTATAATAAACACACAGAAAATCGAGCCTTAGGTCATTAATATGGTCGAATCCGGAAACTATCATCTCGAAAACAAAACGTTTATTCTTTCAGTGAAATACGGAACCGTTCCGTATTTTATCTAACAGGTGGCATCCATAAGTCTAAATATTCCTGTTACATTGCACAACCTTCAATGTTATGTCATAATTACGTAAAATTCTGGCAAATTAGTTCGCAACAAGCCAGGCGGCCCAAACTGTTGCATATACCCTGACTCTGCGTGCAATGAACGCAAAATGACACAATTTCACCTGGTTAATATGGCAATAACCTGGATTTCTTTTAGCTAAATATGCAGGTTTTAAAAATATATACTTCTGTGTATTGATTTTAAGAAAGGCATTGATGTTTATGGTTAGGCACAGTCGTGCAACGATTGTGCTTTTTTTCGCAAATGCACTTTTGATAAATCATCCCCCGTTTGGCGAAGTTGGCTGTCTTTGTTAGGAAGATATAGTCTTCACACAGTTCGCAACGAGCCAGGCGGCCCAAACTGCTGCATATACCCTGACTCTGTTGCAAGAGAAGTGACACATTTTCCCTAGTTAAAAGAAATTCATGTTAGCAGGCAATATTAACTAAATATGCAGGTTTAAAAATATATACTTGTGTATTGATTTTAAGAAAGATATTGATGTTTATGGTTAGGTACACGTTGGAGCAACGACAGTCCTTTTTCACGAATGCGCACCGCATCGATTATATGCAATGCAGAACAGGCTAGATAAACTAGTAATATAATCAACCATGTGTAGTTAACTAGTGATTATGATTGATTGTTTTTTTTTATAAGATAAGTTTAATGCTAGCTAGCAACTTACCTTGGCTTCTTACTGCATTCGCGTAACAGGCAGGCTCCTCGTGGAGTGCAATGTAAAGCAGGTGGTTAGAGCGTTGGACTAGTTAACCGTAAAGTTGCAAGATTGAATCCCCGAGCTGACAAGGTAAAAATCTGTCGTTCTGCCCCTGAACAAGGCAGTTAACCCACCATTCCTAGGCCGTAATTGAAAATAAGAATGTGTTCTTAACTGACTTGCCTAGTTAAATAAAGGTGTAAAAATATATATATATATATTAAATTAATAAAAATGTTTAAAAAATCGTCCAAATCGGTGTCCAAAAATACCGATTTCCGATTGTTATGAAAACTTGAAATCGGCCATTCCGATTAATCGGTCGAACTCAACTCTGGATCGACTTGTACGACAGCATGTTCCAGTTCCCGCCAATATCCAGCAACTTCACACAGCCATTGAAGACTGGGACAACATTCCACTGGCCACAATCAACAGCCTAATCAACTCTATGCAAAGGAGATGTGTCACTCTGCATGAGGCAAATAATGGTCACACCAGATACTGACTAGTTTTTTGATCCATACCTTTTTTTTAGGGTACACTACATGAGCAAAAGTATGTGGACACCTGCTCGTCGAACATCTCATTCCAAAATCATGGGCATTAATTATATGGAGTTGGTCCCCCTTTTGCTGCCCAAACAGCCTCCACTCTTCTGGGAAAGCTTTCCACTAGATGTTGGAACATTGCTGCTGGGACTTGCTTCCATTCAGCCACAAGAGCATTTGTGAGGTCGGCCACTGATGTTGGGCGAATTAGGCCTGGTTCGCAGACGGCGTTCCAATTCATTCCAAAGATGTTCGATGGGGTTGAGGTCAGGGCTCTGTGCAGGCCAGTCAAGTTCTTCCATAACGATCTCGACAAACCATTTCTGTATGGACCTCGCTTTGTACACGGAGATATTTTCATGCTGAAACAGGAAAGGGCATTTCCCAAACTGTTGCCACAAAGTTGGAAGCACAGAATCGTCTAGAATGTCATTTTATGCTGTAGCGTTATCACTTCCCTTCACTGGAGCTAATGGGCCTAGCCCGAACCATGAAAAACAGACCCAGACCATTATTCCTCCTCCACCCAACTTTACAGTTTGCACTATGCATTGGTGCAGGTAGCGTTCTCCTGGTATCCGCCAAACCCAGATTCGTCCGTCCACTGCTCCAGGGTCCAATGGTGACGAGCTTAACACCACTCCACCAGACGCTTGGCAATGTGCATGGTGATGTTAGGCTTGTGTGCGGCTGCTCGGCCATGGAAACCCATTTCATGAAGCTACCAACGAACAGTTCTTGTGCTGACGTTGCTTCCAGAGGCAGTTTGGAACTCGGACAGACAATTTTTACTTGCTTCAGCACTCGACGGTCCCTGTGAGCTTCTGTATCATACCACTTCGTGGCTGAGACATTGTTGCTCCTAGACGTTTCCACTTCACAATAACAACACTTGACCGGGGAAGCTCTAGCAGGGCAAAAATTTGACGAACTGACTTGTTAGAAAGGTGGCATCCTATGACGGTGCCACATTGAAAGTCACTGAGCTCTTCAGTAATGCCAATCTACTGCCAATGTTAATCTATGGAGATTGCATGGCTGTGTGCTCGATTTTATACACTTGTCAGCAACGGCTGTGGCTAAATCCACTCATTTGAAGGGGTGTCCACATACTTTTGTATATATAGTGTATCTGTAACCAACAGATGCCTAACTGTATTCCCAGTCATGTGAAATCCATAGATTAGGGTCTAATGAATTTATCTCAATTGACAGATTTTCTTATATGAACTGTAACTCAGTAAAATCTTTGAAATTGTTGCATGTTGCGTTTATATTTTTGTTCAGTGTAGATCCCCCATCGTACAGCTACCTCCGAGGGTCCATAATGGTAGCTAATGGAAAGCTCAGCCTGACATCTCCTTCCCTTAGACTTTTCTACTATAATGTTTGGGTACAGCAATATATTTGTATACCAGTTACAGTTTATGTATAAATGGATATAATAATAATAATAATAATTTAATTAATTATAATAATTTAATCAGGAGAATTAAATCAAAATTAAAGATGTACTTATTTAGGTGACCATTTTGGGCTGTGGGGTAATATGGGGATGAATATTATATACACTGAGCAGCATGTATCCATATCTCACAACCATCTCGACATTTCAGGAAGTGACTCCATCCCTCCACCTGTGAACAAGATGTCACCGTTATCCAACAAGTTTGAGGGCATTCCACAGCAGCAAAGGTACATAGGCATCCATTTTGGATGCAGGCATTTAGAATATTTTCCTATATATTGTTTACGCATGATAGAGTTCTGATCTTTTTATAATTTTTCATTAACTTCATATAACCATCTGTTTTCAGCACTACTTCTAGCAACACAAAGTCTACACTTGGTCCAAGGGTTCTACCCAAACTACCTCAGAAAGGTACGTTGTATTGGATTAGCAATGCCTATAACTGTAGGTGAGACCACCTTATTTCCGGCTTACTGAGTCAACATGCGTTTAATATAGTACCTGCGTCCTGGTTCTTCTCTTAGTGGCACTGCGTAAGATCGACACCATACACCCGTCTATGGACAAACCCGGTCTGCCTCTGGAGGTGCTCCAGAAATCCCCTCCAGGACCTGAATGCCTAACAAAAGCCATTCTACCCGACAAGCCCCAACTAGGGGACCTTCCCCCCAAACCCCAGCCCTCTGAGCTGCCCCCTAAACCTGGAGAACTGCCACCCAAGCCCCAGCTCTCCGACCTCCCCCCCAAACCGCAGCTAGGGGACCTACCACCTAAACCCCTGCTCAAAGATCTACCCCCCAAACCTCAGCTCTCTCAAGACGGCCATCCGAAACCGGGGGCAGCAGATCTGCCCAGTCCGAGACCACCCCCTGGAGAGCCTGCGCCGAAGCCCCACCCCCCGGAGTCAGCGGCGGCCAATCAGCAGGTAGAGACTGAGAGCCCGTCCTCCCAGGGCAGCGAGGACACCAATGGGAGCCCGGCGTGTGCTCCAGACACACCAGTGCCCTTGCCCAGGAAGAATACGGTAAAGTTCACTTAAGGACACACAGCAGAAATCAGAGCGCTTTAATGGTATCATTGGGTAATATCTGGGTAGTTCTGCAAATGGGTCCCACTGGTTGGTTGGGCCAGTTCCTCTTGGGTTGAAGCCACAGACAGGGTTGTAGTGGAATTGTTAATGGTTGGGTCACAACACAGAAACTTTTGGCAACCAGACCATTCCACGTACTATTTACTGTCTCTGGTGACATTTCTGGTGATGTTCATATATGTGTGTTTAGGGGAAGACCAAATCTCGGCGGGTGAAGACCATCTATGACTGCCAGGCCGACAACGATGACGAGCTGACGTTTGTGGAGGGAGAGGTGATCATAGTGACGGGTGAGGAGGACGGGGAGTGGTGGGTAAGTAACAGCTCTCTAACAGGCTCACTGATGTTACCCTAACACGGTTAGATTAGATTAGAGTAGAAGTTTAATAGTCACATGTACAGGGTTGCAGGGTACAGTGAAAATCTTAAACTCCAATCTCCAACAATGCAAGTCAAAGTAAAATAAAAACAATCAACAATCCCCAAATACAGGTGTCCCAAGCCTGTAGCATTATACCCAAGAAGACTCAAGGCTGTAATCGCTGCCAAAGGTGTTTCAACAAGAGTAAAGGGTCTGAATACTTAAATAAATGTAATATTTCCGTTTTTTTGTTATATATATATATACATTTGCAAAAATGTCTAAAAACCGGTTTTGCTTTGTCATTATGGGGTATTGTGTGTAGAATGATGAGGGGGAAAAAACAATGTAATACATTTTACAATATGGCTGTAAATGAAATGTGGAGAAAGTCAGAATACTTTCCGAATGCACGGTATATTAGAAGCTATAGAAATGTATTTATTAATGTCTACATTTGTTTTTGCTACTTTTATTCTATTACAAGCACCTTATTGCATACGTTTTAATTATATTATGTAATAAAATAAAGGAAAATTGTATTTTAAAAAATCTGTGTGTGTGTATACAGTACCAGTCAAATGTTTGGACACACCTACTCATTCAAGGGTTTTTCTATATTTTTACTGCTTTCTACATTGTAGAATAATAGTGAAGACATCAAAACTATGAAATAACACATGATATCATGTAGTAACAAAAAAGTGTAAAATTCTATTTTAGATTTTTGGTTCTTCAAAGTACCCTTTGCTTTGATTACAGCTTTGAACACTCTTGGCATTCTCTCAACCAGCTTCACCTGGAATGCTTTTCCAACAGTCTTGAAGGAGTTCATACATATGCTGAGCACTTGTTGGCTGCTTTTCCACTCTGCGGTCCAACTCATCCCAAACCATCTCAACTGGGTTGAGGCCGGGTGATTGTGGAGGCCAGGTCATCTGATGCAGCACTCCATCACTCTCCTTCTTGGTCAAATAGCCCTTACACAGCCTGGAGGTGTGTTGGGTCATTGTCCAGTTCCACTAAGCGCAAACCAGATGGGATGGCGTATCGCAGCAGAATGCTGTGGTAGCCATGCTGATTAAGTGTGCCTTGAATTCTAAATAAATCACAGACAGTGTCACCAGCAAAGCACCCCCACACATCACACCTCCTGCTCCATGTTTCACGGTGGGAACCACACATGCGGAGATCATCCGTTCACCTACTCTGCGTCTCATAAAGACACGGCGGTTGGAACCAAAAATCTTACGTTTGGACTCATCAGACCAAAGGACAGATTTCCACCGGTCTAATGTCCATTGCTTGTGTTTCTTGGCCCAAACAAGTCTCTTCTTCTTATTGGTGTCCTTTAGTAGTGGTTTCTTTGCAGCAATTCAACCATGAAGGCCTGATTCACGCAGTCTCCTCAGAACAGTTGATGTTGAGATGTGTATGTTACTTGAACTTTGTGAAGCAGTTATTTGCTGATTTCTGAGGCTGGTAACGCTAATGAACTTATCCTCTGCAGCAAAGGTAACTCTGGGCTTCCTTTCCTGTGGCGGTCCTCATGAGAGCCAGTTTCATCATAGCGCTTTATGGTTTTTGCAACTGCACTTGAATAAACGTTCAAAGTTTTTGATATGTTCCGTATTGACTGAACTTCATGTCTTAAAGTAATGATGGACTGTCGTTTCTCTTTGCTTATTTGAGCTGTTCTTGCCATAATATGGAATTGGTCTTTTTACCAAATAGGGCTATCTTCTGTATACCACCCCTACCTTGTCACAACACAACTGATTTGGCTTAAAGGCATTAAGAAGGAAAGAAATTCCACAAATTCACTTTTAACAAGGCACACCTGTTAATTGAAATGCATTCCAGGTGACTACCTCATGAAGCTGGTTGAGAGACTGCCAAGAGTGTGCAAAGCTGTCATCAAGGCAAAGGGTGGCTACTTTGAAGTATCTCAAATATAAAATATATTTTGATTTGCTTAACACTTTTTTTTTTTTTTTACTACATGGTTCCACATGTGTTATTTCATAGAGTTGATGTCTTCACTATTATTCTACAATGTAGAAACTTTGGGGAAAAAAACTTGAATGAGTAGGTGTGTCTAACCTTTTGGCTGGCACTGCATATATATATATATATATATATTATAAATATATATTTTTTTAATACAATTTTCCTTTATTTTATTAGGGAAGACCTAGGTCTCTTTTTCAAATGTGCCTTGCACAATACAACACAAATTTACACTATATATATATATATATATATATATATTAAAATACAAAACACATTAAAATACAAAAACACAGTCATGTGAAGCACAAGTAGAACATCACAAATCACCCAATGGTGGGGAAGTGCCAAGATGGAGGCGCAGTGGCTTGAACAGCGTCCCCTGTAAGTCATCTAGTGTGTACATAAATCATTGGGTGTTACCTTAAATAGTTACAACTTTACCATACTCACACTGTCAAACAAACCTAATAGCTGGCTAAACATTGAACAAGAACACCTGTGCAGTGCTGTTCTCCTCAACTCACATATTCTGTTTCCTTTCAGATCGGCCACATTGAAGGGCACCCGGAGAGGAAAGGGGTGTTCCCAATGTCCTTTGTCCACATCCTGAGTGACTGACAGCCAGACGAGGCTTGCACTAACCCCTCCCCCCCCCGCCCTAATCCCTAGAAGTACCCCTGTACTGTAAATAGCTACTGTAACAACCTGACGTGAAACCAGTGTTCTAAAGAAAAAAACGCAATGAAGAAACCCAAGTAGGCTCAACTAGCCACTGGATGCTGAGCACATCCATTTTGTAAATAAAAATGTGTGTATTTTTCCTCTTACCAGTATTATCTTAATCTTAGAGCACGACCTATGGCTGCCGTAGCCACTCTTACCCTAAAGTGTATGTTTATGCTGTTACTGTGTATATATGTATGTAAATATATTTGTGTGTGTGTGTGTATATACATGTTTTATTGTACAAACATGTACAAGAATACATGCGTTCTCTGCCTGCCAGATAATAACCAAGTATCAGGGCAGCCGTGTTTGCATTTTATCTGTAATCATTTTACTAGTCATCCCTGATATCATTGCTTGCATTTCTGGAGAAGGCCGAATGTGAAGGAATAGGAAAGATCATCTCACTAGTCTCACCGTTTCCTCATCCTACACCACATTAGACTGGAGATTCTCATATCTCCAACTGAAACCTACCAGGATTACTCAGCCGAGGATTAAATATGTATTCATTCAATGTATTCCTTGTTCTTGCTCGCTTTGTGTGTACATGTATTCGGATTGTTTTACAGTATTGACACCTGCTGCTACTGTATGGTGGGATATCAGAAACCCCTGTGGAACCGCACAGGTCACCAGTAGTAGACTCCTTAACACCGTTTCACTCTGTCAAGTTATGTGGAACTGAGCAGAGTGCTATTTAAAAAGCCACTCAAATCAGGGTTTGAAGAACCACTTCTGATAGCCACTAAAACTCACAAGTACATATGGGAAGGTCAATGTCAGTAAGCAAGAATGTGAAAATTCTGATGGCCTGGAGAGATTTGAACAAATGTCCAATGACATTTCAAACTTTAATGTAGTGGCGTCAATGATTTCCAGACGAGAGCTCCACTGTTAAGGATACAAACTAAAATGTAGTTTGTGGATATTTATTAAATCCAGCGAGGCAGTCAAGCAGAAATAAAGTTTGCGTGTCAGACAGGGTTGTCCCAGAACGCTGAGTACTTTTTTTGGATGACAGGCAATTGCAAATAGTGAACAGGATATGTACCCTTCACTCCCCATTGACTTCATCTCCTCTGGTATCAACCCCAATCATTCCATTGTACTAATAAGTGTTGTAATGGATTTGATGTCTTTATTATACTGAAAAAAAATAAAGGCAACATGTAAAGTGTTGGTCCCATGACCTGAATTACAAGATTCCATTAATGTTCCATATGCACAAAAAGCTTCTCAAATTCACATTTTAGTGAGCTTTTCTCCACTAAGCCTAAATAATCCACCTCACAGGTGTGGCATATCAAGTAGACTAAACATGATAAAGGTGCACCTTGCACTGGGGATAAAAGGCCACTATATGCAGTTCAGATGTCTCAGGTTGAGGGAGCATGCGACTAAGACTGTCCACCAGAGCTGTTGCCAGAATTAAAGTTTATTTCTCCAAGCCAACACAATCACTTTCCATGTCCAAATCAAATCTTATTGGTCACATACATGGTTAGACGTTGTAGCGAAATGCTTGTAACCCGGCCTCAACCACATGGATGGCATTGCAGGCGAGCAGTTTGCTGAAGTCAGCTTTGTGAACAGCGTGCCCCATGGTGGCAGTGGGGTTATGGGCAGGCATAAGCTGCCTTTAATTGATGTCAATTTGAATGCACAAAAACTGATAAGATTGAGGCCCATTTTTTAATTATGCAACCATACGCATATTCCCAGTAATGCAAAACACAGATTAGGCCTTAATTTCAATTGACAAGCCTCATTTACTGTAACTCAGTGTAATCTTAAATTTGTTTGGGTTACATTTTGTTCAGTATGCCAATAGTAGTGTCAACCATGATGCCTTAAATTTTAACAAGGCTAAAATGTCTAGTAAAGAAACTTAGGTGGTTGCTGTTAAGCCAAGGAATAGTCACTAGTTTACATTTGCCACAGATGTACAGAACTTCAGTGAAAAAGTAATTTTGAAAGGACTTTTATTTGTCAGAAGCTTTTTGCACAACCTTCTACATTTGTCTAAGACAGGCCATTCAATTGTTTAAGTTACTCCAGATGGTAGTACAAGCTAAGAGAAGCAGTTTTTCAAAAAACGCAACAGTGCTTTGTATTGCAACACAAATTATATATATACACAAACTATATACAGAAACAATAGTCAACTTAAAGCTTTATCCTCAAGCTCTTTTTCATACCAGAACTGCTGGTAAAATAAAAATTATTTTGAGACTTGGCCTTTCTGTGCATGCTTCTTTGATCCATGGTCCTTATCCACCGACTTAATGACTCCCACAGCAACAGTCTGTTTCAAGTCCCTCGCTGCAAACCGACCTGGAGACAGAACACATGTGGATAACAAATTACTTTTATTGTTAAAACCAAGTCAGCCATATTTTAGGTAAGGCACATCTGGTGAACAAGCAGTAATTTATCAAAAGACAGACACATGATGCAGAATCAACATTTGGATGGGATAGAAAGCCATGAGCTAATCAAACATTACACTAGAAATGTACCACTTAGTTCCAAATGTTCCATGCCCACTACCAGTGATATTGCCTGAAAATATTGAGAGAAGGGTACCTAAAGGAGGGTAGGTGAAGAAACTCTCCACACAGAGGGGTCTGTTGGGGCTCATCTTGACAGTGGCAGCGTCACCAGACTGCAGGGTCTGGGGAAAGTCCTCCAGCTTCTTCCCTGTGCGACGGTCAATCTTCTCCGTCAGCTCTGCAAAGCGGCAGGTCACATGGGTGGTGTGGCAGTCCAGTACGGGAGAGTAGCCAGCCTTGATTTTGCCAGGATGGTTCAGGATTATGAGCTGCGGGAAGACAGACTTCAGTTAAACAGTACTGGGCTACAGAACAGGCAGAGGGATCTGCACTAGTGGGGGGGGACAGATTCACATCTTAAACCAGAGAAGATTGGTTTGACAAACCATCAGTACATTAGATAATGGGACACTCGCCTTCAATACTGAATTGCCATATTCAGATACGGACATTGCCCTGTACCTGTGCCACAAAGCTGTTGACATCAGAGGGAGGGTCATGCTGGGCGTTCCCCGCCACATCACCACGGCGGAGGTTCTTTACAGACACGTTCTTGATGTTGAACCCCACGTTGTGGCCAGGCCCAGCCATCTGCAGACCCTCGTGGTGCATCTCAATGGACTTGACCTCGGCAGTCAGCTTGGCAGGAGAGAACATCAGGATCATGCCGGGCTTCAGGATCCCCGTCTCGATCTTCCCCACTGGAACCGTGCCCACTCCTGTAGAACAGGGGAAAAGCGACAATTAAACTACTCACAATTTGTGAAACATGTAGACACCATGAGCCACCGCTCACCTCCAATCTTGTATACATCCTGCAGGGGCAGCCTCAGAGGCTTGTTGGCAACACGCACTGGTGGATGGATGGAGTCCAGGACTTCAAGTAGAGTTCTCCCATTTGCATGCCCTTCCCCTCTCTTGACTTTAGAGCCTTTGAACCAGGACATCTACACAGCAGAAGAGGGTTCTCATGCATCACAGATGGATAAAAGTTACTTAAATGTGGACGAATGTGATTACAAAAATACTCACTTTCTGAGATGGGGCAAGCATGTTCTCACCGGTCCAGCCAGAGATGGGAACAAAAGGCACAGCAGTGGGATCATAGCCGATTCTTTTGAGGAAAGTGCTCACACTTCGGACCACTTCACCAAAGCGCGCCTGGTTGTATGGTGGCTCAGTAACGTCCATTTTGTTTACAGCGACAATGACTTGCTTGACACCGAGTGTGTAGGCAAGCAAGGCATGCTCCCTGGTCTGGCCATTCCTGGAGATACCAGCCTCAAACTCCCCTTTGGCCGCAGACACGACCAGGAGGGCAACATCAGCCTGAAATGAATGGTGAACAAAGGCTTAAGAAAAGGTTACCACCAAAACCAGTAATTCATATTGGCCTGAAGTGTTAAAAGCCCCCAGGCAGAGACTACAATGGGCAACTTCACCTGTGATGTCCCTGTGATCATGTTCTTGATGAAGTCACGATGGCCTGGAGCATCAATTATCGTGATAGTGTATTTGTGTGTGTTGAATTTCAACAATGAAATGTCAATGGTAATTCCCCGCTCCCTCTCAACTTTCAGTTTGTCTAACACCCAGGCATATTTGAAAGAGCTCTTGCCCATCTGTAGGATGAGAGAATTTAAAATTAGTTACAGTTGTAGTTGCTTAATACATATAAATATTACGCCAATTAGTTCCTTACCTGGGCTGAAGCCTTCTCAAACTTCTCGATTGTTCTTGGGTCGACACCGCCGCATTTGTAGACCAGGTGACCAGTGGTGGTTGACTTTCCGCTGTCAACATGGCCTATGATGACCACGTTTATGTGGGTTCTCTCCTTCACCATTTTCAACTAGCTTCTGCTAACAGATAAACTTCAGCCAAAGAAGCCTCTAAGAGTATAGTGCTCGAAATTGAATATAATAATTGTTTGCGTTACCCAAGTCTAAATACTTTCGCACCTCGCCGTCGTAAAGGACTATTGTAAAATGTAGGTGACATTTTATAGTCGGGGCTCCAGTAATGTTTTGATTGAAGTCAGGCATGTGCATTCATTAATGCGGCCCCTCAATCAGCGCACATGTGCAGCCCATCATCGTTTCCTTTTTTCCCCCGGTTCTTGAAGTAGGCTAATCATATATCAGACGTGACTGGACAGGTGAAAGCCAAGGAGCAAAGTTCTTGCTTAACGCTGACACAATCATGTTAGATCAGTATTTCAAAGAAGGGAGAAAGAAATTGTATTTTCCAAAGTATTTCGAACATTTTTCATAGCCTACTTTAGTTTTGAATATTATGTTCATACTTTAATTGTATGAAAATGTAGGTCTTAAATTAACATGGAATTGCAATTTAGCCTATATACTGGCTAAATGAACGTTTACTTTCCACTTTAGACTATAGCCTATGTATTATTTGTCGAGGTGGTTATTGTTTCACGTTCAACTTGGCCTGATAGGTGTAAGGATTTTTTTAGGCAAACATTGCTTCGGGCTATTCTTTTATTTTTTTTCTTGCGTATTAGGTTACACGTTAATGTAACACGAAATTGCATGACATGTTTCAACACACTGTAAATAACATTTGATCTCGGCAACATAAAGACAGTAATACTAATCCGCCTACTGTAGCCGCGACCCGTTGTTCAGTTGTGTTTGATTTGCATTCAATGCAACCTCTCGCGCGTTGTTGAGGATGGAACCTGTCTGTTGCACAATGACGTTATACCAACCCGGAAATAGCGGACAACTGAAGCAAATCGTTATTCTTTGAGCTGCTAGCGTGGTAGCTACCAGGTGGAGGACGACTGCCTTTTCTTGCACTTCGAGCATTACGGTAAAAGCAATAAAGTAATGTTACTTGTAAAGATGGTCTTCAACATAATATTGTTTTGTTATTATTGATGTTTGGCTAAGTAAGTGTGCTGCTGTGAATAGGAGCAGAGTATTCAACAGGAGGATCATTCATTGGGGTCTGTATACTGTAGGTGCTTTTTTAGCAACGAGGGTGTATTCACTAGCGTCGCTTTCAATTGTATTGGGTTGCACAAAAACAGTCCGTGGGAAACAAGAAGTTAATTACAATTCCATTTCAATTTAATGTGCCGGTGACAAGGACGGTTGGTCATTATGACGGGGGAATTTGAGACCAAATATCTAAAGGATACTATTATTAAACAAACTTTCCAAACGTGGGTCTGTTGTAGACACACTACCTCTCTGCTTGTCTTATGTCAAAATAAAATTCCTGCACGTGCGCCATAATGTGGACAAAAAAAATTATAACTTTTGGGGGACTTTTATTTTGACACGAGGTAAGCAGAGATGAAGTGGGACTGTTTGGAAAGACTGTTTAATAGTATGATATACGAGTTTATGACTTAGGTACCCATACCTGATAAGCATTCATATTGAATATGAAGATTAAGAATTTGAAATAATTTCCATCCCATTTGAACCCCATTCCATTCCTCTGCTGCAGTGTCTCATACCTCGAACGTGGAAGTGAAAATGTTCAGAAAGCTAGTGTTAGGCTTTAAATGTCATGTTTATAATGTGACTCGGCTATGGTCTATTGACATGATGTTGAGTGCAAAATCTGCTGTACAAATCTCACACTCTTAACCTCAATGCTCTGTATGTAGGCTATAGAGTCACATGACTTATGGCCTACTTTTCCAAACCATATTTCAAATCTGAGATGTAGCCTACAGAGACCAATAATGGAGTGTTATTACAAGTTACCAGTACAACTCTACAACCATATTCATTTCACTTAGGATTGGCACTGTGATCTGTAGTGTAAACATGTTTGAAGTGACAGTGCTTAGATTAGGGACATGTGGTTGGCAGTAAGACTATCATTGGTTCAAAGAGGTACACTGTGGTCCATCGTATGACTGTTACCTCCATGGCTCATCAGAGGGTAAACAGGCTTGGCCAGCATGGTGCTTGTATGGGGCAAACACACCAGTACCTGTCCTTGTCCACTGTAGGAACAGATGCTGTAAATAAAGTCTATCTCGTTGTGTTATATACCGTATGTGGTTGTCAGCCATGTCGCAAGAGAAATATAGGCTAGCTTTAATTTTACTTTTAATCTTGAGGAAGTTGAATCTAAAGTTACCAATTGGGAGTTTTTTCCTCCATGTGGGAGCATCAAGATCATTACAAGTTGAAATGCCCGATACGGGTCTGATGGTGTTTTTGTCCTGGCATCTGGCCAGCCATAGCAAGCATCTGAGTGGATGTCCACTTACAATACCTGTTATGACTGGGGTAGAGGTGGTGAGGAAATGTGTGGGGGAAGGTGTGAAAGTTGTAATGTTAAGGTGCAGATCTGTAAGACAGGCTACTTATACCAGAAGTTGTTCCTGCTGATTTGCATGCAAACCAAAAGGAGGAAGCAAGGCCTTCAGCTGGGGTGCGCGTTGAGGTGTTTTCTTTAAGAGACGTAGACAGACTTCCTTTGTCACTTCACAAACTACATTTAACGGTGCATGTGGTTTGGTGATGATGAGGAGATAAGAATATCAGTATCAATCTGCGTCTGATCTGTGAGAACCCTTAAGCTGTTTGATCTGTTTTTATGAGACAAAACATTCATTTTCGCTTTCCACTTTTTTTTCAAAATGCAGGTACAATAGACTGGTGCATGCCCCAACCATGAGAAATGGGCCATTTGAATTAGTCGTTATCACATACCTGTAATTGAATGGGTCATTAACAAAGAGAAAGATCATTTTAGATGAATCCCATAAAACCAGTGCAGCCAGGCCAGACAGTTCAGTAACAACTAGGAGTATTTCTGCTGGCTGTTCCTACTGCTCAGAGACCGGTTGGGTTTGGCCAACTTTCTGTGAAATCACCATGAAAGCCTCTCACTTCAGTGGTAGCTCAATTGAGTTGACCCAGTAAAATTCTCTCAACTGAATCTCGATCTACTCATCCTGTACAGCACGATGACTCATAAAGGACTGCATTGCATTTCAGTTTAGTCTTGATCAATTCTGGAGCGTCGTTTATTTTTTAGAAGATACACATACTCCACATGCTTTGTATTCCCAGTATAGGTTAATGCATTCATTCTTTGTTCATCTGACACACAACTTTATTACATTATAATAGCACAACAATATACAATATTATCCTAATAAACATAACATACCAAGACAAATATTTGTGACCTCTATAGCCTTCCTAACTGAGTGACAGTTCTTTCTTACATTTAGATTTTACATGCACCATACCTTTATTACTGTAGGCTACTGTTCATATTGTTCAGTGCATTTGTATTAATAGCTGTAGGCTACTTTGACGTCAGCGTGGATTCGCAGGCTGTAAACCCATTTTTCATCCCGCTCCCTTGAACACGCCCAGTATTACGAAGCGGTGGTGGACTCTGTATCCTGGTCGCTCTTGATAAAGTCGTTTTCGTCCTGTGATTTACCAGTGAGACAAGACCATTCAATGAATTAACGGGAATAACTGTCCGCCGCTATGTGATACACGGACCATTCTGTTCGCCAATCTCTGATCATAGTTGTAAGTATTGACAACGGATTGCATTTGTTGTCCTTTACTTTGTAGCAGTTTCTTTACAGGATAACGTTACTGGCGAAGGCTGCGTGGCCGATGGAGGTGATTGTAGTCCGTAGTAGCCTACATGTGCTTAGAAATACCGCGACATATCTTGCACTGCAACTGAAGTTACGCGAAATTTCACCGTACACATTTTTGGAAGGAAAAAAAACGACTGCGCTCATTGGCGCGCCACAAGTGCTCACACACAAACTTTGCAGAGCTGTATTGCAGTTCACATGTTTCGTAAGGCAATCATTTTAGTTGATTCACACTGACTCACTTATAGGGTTCGACGGTGGGACTGCATACAGAGAACTAACCGAGGTTGAATTTCACCTATGAAGTAAACTAGATTAGCGTTCCTAATCGGTTATGTACCACCAAGCAACATTTGAGCTTTCACTGTATTCATCTCTTCTGATGGATACTCACAATCATCAATTCAAAATCAGTAGGCAGTCAGTCTACAAATATGTTGATATCATGACATTTATGTTGTGTGTTGCATGGCCTGTGGACGCGTTGTATCCACTCACTTCAGTGAGTACCTCAAGAAAAGGGATGTATTTGAATAAAGCTAGTTAAGTGCACAGGGTCCTCTTACTTTTTTTTGTCGGACACGTTCTGTCTTGTTATTGTTGGCTCTGCTGTCAAACAGACCCAAAACACATCAACGAAATATGCGTTGTTATTTTTAGGAATGTGTGCCCAAAAGTCGACTCAAGACTAGTGCATTTCTCTTATACTTGCTTTGTTTTTGTTTGGTCCTGTATGAACGCTCCAAATTCCTGACCCCCGCGTATTGGCCAAGGAAGACAGGAATCTACTGATGCTAGTCCAGGATTCAGCAGGTCTGTTCTTTGCACAAGGGCAACCTAAAAAGCCCTCCTGGCTGTGCTTAACCGCTGTCTCTCAGCTACAGTGCATGTCCGTGCATGTCGACAAGCACCTTTTGTGAAGACATGACACTTTACTCATGTAGTGGAAAAAGTCAAGGTTCATCTAAATAGCATACCAAAAACAGCAGAAGCAAGGGCAACTTATTTTTAACGTATGCGCAAGGACAAGGGTATCTCTCGATGGAAACGTAGTAGGCATAGCCTATCTACAGGGACATCGTGTCTTAGGAAATATTAGGGTCACCAACCTTTGCTGTTGCTTCTGGGGCCTTTGCGCCCTGCCTTGAAAACCAACCTGGACTCGGGTAGACATAACATAGTAAATGTAAATATGTTAGCTAAAATGCTAAGTATTTGCAAACTAGCTAAGTAAGTAGTTGTTAAAGTTGCTAAATGCTAATGTTGTCCGCGATGAGATTCGAACACGCATCCTTCGGGTTGCTAGACGTCCGCGTTAACCTTTTTGTCTTATATAACCATACCAAACACAACATATGATACTCATTTGAGTGTTCCTGCTTTACATGTACTATATTACATCTAGTCTATGCGACCAAGCTGTGAAAACATCTGACGGAAGTGCTATAGTGTTAGCTCGGCCTTCTCTGGTTAGCAGATTTAAAACATGCGTTGGAGGCCGCCTTTGTTGTTCGTCTCTTGCTATGTGCTGTAAAACATCAAAGAAGGGGGATGTTGAAATTGTGTAGGCAGGGCCTATAGTTGTTGTGGGGTGTATATTGCTGGGAGTAGTTAAAAGGGGAATGTGTAGGCCTACGTTTTGCATGTTATTTCTCTGATGTGTATGTGCCAGCTCTGGGAGATGCTGACTGGTTCTGTGAAGCATTCCTTTTAACTTTCTCACTTCCCAATCCCTTTCATGCCACTGATCAGAGGGACAGATAATGTACCCTCATCCTCTCTTGGGTAGGAAGCCCGACTGTCCATATGGACCTCAAATATCCTAACTGAAATGCAACCAATCGTTCTTGGTTTGAGGAGAACATCATCTCTCCTTACATGTCAATGGGTTGTGTGATGGCACTGTATTATAGGAAGGTTATGAACACACTTAAATCTTTCAGCAGATGCTTCATCATTAGCATTCCAGTACCTGATCCAGTTATCAGTCCCTCTCTTGTATCTTCAGCAGGTACATGCAAAATGGCCTTTGCATTAGACACTCAACATTGGGCTATAAATAACCTGGCCTCTCCTGAAGATAAAGGGTTGAGGACAGAGTATCCTTAGCTTCCTGGCGAACAGGTGTATTCATTAGTGCACACTGTAGCGAAACATTTAGCAACGGAAAGTGTTTTACAACAGAAACAAGAGTTTGTAATTGGACAAGTTCAGTTAGTCCCTCCTCGTTTTGGTCAGTTTGCTTCCATTAGGTTCCAAGTGAATACAACCCTGCATCATTCACACACGTGCACACACACCCCACCACCACCACCTGTCTTCTGAAGGTTAAGATGAATCCCATACATACATTTGATTTGATTCAGTCTCCTGAGTGGTGCAGTGGTCTAAGGCACTGCATCTCAGAGCTAGAGGTGTCACTACAGACCCTGGTTCAATCCTGGCCTGTATCACAACTGGCCATCATTGGGAGCCCCATAGGGCGGTGTAAAATTGTCCCAGCGTCATCCGGGTTAGGGTTTGGCCGGGGTAGGCAGTCATTGTAAATAATAATTTGCTCTTAACTGAGTTGCCTAGTTAAATAAATGTTAAATAAATAAAATCATGGGCTGTTAAGCTGGGCATGCAAGCCTTCTGTCCCCCCCCCGCGTCAGTGGACATCATAGAGTGGGGATGCTACACCACAGATGGCACATCAGCAGGGGAGAAATTCATCTTTCACACCTCCCTGTTGCCACAGCGCCCCCGCACCAAATCTCCATCCTACAGTACATAATGCTGGAGCCATCCTATAGAAAGTAGAGTTTAGTTGTCAGCCTGAGACGGGCCTAAGCAGTGAATTACCCCTGCATACTTCTGTTTGGAGCGTTTTATTCAAAGAAAGTTTTATTTTTTTGTGTCAGCTATTAATCCATGAAATTATATGCAGGCTTTGTTATAGGGCGCGGAAGAAGCACACAAAGCTTCTTGTACCAATACCTTGACTCCTCATCACATAAAGCTGCTGTTTTCAGAATATCTGACCAGCCAACTTGAGACATTTTTAATTTCCCCCCCTATCAAAGCCTGAAAGCAGCTGCCTCTCCCTTTGAAGCAATTTGTAATTATGCCCTCTGACTGTGAAATCGAGATGACTCACAGTGTGACTCCACCAGTTGCATTCTCTTCCTTATTTTCAGTCGCTTGGCTACGTGACAGCTCAATCGTGTTCTCAACTTCCTTTTTTACTGTGGTAGAGTATAGTGGTAGCCCTCTACAGTTTCGAAAAGGTAATCAGCTTTGCTTGGGTGGGATCTGTCAGAGATTGTTACATTTTAGTAGTGCATTCGGAAAGTATTCAGACCCCTTGACTTATTCTAAAATTGACTAAATGTTTTTTTCCCCCTCATCAGTCTAGACACAATACCCCACAATGACAAAGCAAAAACAGTTGTTTTGACATTTTTGCACGTTTATTAACCTCTCTGGGCTAGGCGGGACGAATTCGTCCCACCTACGCAACAGCCAGTTGAATCCCGTGGCACGATTTTCAAATACCTTAGAAATGCTATTACTTCAATTTCTCAAACATATGACTATTTTACAGCATTTTAAAGACAAGACTCTCGTTAATCTAACCCCACTGTCCGATTTCAAAAAGGCTTTACAACGAAAGCAAAACATTAGATTATGTCAGCAGAGTACCCAGCCAGAAATAATCAGACACCCATTTTTCAAGCTAGCATATAATGTCACATAAACCCAGAAGACAGCTAAATGCAGCACTAACCTTTGATGATCTTCATCAGATGACAATCCTAGGACATTATGTTATACAATACATGCATGTTTTGTTCAATCAAGTTCATATTTAGATCAAAAAACAGCTTTTTACATTAGCATGTGATGTTCAGAACTAGCATACCCCCCCGCAAACTTCCGGGGAATATACTAACAATTTACTAAATTACTCACGATAAACGTTCACAAAAAACATAACAATTATTTTAAGAATTATAGATACAGAACTCCTTTGTGCAATCGAGGTGTCCGATTTTAAAATAGCTTTTCGGTGAAAGCACATTTTGCAATATTCTCAGTAGATAGCCCAGCCATCACGGCTAGCCATTTAGACACCGTCCAAGTTTAGCCCTGACCAAAGTCAGATTTACTATTACAAAAGTTTGATTACCTTTGTTGTCTTCGTCAGAATGCACTCCCAGGACTGCTACTTCAATAACAAATGTTGGTTTGGTCCAAAATAATCCATCGTTATATCCAAATAGCGGCGTTTTGTTCGTGCGTTCCAGACACTATCCGAAATGGTAAATCAGGGTTACGAGCATGGCGCAATTCGTGACAAAAAAAATTCTAAATATTCCATTACCGTACTATATTCCGACCGGGAATCTCCGTTTAGGTAAACAGAGGAAAGAAAACAAAGCATTCGGTCGACGCAGGCACGAGCCTGAGTCTCACAGTACTGTAACCAGCCACTACCCAAATGCGCTACTTTTTTTCAGCCAGAGCCTGCAAAGCCACGATTCAGCTTTTTGCCGCCTTCTGAGAGCCTATGGCAGCCGTAGGAAGTGTCACGTAACAGCAGAGATCCTTTGTAATGGATAGAGATGGCAAAGAAGGCCAAGAAATGGTCAGACAGGGTACTTCCTGTACAGAATCTTCTCAGGTTTTGACCTGCCATTTGAGTTCTGTTATACTCACAGACACCATTCAAACAGTTTTAGAAACTTTGGAGTGTTTTCTATCCAAAGCCAATAATTATATGCATATTCTAGCTACTGGGCAGGAGTAGTAACCAGATTAAATCGGGTACGTTTTTTATCCAGCCGTGTCAATACTGCCCCCTAGCCCTAACAGGTAAAAAAAAAAAAAACTGATATCAAATTTTACGTGTTCAGACCCTTTACTCAGTACTTTGTTGAAGCACCTTTGGCAGCGATTACAGCCTCGAGTCTTCTTGAGTATGACGTTACAAGCTTGGCACACCTGTATTTGGGGGTTTCTCCCATTCTTCTCTGCAGATCCTCTCAAGCTCTGTCAGGTTGGATGGGAAGCGTCGCTGCGCAGTTATTTTCAGTTCTCTCCAGAGATGTTTGATCGGGTTCAATTCCGGGCTCTGGCTTTGCCACTCAAGGACTTTGAGACTTGTCCCGAAGCCACTCCTGCATTGTCTTGGCTGTGTGCTTAGGGTCGTAGTCCTGTTGGAAGGTGAACCTTCACCCCAGTCTGAGGTCTTGAGCGCTCTGGAGCAGGTTTTCATCAAGGATCTCTCTGTACTTTGCTCTGTTCATCTTCCCCTCAATCCTGACTAGTCTCCCAGTCCCTGCTGCTGAAAAACATCCCCACATTATGATGCTGCCACCATGCTTCATCGTAGGGATGGTGCCAGGTTTCCTCCAGACGTGACTCTTGGCATTCAGGCCAAAGAGTTCAATCTTGGTTTCATCAGACCAGAGAATCTTGTTTCTTATGGTCTGAGAGTCCTTTCGGTGCCTTTTGGCAAACTCCAAGCGGGCTGTCATGTGCCTTTTTACTGAGGATTGTCTTCCATCTGGCCACTCTAAAATAAAGTCCTGATTGGTGAAGTGCTGCAGAGATGGGAGAACCTTCCAGAAGGACAATCATCTCCATAGAGAAACTCTGGAGCTTTGTCAGAGTGACCATCAGGTTCTTGGTAATTTTTTGCTACCCTTCCCCAGATCTGTGCCTCGACACAATCCTGTCTCGGAGACTCTACAGACAATTAGTTTGACTTCATGGCTTGGTTTTTGCTCTGACATACTCTGTCTACTCTTTGACCTTTTATATAGACGGGTGTGTGTGCTTTTTCCAAATCATGTCTAATCAATTGAATTTACCTCAGGTGGACTCCAATTAAGTTGCAGAAACATCTCAAGGAGGATCAATTGAAACAGGATGCAACTGAGCTCACTTTCGAGTCTCATAGCAAATGGTCTGAACACTTATGTAAATAAGGTATTTCTTTTTTTAAATGGTAAATAAATGTGCTTGCCTAAATGCCAAGCGTCACGTCTGGAGGAAACCTGGCACCATCCCTACGGTGAAGCATGGTGGTGGCATCATCATGCCGTGGGGATGTTTTTCAGCTCCAGGGACTAGGAGACTAGTCAGGATCGAGGGAAAAGTGAACAGAGCAAAGTACAGAGAGATCCTTGATGAAAACCTGCTCAGGACCTCAGACTGGGGCAAAGGTTCATCTTTCAACAGGACAACAACCCTAAGCACACAGCCAAGACAACGCAGGAGTGGCTCTGGGACAAGTCTCTGAATGTCCTTGAGTGTCCCAGACAGAGCCTGAACATGAACCCGATCAAACATCTCTTGAGAGACCTGAAAATAGCTGTGCAGCGACGCTCCCCATCCAACCTGACAGAGCTTGAGAGAATCTGCAGAGAAGAATGGGAGAAACTCCCTAAATACAGGTGTAGTCGCTGCCAAAGGTGCTTCAACAAAGTATTGAGTAAAGGGTCTGAATATTTATGTAAATGTGATATTTCAGTTTTTTAACATTTCTAACCCTGTTTTTGCTTTGTCATTAAGGGATATTGAGGGGGGGGGGAAACTATTTAATCAATTTTAGAATAAGGCTGTAACGTAACAAAATGTGGAAAAAGTCAAGGGGTCTGAATACTTTCCGAAGCCACTGTATGAGTGTTTGTTCACTGTCATGGAAAGAGTGCATGGTATTTTCAGTAATCAACTTGGGCTAGCATCAATGCAGGTTTTTATTGCCTGCCTGGTGCTTGTAATGCGAATGGAGACGACTGAGGCTGCCTCAGAGCTACAATTCTCCACAGTGCCTAATTTGTTTTAACATATTTTGTTGGAGTGTCACCTCTATGCATACAGATCTGCTTCAGTTTTTGTCGGGGGGGGGGGGGGGGGGGGGGGGGAATCGATGCCAGAGTTAGACCTTAGTTAAGATGTGTTTTGTTCCTAAGGCTTATGTAACCGGCTCTAGTTTGAATATGATCATCCACACCCCCTTGAATAAAAAGCGTGAGCCAGTTTTCCTCCTCGGCTCTTAAGCCCCATCTCGCTCACAGTGAGCAACTGGAAGCTGTTGCCACGGCAACACGCGTTTTAATTGAGAACGTATCAAACATGTAAAACGACACCGCCTAATTGAACAAATTGTGTCCCTCGCTTCGTAGTCAGCGAACCTTTTTACTACTCTGACAAACGTCTCACTTTTTGCTCGTGAGCGGATCGTTCTTGTTCAGCGCGACACGATGAGGCCGAGGAGAGCTGCGACTGCTTACCCTCTGAAATGCAACGTTGCTTTGTGTCTTCTAATTGCTATGTTTTAAATTAGCACAAACCTAATGTTCTTGGAAAGTCATGTTCCCAACTGACCCTGGATCTGCGGACCACGCAAATCATCAGCCGCTATTGATTTGAATGATGGCCTGCTTCATAGTGGCAGCACATTGTAGTTTCCAACATGTGTTGTCCCACATATTGACCTCTCTGTAAATGCAAACACGTTTGTTGACAGTCTGTTTATTTTTCAAAGACTCAAGGAAGTTCCGTTTCTACACTACAAGAATTGCTTTTGTTTCTCTCCACTTAAATACTCTGTGCATTTATGATGCTCATCTGTTTTTCGGGGTAGCGTTATTGCGATTTAAAGAAACCTGACATGCAATGGGTCAATCAATATTTCTTTCACATGCATCAAGCACTGACCCTCGGGTGTGTCAATGAATGGTCACTCCAGATGCAGTGTAGCTACAACCGGTATAATATGGGACCTGTTTACCAGGCCATTATCACAATGTAATTTAGAAAATTAATTCAACTGCCGTCCTACAATCAGGGTCTAAACTAGAATCTATATTCAAATTGTTGTTTGCTTAGTTCTCTCAGGCTTGGTTCTGCCTATCGTGTTGTTACATATTAAGACGTGTGTGTGTGTATATATATATAAATATATATATATAATAGAAATGACAAGTTGACCCAACAGTCTCTTGAACAGCCTGTATCTTAGAACAGTGAATACAATCTAAACCAAAGCTCTTATTCCACATCACATTGGTGGGGTTAAAGCGTAGTACCTCCAGCGGTGTTGCTAAATGATGCGTAACTTATTCCATGACGCCTTGGCACCGATGTCACTTAATGTCCAAAGTGACAAGCCAAGTCCATTTTTATTTTATATCGACCTAGAGCCCCTTGCTATGGCGATACTTCCCCTTTTAAAACCTACAGTGTATCATAAACAAACAGTGGTAATAAGGTTCTACAGTGAAACATAAAGGGTGACCTGAAAGGAAGTAGATATTTGATATCCCATTTCCACAAGTATAACTATGAGGGGACTTTGAGCACAAAGTTCTTCAATTTCGAAGTCTTGTGTGGATTTCAGCCAACTCCAAGCCGAGTTACCTGCTGAAGGTTTCTCTCCAGAGCTCACTCTGAGTGACTGACTCGTTCGGTTGATGTAGGCCAAAGTCAAAGAACTAGAAGTCCAATCGCATTCATGCATGAGCACTGCTAGTTCATTATGGCAGGCCATTTGTTCGCAGCCTATTTGTATGCAGGCTGGTGAATAGTGGAATAGTCCAGCGCCCCCGGTCCTAATTGTCTCCGTCTACTTAACCTGCGTTCAAACACACTCCGGAAAGGGCCAGAGAACTTGAGAGGAGTGTGGTTGGGGTTCATGTTCAAGAGGCTTTTCAAATCCAAATGGTTTTAAAAGAAAAGATCAGGTTGAAGCATATCTTGCCATGAGGGTTCTCTTCACCAGTGATTCTCAAAAGGGTGGGTCAGAAGTCTGGACCCAGTGCTGGGACTGGTCATTCTTGGGTCAGTTAGCTATAAATCCTTGGTTGTGGTTATCAACATGGTTATGTCTATTTGGTGTGTCACAAAATTCAAAAGGCTTTATGTGGGTGACAATGCAAAAAAAAAATAATAAGTTTGTTGTGACCATAGAAATAGAACATCTATGGTTGTGACAATGACGATTTCCCCCCCCCCCCCCCCCCCCATCTTGCACCTCAAACCATTGGCTGATTTTTAATTGCAGTGAACACAAGTCTTGGTTGAACAAACATTAAGAATGTTTTTTCTGGGCTCTATTGTAGCCTAACAGGAGGAAGTGGACTAGGGAGTGCAGTGGAAAAGCCGAAGTACACACAGAATGAGAGGAAGTGTTGCACAATAGGAAGTGGTGTGCGTCTGGCTGCTGTGCCTCCCAGTTTCTATAAGACTGCTGCAACGTTGCCCATCTCAAGAAACCCAGTCTGCATGAGAGTCACGAAGGGCTGCACCAGTGACTGACTATTGTCCAATAAATTCTCAACCTCTGGTAACATTGCATTCATGTGGCCTGTAATGTTAAGTGTTCAGTATTCTAGGGATAATCAAGTCCTGGAGGTTGGAAATGTTTGTTGTGGCCAAGTGAAACTTTTGACCTCTTACATGATAATTGGACCAGAGGGGTAGACCAAGAGGAATATCGAATGTTGAATATTGAATATTGTCCAGGTTAAGTTTTGTCGCAAAATTTGTGGTCAAAAAGGAGCAAGAAAATTAGTTGATAAAGACTTTGTTCGTATCTGTTTTGGGAGGATGATTTGACTCACTCTGACTTAACGAACCTTTGTTTTCAGAACCTGACTTCCGCTGGAGGACTGTGACCTTGGCCACCCGCCAGGCTCGGCCTCCTTCCTCCTGACTGACACCTCCAGAGCTTCTGCTGGTTAGTATTAACACAAAGTTACCCCTATGCGCTGATCTTGTCAGTTTTGCATTTCCCCTGCTAATGGTAGGTTAGGATTGGGGGGAGGGGAAACGGATCCTAGTTCTGTAACTAGGGGAAACCTCACCCCGGAGCTATCAACACCCACTGCTGTCATGTCCTGACTCATCTAACTTTAGGGTTCAGCTGTAACACCACAGCAAAATATGCTATTCTGCTACAAGGCCTTTCTATTGGATTCTTTATACCTCAAGTGGAAAATGACTTTGTGGATCTTCAGCTCTAACCGTGGTCACTCTTAAGCATAGTTCTTTCTCCATTTTAAGTTCCTGTTATTATTTGGAGTTAGAAGAACGCTGTGGTTTGACTTTTTCCCCCGTCAGGGTCACAATGTGAACACGGTTTGTGTAATGCTGGTATGGAAATGAAGTGCGTTGTGGGCCATGGTGTTGGTCGGAGTAATGCGGGTGCCTCCACTTTCTGCTCTGTTCTCCAAGGCTGGTGGCAGTCCTGCTTATGTAACTAGGGTTTGTCACTGGGTCACCAGGGGTTGTCTGACCTCACAGAGGTGAAGCTGGCAGTCAAGACAAAGCGTTGGAACGTGTTTTCTTCAGCAAACAAGAGCTTAGTCCAGTGGCTTAGGTCTTATTGTTTTTCTATCTGATTAATAGTTAGTTTGGCTGGGTTTCTGTCTGAACATTTGTGATGTTTAAAAAAAATTTAATAATTATGCTAGTTTAGCCAATGTAAAATGGCTAGCTAGTTAGCTGTGCGTGCTAGCAGTGTTCTATCGGTGACGTCACCTGCTCTGAGAACTTGAATGAGTTGTTTGTGGAGTGACAGATAGGTGTGTTCAGAGGGTCCTTAGTTCGAGCTCAGGTTGAGTCAAGGAAGTGGGACGGAAGCAACACTGTTCCACTAGTTCCCTGACCCTCACACATTCAGTATTTTGCGTTGTTATATCAAAGGTAAGGTGTTCTTCTGTGGAGGCTAATGTGTCTGTTGTGTCCTAGTGTGGCTGTATACAGATCGAAGCTTTTACTGTGGTTTTCTGGAGCACCTCACCTACACAACAAGCCCTAGCTACAACTAAGCATAGAATCTTCCACAGCTTCCTTTCAGACACACTGGATCAGTCAGAATTAGAAATAGGTGATAACATCACTACCCTCTGTTACAGTTCCTGCCTGTGGGATTTTTTTCCTCCCTTGTTTATATTTTCCCTTCAGTCTCCTTGGAGACCGTTACCATGGCGTGGCAGCGGAGCTGTCAATCTTGGGCCTAATCAGAGGTGTCAGAGCACGTTGTTACATTACCTGCCCACCTGTCTCGCACCACAGCTTCCCACCTGTCTGTCTGATACAGCTGGAGACAATCCAAGCCGTTTAGGACTAAATAAGCCAATACCATTTCACATGTTCTGTGTGGTATGTTTGGTTAAACATCAGTTCATTAAAACCGTAGCCTAGCGGAAATATCATGATTATCATGCAATTTGTTAATGCAATAATGGCTTGGCTAAAGCTACATTGGTGTCCCTGCGAGACTCAAATCCACCGGTTTAGCGGGAACGCTAATCTATTTTAGCTAGCTCAGACTTCAGTCTGTGACTCTTTGGCCAAGAGACGGGAAGTGTTGAGTTGTAACTACAGAGTGGAGATGATGGAGTGAATGCGGCATTCCTTTCACTGAACGCTGAGGTAAGATTAGCTTCTGTAAACCAGGGGAGGTGTGTACTGTAGTAAAGTAGCCTGAGGTAAAGCTTTTCACTGTAGCTCTGGTAAAAAAAATAATGAGGCAGTACTGCCACCAGCTGGTGATGTAAAGATATTTATAAACTGTAGACTATGGTATGATGTGTCATACAGTGCCTAGAAAAAGTCAACACGCCCCTTGCACATTTTTGCTGCCTTTTTAAAATGACTTCTAAAAATGTAATCGATTTTTGTCCTACCGATATACACAACCTACTCAACTTTTCCAAAGTGAAAGACAAATTTATATACCTTTTTCCAAATTGATGCAAAATAAAACATGTCTTCACACCCCAGAGTTAATACTTGGTGGAATCGTCTTATGCACCCATTACAGCTGTGAATCATTTTGAATGAGATTCTACCTTTTCACAACTCTTAGGGCAACATAGATTGTTTTTGTCAAAATAAGCAGATTTAAGTCAGGACTGAGACCGGACCATTATTAACGCTTATTGGAAAGCCATTCTGGTGTGTCTTTGACATAAAAAATTGGGAAATTGTCCCGCCGAAAAATAAAACTCTATCCCAGGTTTAGTTATTCAGACAACTGAGGCAGCGTTTCCGCTAATTTTTTATCTGGACTTATGCTCCTTTCATATTTCTTTAGGTCCTGATAAACTCCCCAGTCATTGCCGATGATAAGCATACCCATAACATGATGCTGCCACCACAATAAATTGAAATATAAAAGGATCAATAACACTGCATTATCTCCCCATTAACCCTATAGTGAAACCATATACCCACGTTAACCCTATAGTGAAAGTAAACATAATGAAGCCTTTGTTAAAAACAAATCTACCGCAGATCATCCATTCTGTTTGCAACAAGGGTGTTAAGTAATACTGCAAGACAAGCAAATGTTTTATTTTACCTTTATTTAACTAGGCAAGTCAGTTAAGAACACATTCTTATTTTCAATGACTGCCTAGGAACAGTGGGTTAACTGCCTTGTTCAGGGGCAGAACGACAGATTTCTACCTTGTCAGTTCGGGGATTCGATCTTGCAACCCAATGCTCTAACCACTAGGCTATCTGCTGCCCCAATTAATGTTTTGGCCTAAATTAAAAACGACATGCTTGGGTCAAATCCAATACAACACGGAGTGAAACCCTCTATTTTCAAGTATTGTGGTGGCAGAATTGTGCAATGGGTATGGTTTTCACTGGAAGGGACTGGGGAGTTTGTCAGAATAAAAATAAATATAAATGGAGAAAAGCCAAGGTCAAAAGTTAGTAAAACCTGCCTCAATCTTCTGAAAACCTAACCCTGGCATAGTTTTATTTTTCAGCCTGACAATTACAAAATTATTTTTAATGCCAAAGACATACCAGAAAGTATTTCCAAGAAGTGTTGTGTTCGTGAGTGGTCCAGTCACAGTCCTGACATAACTTTGCTTGATAATCCCCAAAATTTACTGAGGTTGAGCAATTTCTGACAAAAACAATGGATACATGTTGCCCTAAGAGTTGTGCAAAGTTAGTAGAATTGTATTTAAAATGACTCACAGCTGTTTTGGCTGCCAAAGGTGCTTCCACCAGGTATTCACTCTGGGGTGTAAAGACTTATGGGTCGTTCCACGAAAGGGTCCCTTTTGATATTTTAAGTAGAAATTGTGCACAAATATTGCATTTTAAAAGCCTGTTACATTAAATAAAGTGCTCTTTTGGGAAATTCAATAAATCATGATTTTTTTTTTTATATGAATAAAGACTCCCTAAAGTGCCAAAATTCTTTGACAAGTCACTTAACCCCAACATTTGTCAAAGTTTTCACCATCATTGTAAAGCCCTAGTTATGTTGTTGCTTTGACAGTCATTTCTGAAGATGATTATTTACTTCATGTGATTTAGGGATTCATTTGAAGGAAACAAACAACAACCTGTCCCTCATTTTAAGGTTAACCCTATAGTGAAACTATTCCTTTCTGAACATTTTTTTTTCAAAAGAAACATGGAACATCTAATAGTCAAATCATAGTGTAAAAGCAGGTGAGCTGGTTCTACTCTTTCACACAACAAGCTTCCATTCCCCCTGTCACAAGGGGATTTATGGCTGATTTAAAAATGTCATCAACCATGTTACAGCCAACCCTGTTACTTTTTTAATGGGAACTTACTATAGTATTTTTATTTAACCTCTTGAGATGGGGAAAATATATATTTTTTTAAGTTGAATATGTGGTCTTTATAACAGAATGTAAAAATTTGGTAAAATCATTTTTTTTTTTACACTACTCAAAAGGCACTTTTTTAATTTTTTTTATTTAACTAGGCAAGTCAGTTAAGAAAAAAATCTTATTGACAATGACGGCCAAACCCGGACGACGCTGGGCCAATTGTGCGCCGCCCTACGGGACTCCCAATCACGGCCGGTTGTGATACAGCCTGGATTCGAACCAGCCTCAAGCTCTGAGATGCAGTGCCTTAGACCACTGCGCCACTCGGGAGCCCACCTACTTGGTGCAACGACCCATATGCAATCAAGACATCTTCATTGTTATAATTCTTTTCATTTGGAAAATGTTCAATCAGGACTCCTTTGCCTTTGGAACTGCAGTGTTTCACGAAATGGCAACTATTCATACAGTACAGAGAGACACTCATGGATCGTGTGGATGAAGACGATTTAGGCGATGTATTTCACTTGAGAGAATTTCCTGAAGGCACTTTACCATGTCAGAAATATCAATGACTTTCTTTTCGGCAAACATCTGGGAGACTGTAACACACACAGGCCCCACATCCCCATGATCAGGAAATGGGAGATGATATCGGTCTGTGGTGGGTGATATGCAGAGTGACTTGTTGTGTCAGCTAAAGTATCAGTTGACTGCTTGATTATTTATCTTCCTGTAGGGTTGACATGCTCTTCACCTCGGCAACATCCGCTCCCCTGAGCATCACACCAGTTGTTCGCTCTCGCTCTTTGCTCTCTCTCTCTCTCTGGGCTCGGCCTTTCTCTGCACGCTCTCTCTCGCTGTCTCTCTTCTGTTTATCTTGCAGACGTCTGCCTGTCCTATAGGGCAGGCCATATGGAGGACATAGGAATTATAGTATTACTGTCTCTAATTATGGCAATTGCAAATGCACATTATGTGGACACCCCCTCAAATGAGTGGATTCGGCTATTTCAGCCACACCTGTTGCTGACTGGTGTTTAAAACTGTTAGTCGGGAGCTTCACGAAATGGCTTTCCATGGCCGAGCAGCTGCACACAAGCCTAAAATCCCCATGCGGAATGCCAAGTGTCGGCTGGAGTCGTGTAAAGCTCGCTGCCATTGAACTCTGGAGCAGTGGAAACGCATTCTCTGGAGTGACGAATCACGCTTCACCATCTAGCAGTCCGACAGACGAATCTAGAGTTGGTGGATGCCAGGAGAACACTACCTGCCCCAATGCATAGTGCCAACTGTAAAGTTTGGTGGTGGAGGAATAATGGTTGGGCTGTTTTTCATGGTTCAAGCTAGGCCCCTTAGTTCCAGTGAAGGGAAGTCTTAACTCTACAGCATACAATTACATTCTAGACGATTCTGTGCTTCTAACTTTGTGGCAACAGTTTGGGGAAGGCCCTTTCCTGTCCATACAGAAATGGTTTGTTAAGGTCCGTGTGGAGGAACATGACTGGCTTGCACAGAGCCCTGCCCTCAACCCCATCGAACACCTTTGGGATGAATTGGAACGCCGACTGCGAGCCAGGCCTAATCGCCCAACGTCAGTGCCCGACTTCACTATTGCTGTTGTGGCTGAATGGAAGCAAGTCTCTGCAGCAATGTTCCAACATCTAGTGGAAAGCCTTCCCAGAAGAATAGAGGCTGTTATAGCAGCAAAGGGGGGACCAACTCCAAATGAATGCCCATGATTTTGAAGTGAGATGTTCGATGAGCAGGTGTCCACATACGTTTGGTCATGTAGTGTATACATGTTACCCTGTAGATTTCGAAATAGACACCGGGTGGCGCTCTAAGCCAATTGTTTGACACTAGCCCCTCTTTGCCCTTGATGCAGTGCAAGACAAGATGCTTGCTAATCTGAGGAGTTACTGCAGTGTTTGTGAGCTGAGGCGGTATCCCTATGTTAGAGGATGGGCTGCAGCAAGTAGCCCAGGTTGCATGACCACATTTAGAACCCTGACCTCTCCACGCATTTTGAGACCCAACTCGGTTGGTGGAGCATGGCACTTGCAATGCCAGGCTTGTGGGTTCAATTCCCGCCGGGGCCACCCATATATATATATATATATATATATATTTTTTTTTATGCATGCACTACTGTGAGTCGCTTTGGATAAAAGTGTCTGCATAATGGCATATATTATTAATCCAACAGGTTATGCTAATGAATCCAATGTGGTTTTAGTAAAAAAGTGACTCCACATCAATGTCAGGGTGGATGCGTGTGCAATTCTGATTTTGGAATGTTTGGATTGGAGATCTGGTTAATTGGGGAAATTAAACCGTAGACCAAACATCTGGAGAAATAAAGACGGTTGTTAAATGAATAGCTCAATCGGTGTCCCTCGTCTTTAGTTTTGCGGTGGTTGCCTGAAGGATGTGTAGCTGAAGTTGGCATGTGTGTCCCTACCATCGTGGTTCAGAGTTTGGGAGTGGTCGCTCTCCCTCCGCATCATCTTCTATGTACTGCTGTCCATCACCTCCAGAGGGCGCTCAATGCATTCTGAAAGATACAGGCACGTCTGTACCGAGAATCACCATCTCCCCAAACCCCAGCATGCTCCACTGTGCCCCACCCTTAATCCTGTGAGGGTTCTTCAGAAAATACCAAAAACGCGTACCGATCCGCGTTACTTACTCTGCTTCTCATTTAAAATGTCATACACTTTCTCTCCGAGATGCTGATGGTCCTACATTCTGCCGCCTATAGAGTGTGATTCGAAGGGTTCTGTGTGGCGTCCATAACTCCGACACAGTCAAAAGGTCGTTTGTGTAATGATGGTTTGGGGCTGTTTGCAGTGACTGGGGCTGGAGTTGGAGAGCTGCCTGGAGGGGGGAGGTGTGACCCACGACATGCAGCCTGTGCCCCACTTCACCCCCACCCCTCACTAACTACCACCCCACAGGCGGGAGTTGGAGGAGTCTTCAGGGTGGAGGGTTTGGGGCTGTGGGGAAGTGTTTCTCTCTGCCCCATTACACCCCATTTGTAGTCGCCTGCATGGAGGTCACCAGGTCAGCCCTTATCCACCGCACTGCAGTGATCCAGAGGTTGCTCTGTCGACTTTTGAATGAATGGTATAGCCGTCGCGTCTTAAGGAATAGGCCTGTAACTGTTTACCAAAAAAGTGCCGGGGTGACCTTTAGTAGTTGTTTTACCTGTTTATTACATAAACATTTGATAACTTGATATCATGTAATAAACAATTGAGTATAAAGTAGTCTACAGTTTTTAGATAATCCTTCGAGACAGTAGCCTAACAGACAGTGTGCTTGATAAGGAAAAATGTATTGATGAAACTGATGAAAACGTGTTTGTTTCAAAAGCCTTGCGCGTTTGTGTGTGTGTGTGTGTCTGTGTGTGTGTGTGTGTGTGTGTAGCCTAGCCTACTGTAGTTGTTTCCATGGTTTCTGGCTTTGATCAGGTGCAGTCCAAAGATGAGGGCTTAGCTGAAGCTCCTGGTTTCATCTCTCTCTCTCTCTCTCTCTCTCTCTCTCTCTCTCTCTCTCTCTCTCTCTCTCTGTCTCTGTCTCTGTCTCTGTCTCTCTCTGTGTGTGTGTGTGTGATTTCTGCTGCTTTGGTTGGTCTCTTTAGATTTCAAAGGTTTATTTTTATCTCCAAATGTGCATTAATTGTAGTTTGGCCTGAATCTGTGTTGAATTGTAAAAGTAGTAGGCTTCATTGTGATGCAAAGCAGGAGAAAAACATGACTCAATCAGCAAGATGCTAGAGATGCAGTAGCATTGTTATGGTGAGCCTAATAATGCATGATGATACCGCAGACTGAGTGGCATTACCTGTCAGTCATGATATTTATTGTGGTTGTTATGGTTTGGTCTCTGTATTTGACTGGTTTGAAGGTGTGTTTTTATTTTGCAAGTTGAATCTGTTTTGGTGCCTTTTTTTATTTAATGGTGTTTACTACAATATAGCACACGGAGGGGCGTGGCCACGGGGTTAATCAAGTTCAAACCATAAACAAACAAACTGCATGTCCCCTGCCCACGGCCCCCCTCCCTCCCCTCACCATGTGCCCCAGTAAGCTCCCTCCCAACAGAGTCAGCTGGGTGGGGTTGACTCACTGGGGAGGGTAAGGGGGTACAGTTGTGGGGCGCAGGGGGAAATGCGTGCCAGCCCCATTTGGGAAGTTCTTCCCCCCTTTTTTTTTCTTTTTCTGCCTGTCCGATCGGGCCAGCGTCAGCGAGCTCCGGCGGGTCTGGGCCTGGCTGACTGGGCTAATGCGATGTGGCGTGTCACCCGGAGAATCTAGGTCAAGTTTAAAGCTGCCTCTCTGCTCCCGCCACTGCAGCACTCTGTCTGACGCTTCCTCGGTTTCTCCCCAAAATACACACCCACACGCACATCTTAGAGCCACATATTATAGACACACCGTTATACATCCTTATCCAAATACACGTTTAAATCATTTCTATCAAATATGCACCTATATACATTTTTACGCACACAAACACACACAAACCCTCTCCCCATCCCCCCCCCCCCCCCCCCCCCCCCTTGAAGCCCCAGGCGAGCGCTCAGCCTCTCCACGGCACTGGCCACGTGATGCGGCGGGCTGTCTGAGTCTGTCTGGAGGGAGGGAGGGAGGGAGGGAGGGAGGGGAGGAGGAGGAGGAGGAGGGAGGGCGTTGTTTTTCCCCGCTGGCTGGGCATCATTGCCGTAGTAAGACTGGGTCGGCACGTGGATCCGCATGCTGCTGCAGAGAGGGAGAGAGCAGCATAGTAGTAGTGGAATGTCAGCACTATCCCCCATTACCCTGCAGCCCTGAGCTGTTTTTCTAGGACACCTCTGCAGACCCGGAGCCTCCAGTCCAGGATTGTTTTGCTGGGTTTTCACGGTTGGGGTGGTTGACTCTGGGAGGATCATCCTGGGGTCACCACGTTCAATGGGCGTGGCACTAAATATTGGGATCTTCTTCAGTACTGATGCAGCGGAGGTCTCATCACTCATGTTTTTGTTATTCCTCCACTATGTCTTTATCACAGTCCACTCACATTTTTACCTTGAAATAATCCAAACAATTTAGAATGTTTTGCGTGTAGGAATATTGTCAGTATAAGTATTTTGTGAATGATTTGTAAATTGACACTTTTTTTTATTTTTTATTTCACAACATGACAGCAATTTGGAAAATTACAAGTCACAATTTGCTTAGTGAAATTTTTCAGTTAGTTCCTTGAGCAGGATAATGCTGGGTGCTGGAAAAAATTCCTTCACTGCCTGTTCACCAGATCCCTTCGCTCCCCTTCCTAATCCTCTGTTTTTGTGGCATTACCTCATCTGTATTAATATATTCATGTGCGTTCATGTTCAGGTCTTACTACTGTACCATCTCTTCTCCCAGAGCTCCTGTCTGATTGGCTACCCACTTGTTTTCAACGGTACCAGCTTTTTGGGATTCCATGGATACAGCGCATGGTTGGGCAGAGCGGCTCAGCCAATAGGAGAGTGTCGTTGAGCTGGCGGTTGTGAAGCAGTGCCCCCTGGCCCTAGACGAGCCCCCCCCCCCCTCCCCTTCCTCTCTGCGAGCACGCGATCGCCCAGTGGGGGGGTCCAAAACAAAAACAACCCCACCCTGTCCTCTGTCCACGGGGTCGGGGCTCCCGCTAACTCATCAGAACCTCCACTACCAAGGGAGGGGCACAGAACCACCCCCCTCCTGTCTCTTCTCTTGCATTCCTCTACTCTAAACACTTCCAATGATCTACTCCTCTTCACGCACCCATTATTTAAAGCAATTGATCATTGCCACTAACCATTTACCATTTATCACTGGCACATTTATCATTTCTACTGTACCAGTAAGTGTTTGAGATGTGTGTGTGTGTGTGTGTGTGTGTGTGTGTGTGTGTGCGTGCGTGCTTTTTGGTTACCATTAATAGGTTTAGCTTTTCATTTGGTTTGAATGCGAACCTGGGGTCTGTAATTCAACGTTCACCAAAATAATTTCTGCTGTCGTGGGAAGAAGGGAAAAAAACCTGAAAAACTGCCCTCATTTCAACTCCAACTTTTTCCTTAAACTGGAGGATCCTCTCTTGCACTTTGAAATGCCAAGCCGAAGCCACCGCAAATCCCCAGTCCTTAAAATGACCTCATTGCAGACTGAGCGAGGGAGCTGTGGGCCTTTGGTGCTGGCAGCGTTGGCCCGGGCAGCGTTGGCCGTGCCCGTGTTTAGCTCGCTGAGCCTGATGGTGGCACCACGACCACGCCTCCTCCTGCTCAGCTCAGTCACTCTGCCTCTCTGAAAGGGGGCAGTAGAGGACTAAGGGAAAGGCGTAGGTAGCCAGGGCAAGCTCACTCACACTGCATGTAGGCTAGAGTAAGCCTATTCATTCAAAAGCAGGGTGAGGTGACTGCACCCCTCCCCTCCATCTGAGGATAACCAGCCGGGTGATTCCTACCCTTCTCTTCCTCTTATCGGTCTGTCCGCTATGTGGCTACCACAGGAACCAGGTAGTAGGATGGCAGCCAGTGAGTTTCCAATGAGGGGCCAGTGTGTAGCAACACCACTCAGGTCTTGTTAGTGGAGAGTGTTAGGACGGGGCCGGGCATGGCAGGAGGCAGGTGGTGCGGTGGGTCACATGGAAACAGGGTCAGTGTGCAGGGAGAGGGAGAGATGATTTATGACAGTGGCATGGAGTACTAGTGTAGACACGGGCAAAGTCAATGGGTCCTGGATGGCTCCTTCAAAGTATACTGCTCAAAAAAATAAAGGGAACACTTAAACAACACATCCTAGATCTGAATGAAAGAAATAATCTTATTAAATACTTTTTTCTTTACATAGTTGAATGTGCTGACAACAAAATCACACAAAAATAATCAATGGAAATCCAATTTATCAACCCATGGAGGTCTGGATTTGGAGTCACACTCAAAATTAAAGTGGAAAACCACACTACAGGCTGATCCAACTTTGATGTAATGTCCTTAAAACAAGTCAAAATGGGGCTCAGTAGTGTGTGTGGCCTCCACGTGCCTGTATGACCTCCCTACAATGCCTGGGCATGCTCCTGATGAGGTGGCGGATGGTCTCCTGAGGGATCTCCTCCCAGACCTGGACTAAAGCATCCGCCAACTCCTGGACAGTCTGTGGTGCAACGTGGCGTTGGTGGATGGAGCGAGACATGATGTCCCAGATGTGCTCAATTGGATTCAGGTCTGGGGAACGGGCAGGCCAGTCCATAGCATCAATGCCTTCCTCTTGCAGGAACTGCTGACACACTCCAGCCACATGAGGTCTAGCATTGTCTTGCATTAGGAGGAACCCAGGGCCAACCGCACCAGCATATGGTCTCACAAGGGGTCTGAGGATCTCATCTCGGTACCTAATGGCAGTCAGGCTACCTCTGGCGAGCACATGGAGGGCTGTGCGGCCCCCCAAAGAAATGCCACCCCACACCATGACTGACCCACCGCCAAACCGGTCATGCTGGAGGATGCTGCAGGCAGCAGAACGTTCTCCACGGCGTCTCCAGACTCTGTCACGTCTGTCATGTGCTCAGTGTGAACCTGCTTTCATCTGTGAAGAGCACAGTGCGCCAGTGGCGAATTTGCCAATCTTGGTGTTCTCTGGCAAATGCCAAACGTCCTGCACGGTGTTGGGCTGTAAGCACAACCCCCACCTGTGGACGTCGGACCCTCATACCACCCTCATGGAGTCTGTTTCTGACCGTTTGAGCAGACACATGCACATTTGTGGCCTGCTGGAGGTCATTTTGCAGGCCTGCTCCTCCTTGCACAAAGGCGGAGGTAGCGGTCCTGCTGCTGGGTTGTTGCCCTCCTACGGCCTCCTCCACGTCTCCTGATGTACTGGCCTGTCTCCTGGTAGCGCCTCCATGCTCTGGACACTACGCTGACAGACACAGAAAACCTTCTTGCCACAGCTCGCATTGATGTGCCATCCTGGATGAGCTGCACTACCTGAGCCACTTGTGTGGGTTGTAGACTCCGTCTCATGCTACCACTAGAGTGAAAGCACCGCCAGCATTCAAAAGTGACCAAAACATCAGCCAGGAAGCATAGGAACTGAGAAGTGGTCTGTTGTCCCCACCTGCAGAACCACTCCTTTATTGGGGGTGTCTTACTAATTGCCTATAATTTCCACCTGTTGTCTATTCCATTTGCACAACAGCATGTGAAATTTATTGTCAATCAGTGTTGCTTCCTAAGTGGACAGTTTGATTTCACAGAAGTGTGATTGACTTGGAGTTACATTGTGTTGTTTAAGTGTTCCCTTTATTTTTTTGAGCAGTGTATTTAAACCAACGTCTGGAAAATGGCTTTAAAAGGATAATTGTATTTATTTATCATTACTAATTCAACCACAAGAAGGGAATATTTTGTTTATTGTTACTAGCCTGTAGCTTTAACTTGCCTCTAGGCATCACTTTGTCACTTAGCTTGCTTTCTGCACCCACTCATTCACAATCCCTTGTTTGCAATGACTTTCGACTTGCAGCGGAGTCTAACTCAGCATTTGTTTTAACCTGCCACCGGTAATCCGACTATTGACCCTGTCACCAAGGTTAAGTCTCTCAGCCATTTTCAGCCTGTCACAAAGGTGTCACCTGGCTGTCACCGGTCTACCTCACTCTGTCACTACCTAGCCAGGAGCAGCACTTGAATGTCCAAGACACAATGAACCTTCCCTCTACCCCAGATCCAATGCAATTTCCTAGGAGTCTTGACCTTTGTCTCTCAGCACGGTACAAACCGACCAGGTCTCTGTGCTTTCTACTTGTAGAGAGATGCACCCCAGCAAGGTGTTGTCTTGACAGGATGTCACTCCTGATTACATAACACACAGCTCCAGACAGGGAGACGTTATGACCCACATCCCGCTGGCTGCCTGGCGTTTGGCTGGCTGTCTCAGCCTACGGCGGAATCATCAAATCAAATGTATTTATATAGCCCTTCTTACATCAGCTGATATCTCAAAGTGCCGTACAGAAACCCTTCCTCAACATGGCTTTCTAGGGAATGACTCAGTGCTGCGACCGACAGTCTAAATTGTACCTCAGGATTGGAAAGTGTTGTACAGTAGCTCATACAATGTGTAGTCCTGTACCATACTCCTATTCACTGTCCTCAGTATGAGTCATTGGCTAGGAATGAACTTTGATGACATGCTTTGGAATAAGCTCAAACTGTGTTCAGCCCTGTCGGTATTAAGAGTGTGTGTGTGTCTCTGCCTGCCTGTCTGTGTGCGCACACACACACACACACACACACACACACAACACGGGAGCCTCTTACCAACAGTGCCGACAGCAGGGGTTCCAACTAGATAAGAACTATACGGCAGTGGTTTCCCTTGGCTCGGTTTGGGGTTGGTTTCACTGTGTTTTCCAGGTACTGGGTGAATCTGTGGCCTTCATATTGACAGCAGGGAGAGGCTGGGGAAGGATAGTGGGCTTAGTTCTCACACTACTCCTTCCGAGGTGAGATTATCTCCCCTCCCCACACGCCCCTCTGCCCTCCTTTTCCAGGAATCGACTGCCTCGCTTCTGGGAAATCTGACTGGTTGGAAACAACTAGAGATTACAATTCAGTGTTTTTGAAGCAGTGCTTTTTTTTTTGGTGATTGGAATGTGTTCGCCTGAGTGCCTGTCTGTTTCCGTTTTCTTGCCAGCCCTGTGTGGAATTGTTATACCAAATTGCCATGTTTTTGGCATAATAATGGTAACATGGAGCTGGCAAGAGCGCTGAAACAGACTCGGGCTAGGAAAATGTACACCGTGGGGGTTCATGTAGGATTCACAAACAGTGCGAAGTCCTAAATGTCTCATTTTTTGTAGTGGGAATCAGATCATGATAAGACATCCAGGTCATTTTCCTATTGTAGAGACGGTCGGGATTTAAACTCTGAACCCTGTTAGGTTAACATCTGAATTTGTGCATGCACAGGGTGTGTGGCCCTCCCTCCCTAAGGAACATAGAAGCTAATTTAACAGACTAGTTTGCATATAACGGCTGTTAGCAATCGCTAGATGTAAATGCTTATCAGGAGGGAATTGAGGGAAGCGGAGACGTCACACTCGGTTGGACTTCTTCTCCGAGGCAGAGCGATTCCCCTATTTCGGATACTATATTAGGAGGGGGGGGGGGGGGGGGGTTGGGCTTTTTGGGGACATCTGGTGGGCCAAGGCTCGAGACAGGAAAACCACACAGGATCTCGGAGGGCCCATCTGGGGGTCTGGGGTTCAGGGGCCACTGGAGCAGAGAGGAGGAACAGGAGGGGGGCACCAGGGTTGTGTGCCCCCCCACTCAATACCACCACACTTAGCTACCAACACGATGAAGTTGAATCTTATTGTTGTGTTTTCCCTATTTGTCTCCGCAGGCATCGTAACATGGGGAACCTGCTAAAAGTTCTGACTTGCACAGATCTGGAACAAGAGCCCAATTTTTTCCTCGATTTTGAAAGTGAGTTTCATTACCATCTCGCTCTTCACACTTGAGCTTCCAATCGTACCTGTTGTAGCTGTGGCCCTTCTTACCCCCTCGTCTGTCTCTGTTCTGCCCAGAGGCTACAGAACCTCATCTATTTCCCATTTGCATCACCAGCTATTCTGTTAGTTATGGTGTGGCCATTGGGGGGGGGGGTGTCTGGATTGGAATAACAATCAGAATGGAGATCTGCAGACTAGCGCCTCTTCACCTCTTTTTGTAGACTCCCTGCCAGACGTAGAAAAACCCACTTGACTGTCTTCCTGTGTCCACTAGATGCTCAGCCCACGGACGCAGAACGAGAGGTGTGGGAGCAGGTGGACCTGGTGCTGAAGGACGCTCGGGGAGTACTGGACGAACTGCAAGCGTACAAGGGAGCGGGTCAGGAGATTAGAGAGGTACAGGACTTTGGGAGAAGGGCCCGTTTCCTCAAAATATCTCGGATTAGCAGAGTGCTGATCTTGGATCAGCCCCCCCCCCCCCCCCCCTCCTTGTCATCTTATTCATTATGTTCTAAAACAGAACCTAGATCAGCACAACTACTTTATATGAATACGGGCCCTCGTCAGGAGATCAAAGATACAAGACCCAAAATAACTCTTAAACATTCATTATAAACTGGGTGGTTTGAGCCCTGAATGCTAATTGACTGAAAGCCCTGGTATATCATATACCACGGGTATATGTATTTTTACTGCTCTAATTACATTGGTAGCCAGTTTATAATCGCAATAAGGCACCTCAGGGTTTGTGGTATATGGCCGATAAGGGCTGTATCCAGGTACTCCGCGTTGCGGCGTGCATAAGAACAGCCCTAATCCATGGTATAATGGCCATATACCACACCCCCTTCGGGCCTTATTGCTTAATTATAGACCAGTGGCTTGATCAGGCTGCAGAAGGTGATTCATCTCTTCAGACTTGATAAAACACCCGTCTTTTCTATCTGCCAGGCGATCCAGAACCCCAGCGACGAGGCGTTACAGGAGGCGGCGTGGGCGGCCGTGGTCCACCTGGTGGGGAAACTCAAGAAGTTTTACCAGTTCTCCCAGAGATTAGGTATGTCTGAGGCCTAATTTCAGGATCACTTTAGCCTTTTTAAGACAACAATGAATAGAGATGACATGGACAGCTGGGGACCTGATCCTTGGTCCAGCGCACCGACCCTGAGACGAGTGGTACGGCCCCTGTCCTGTGCTTCAGGTTAAATATGTAGCCCTACAATACAACACCCACACCTGACTGAGCCTAGTGATGTGCGTCCTTCAGAGCTTTGGTACACAATGCAAAAGGTCAGATAAACGCCTGTGCCAGAGGTTGACTACCTCCAGCTTCTCTAGAGGTTACATGTAAGAGACACACCCCTCTCGTGACCTTAGCCCCTCTGCATGCTAGATCACATCGGCGATATCGACTGCTGAGCTGCAGGAAATGAACACGCATCGCTCACGCACACACTCCCAGCCCACACAAACAAATATGCAGCGCAAACCCCCATAGCTTTGCATTCATTAACATGATGCTTGCTTGCGTTGCACTCCGACCAGACCTGATACTCCCCTCCTCCCAGAGGTGAGGACTCCTCATTATCATGGAGAGAGAGAGAGCGAAGAGAGGGGGGGGGATGCTAGCCTAGTGCTGCCTGCCTGTGACCCCGAGGGAGAGAGGAGCAGCTCGCCCCCTTCCTTTTGCCGACCTTAACCCCTTAATCTAGTGGCGTGCCGGCTGAGACTGCAGTCTCTGGGGGTATCAGGGTGCTGGTTGGAGGAGGTGTGCGCGGGTGACGTTAGCTTTCAAGGCCTGCGTTATCAAAATGCAGACCCTCCAACAACAAAAAAATCTGTTTTTAATAGATTTCACCTGCGTTCTAATTAGACAAACCGACATTTAAATACATGGCTCTACTCAGTGTTCTAGAATGCAGGAAAATACACGTCAGTTCAAGAGGGCGCTTGTACTTGACAGTGTTGATGAAATACGAACGCCATACTGTCGGTGCACTGAAAAAATGGCGCGTTTGCGACATGCATCTGATTTTAATTCATTCTGAATAAGATTTATTTGATTCATTTCATGTTCTCCATTGTAACCAAAATGAACAAATAATCTAACTCTGGTTCAAACTTTAGCAAACAAACTAGTCTGAAATTAGCCACAGAAACGTTCCCTACATGAAATGAGACCACTTAGCCTATCTTACCACCTCAGCTCCCTCCCTCTGTTGCTCTCTACGGTAAAAATGGTCGTGCCCTAGAAAGTAAAAATGTCGACACCGGTGCCCCCATTTTTTATTTTTAAATTGTCATTAGTTTCTCTAGGTGATCACTGCCTGTGCAGTAGCGTTTCTTCATCAGAATTCAGTTCGCGAGCTGAGCGGGCACTGTGAACACTTCGGAAAATCTTCAATGAGAGATCCCGCCACACACACACCCTCCCCGCAGGCAGGCAGAGAGCGAGAGTGTGGTTTGGAAAGGTCAAGTATACCTGCATTTTCAGAATGCAGCAAAAATAGAAAACCGTGAAAAATTCTGGTGTGTGTTATGTAATGAAGTAGGTCATCTCCCCGCTCCACCGCTCTGACTCTGGGGGGGCCACCTTCTCCGCCGACTGACTCACAGACAGACAGACTGACTCACAGACAGACAGACTGACTCACAGACAGACAGACTGACTCACAGACAGACAGACAGACTGACTCACAGACAGACAGACTGACTCACAGACAGACAGACAGACTGACTCACAGACAGACAGACAGACTGACTCACAGACAGACAGACAGACTGACTCACAGACAGACAGACAGACTGACTCACAGACAGACAGACAGACTGACTCACAGACAGACAGACAGACTGACTCACAGACAGACAGACAGACTGACTCACAGACAGACAGACAGACTGACTCACAGACAGACAGACAGACTGACTCACAGACAGACAGACAGACTGACTCACAGACAGACAGACAGACTGACTCACAGACAGACAGACAGACTGACTCACAGACAGACAGACAGACTGACTCACAGACAGACAGACAGACTGACTCACAGACACAGACAGACTGACTCACAGACTGACAGACAGACAGACTGACTCACAGACTGACTCACAGACAGACAGACTGACAGACTGACTCACAGACAGACAGACTGACTCACAGACAGACAGACAGACTGACTCACAGACTGACAGACAGACTGACTCACAGACTGACTCACAGACTGACAGACAGACTGACTCACAGACAGACAGACTGACTCACAGACTGACTCACAGACAGACAGACTCACAGACTGACTCACAGACAGACAGACAGACAGACTGACTCACAGACAGACAGACTGACAGACTGACTCACAGACAGACAGACTGACTCACAGACAGAGAGGATGACCGCTGGCTGAGAGATTACTTTATCAGACGTCTCTGTGTTATTACTCCATTTTCTGGGGGCGTATTTCCCCAACATGACATTACCTTTGAAACAACCTTCCACAATACCATCGCTGTCACTCGTCATTCCTGCCTAATCATTTTTAGTAGCGCATCACGTTTATTCCTCATTTTAAATGTGATGCTTCCACCAATGGGCGTCTTCAGGACAGGAGCCCGTTGACCGCAGGGTTGGAGTAAATTCCCGCCGCCCTCTGATCCTCCCACCCATTTCCTCTCCCAAAGTGAACCGAGCTCCGCAGCAGCGCCCGCCTAGTCTATGTGCCCGCATTCCGCTCGCCTGCTCTTCCGTGACCTAATGGGATCAGACGTCCTTCCCCTCCTCCCCCTCCAGCAGTGATAGTGCCTCGATTCAGATACTAGGCCTAAACCCATCTCAACTTCTGTTTTGACTGGAGGGAGGAGGGGGGGGGGGGCGGCGGCATCACCAAGGCCATTTTTAAATCAGCCCCCTCCTCGCTGCTGCAGCAGAAGCAATACACTGGCGGAAGCAGATGGGGATCATCACAGAATAGCCAAGGTGCTTAATTTACTGGACTGCTCTGACTGCACTGCCAGCTTGCATTCCGCCTCTGAAAAACCTCCCTCTGCGGATCACTGTCTCTGTTAAGTGAGCATCGTGGCCAAAGGTCTCCATTTGTTTTCGTCCTGGGTTATGGCGGTGTGCGTGTCTGTATATACCTTGTGCTGTACTGAAAGTGGTGACAATCGAGTTGAGAGTAAATAGATGCTCAGCGTAATGATTGTGTGCGTCTATGCGGAAGTTAGCGTTATTGTGCAACCAGATTAGTGTGTGTGTGTGGTTTGGTTTTTCAGGGTTATGTCATTATTGTAAATCTAGTCATCTTAGTGAGTCTAGACTGAGTCCTTCTTCAGTCTCTGACTGCAACCACATTTTCCCTCATGGACGGTTTTGTCATTGTTTATTTATGGCGAACATCTTAGTGCTTCTGTTGGCTATCTTGAGACATGGAAATGCAGGCAAATCATTTGTGTATCGATTGCGTTAGGTCGTCGGGAAGTGCACAGTTTGCCTGGATACTGGTGGAGATTTAAATAATCTTGTATTTGTCCCATGCTTCCTAAACAACAGGTGCGGACACAGTGAAATGCTTAGTTATGGGCCCTTCCCATCAATACAGAGAGAAAGGAAATAGAGGGATATAATAGATACACAACGAGCAATGATAACTTGGCTACTAGTATGGAGTCTGTGTGCAGGGGTACGAGGTCATATGGTTAGGAATAAAGTGACGAGGTAACGGGATGAATAATAAACACTGGCAGCAGCGTATGTGATGAGTCAAAAAAGGTTAGTGTCAACAGGGTCAATCCAGATAGCCAATGCCGCTTGCTTCATTGTACAGCTTGTATGTTACTACAGAACTGTGTGGTTTACCCAAATAAAGCCATGTGATGTCTTTGTGTTTTACCTACTGTCTGAACAATGGCGGTAAGCCTGGATGAAGAGCCCCCCCCCCCTTGTTACAATGAGATAATTAGGCTCATGTCTCATCTCTATCGGATTAGGAGAGCTTCCCACCCTCACCCCTAGAGACAGCTCTTCCCTAGACACCTCTCCCCTCCTCAACCCCCACATTGTGCCCAGGGCCCTATGCCAATCACCGCTCAATCGCATGTCCCTGTTTTGTACAGCTAGCCCCCCCATCAGGGCAATTGTATTTGGCACACATTTGTGTCATAATGTACATGCCGATTTGTTAAGTTAAATATATGCCTAATAAACATATCTTTCGATCCACAATTGTATATTTCCTCCCTCTCTCCTCATCTGACACCCTCTCCTTGTCGCTGTCTTAACAAAGGCAGGAAATTCTAGTTGGCATACACTTTGATTTCATGATGTTCTTCATGATTGTTATGTTTATCAGGCAGATATTTAAACTAATTCTACACGCAACAGTCTCTAACACCCTCTCCTCGTCCGCGCGCTACAGAGGCGGCGCTGCACAGCCTGCTGGGACCCCTGACCAGCGAGACTTACGACGACCCCACTCAGCACCTGGAGCGGGACCAGGCGCTGGCCAAGCAGTTCGCCGAGATCCTGCACTTCACGCTGCGCTTCGACGAGCTCAAAGTACGTCCCGTCACATCCCTGGCCTCCATTTTTTTTACAAAATTTTACCCAGAGTCCCCAGCGTTCTCATTTCATTCATCGCTTGTTGTTGACCTAAGCTATAGCTGTTGTTGGTTGTACATGTTCACCTATTCCTTTTGGTAGCAAGCTAGCTAGCGCTGTCATTAGCATAACAAGGTGTTAATACCCTGTTAATTAGGTGTTAGCGCTGTACATGATTAAGCCTCAGCCCCTGAACATATAATAAGTATTTAATTGGTACGTTAGGATCGTTTCCTGGGAGTGCTGTAATACTATAGTCTTCTACACTGCTGGAATGAATGAATTAATGAAGGAATGAACAATGATGTTGTGGATAGGGATGACTAATGGGATAGTGTAGTTGGCTGGGGCTCTTTGGTTGCATCCCAAATGGCACCCTATGCAGTGCACTACTTTTGACTAGGGTTCATAGGGCTCTGGTCAAAAGTAGTGCTCTACTGTATGTAGGGAATGGGGTTCCATTTGGGAAGCACCCCTTATTTGGGCACCAGTCTTCAACACATAGAAACATGGTTTATTGTTGATCCCAGGGAGAAAAAAACACAGATTGCTTGTTTGTCTGAGTCGCAGACGATACTACAATAAAACTCGCAAAGGCCTCTTTAGGCACCCTGTTTCCACACACACTACTCAAACCAGCACCCTGACACCCCCAGGCAGTCCGCCGAGACGCCCCAATTAGCCTGCCCAGTCTCCCCATACCCTGCATAGGGTCTAAAAGCGTGAAGGTAGGGGGGTGCAAGGTGCCATGCCAGGCACCATTCATCAATCTTTCACTCCCTTTACCCCGACCACAGGCATTGACCTAGTTCGAACACTCACCCACCCGGCCTTTTTTTTTTTGGAAAGCCACTCATTGGTGAAATGGGGCTGTCTGGCCCTGGCACTAGCCACTAGCGCTGACCGTCTAGCTGTAGCTAAGTGGACATAGACTTGGTACCAGTCCATTATGGTGGAGTTACTATACTGCTCGTGCCGGCCAGGCGTTAAGACACTGCAGGGCTAATAATGTGCTGCTAGGGGTAATTAGGGAGGCGTCTTCCTGCATTGGAGGAGAAGGAGGTTGACGGGCCGGACGGGTCCCACTGATTGACCAGTGGCTTATTGAAGGTCAGCTATGCTCAAGGCAAGGTCTAGTGATCCTCTTTGTGGAAGGAAGGCAGAAGGCGGTAAACTTTCAGGATTTCGAAATTCAACGGAGGGATGAACAGGTTTTTGGGGACCGATTTTTGTTTGTCAAAATGTATTTGCGGGCCAGAAAAAGGGCACTTTTCCCCCAAAAAATACATAGGTCCATTATTTTAACATACTTTACTTTCTCAAATAAAAAAATGGAATCAAATCCGATCAAGTTTTATTAGTCCCGCTTCGTAAACAACAGGTGTAGACTAACAGTGAAATGCTTCCTTACGGATCCTTTTCCAACAAAGCAGAGATGAGAGAAAAAATATTACATTAAAATAGAAATGGTGACACAAGGAATAAATACACAGTGAATAACTAACGAGTAGTAAGAACATGGCTATATATCCAGTTTTATCTACTGTATATTCCAGCTACTGTTTACTTTTTAAAAAACTTTTACTTTTTTTTTTACTCATAAAAATAAGCCCCCATCCCCATTTTTATTTTATTTGTACATGTTTTTTTTACTCAAACCTCCCACGGGCTGAATTGAATGGGCTCGCTGGCTGAAATATGAGCCGTAGTTTGCCCACCCCTGCTCTAACCTGTACTGTCTGTATACCGTGTACTATGAGAGCATCTCCAGCCTCTCGTCCTCAATGTTGTTGATGCTTCTGTCACGATGCCAGACGCACTGAGCCACTGCTAAAGGGAGCTAACAAGGACTTCATTTATGGACAAGTGAAAAATAAATGCGTTCTAGTTTAAAGGACTGGTGAGGAAATATCCAGCGGTATGAAATCCGCTTCAGTAAATAAATGGAAGATTTTAATCCTATCAATGTCCTTTTCGTTCCATCTCCGCCCCCAGCTGTGCATCTGCCTCGTTTGCTAAAACATCCTGTCATGACGATGGTGCATTTGATCCAGAGAGCTGAATGTCTGCTGCCGCAGGCCATGTGTTCTACCTTCGGACACACGGGCAGGAGGGCGCGCACACACGCACATGCGCCAAGCCCTGTTTGTAATGTTCACGTTAATCCTTGTGTTGCAGATGACTAACCCTGCCATCCAGAATGACTTCAGCTATTACAGGAGAACGTTGAGCCGCATGCGGATCAACAATACACCGGTGAGCTGACGTCTATAATCTATGGGGCTGAAGGGCTCCCGTTTGGTGGTCTACACCATAGACCCTCTGGGATACGCTGGTGTTAAGGGACCCCCCCCCCCAGACACACCCTGTGCCCTACTCCTCTTCCCTTCCTCTTCATCAAGCTCAGCAGGGGGCCAAGTGTTCGTCCTGCTCTACAGGGGCCCATTAACATTACAGGCTATATAGGGGCATTAAGGGCTGTATGAGAACTATTTCATCATTAGATCTCGCACTTAGTTTGTCATAAATACATTTAAAGGCAGTACAAGTTAAGTGTGTTAACTCTAACCCCCCCCCCCCCACCAGTAATTTTATGGGAAAAATTACATTTATTGGAGCACCTCAGGGCTCAGTATTATGTTTCCTGATATTTTAATCGATTTGGAATGCAGTATTGTTCAGATGAGAATTTTCTTGCGATTTAGCATGACAGGTGTCCAAAGGACAATCCAGACTCCTTTCTCCACCCAGCCATGCTTCAAAAAGACTGACGGTATACCTTTTTCAGTGACACCAGAGAAAAGTCTGAATTTTTCAATAGCTCTTTTAGTGTATAAAATGACCAGAATTCACTCTTGTTCTCGAGACACACGTCTGTGTCTGGCCTGCAGAAGCTTTATTTCCTGTACGACAAATGCCATTACGCAAATGGCCCCCGGACGGTCCGACTGTTAAGACCTGTCACTGCTAGAGCCCGTCTCCGATGGCACCATTTTCCCTTGATACGGGCACTACCCATAGGGCTTTGGTCCAAAGTAGTGCACTATGTAGGGAATATGATGCTATTTGGGACGCAGCCCCCATCTCTAGCTAGCCACTGAAAATTCCCTCCAGCTCAGCAGTACAAAGGAGCATTACTTTGCACTCAGCATTCAAGCACTGACTACTGGAATCACTGAGACATTTTATACAAAGACACGAGACGTATCTGTTCTGGCGGAAAATACATTTGTTCTTATTCAAACGTGATCATTTTTTTATGTGACACGTCTTGACGTTCTGGGGGATTATTCATTCCACATTAGAAAATAAAGGCAGTCTTTAAGGCAGGAAAAGCATCTCCTTGCCATTTCTGAACATTTTTCTCAACCAGCAACTTCTGGCTCAATAATATCCACGCTAAACGGTGGCTTTTTGTTTGTTCAGGCAGAGGGGGAGAATGAAGTCAACAACGAGATGGCCAACCGGATATCTCTGTTCTACGCCGACGCCACGCCTATGTTGAAGACATTAAGCGACAGCACGACAAAGTTTGTCTCAGAGGTGAGATGTTTCACAGCTTCCTTACCTGGCAACCTTGACATTTGACACTTTTTAATCGAAGTGACCAATGCAACAATGCCGTTTACAGAATAAAAAAAACATCCCCTTTCTCTTTCTGTTTGCTCAGAATAAGAACTTACCCATCGAGAACACGACCGACTGCCTAAGCACAATGGCGAGCGTGTGCAAAGTCATGTTGGAAACGCCGTAAGTGATCCCCGTCCTCACTAAATCAAGATCATGTCAGTGTCATAAACTGCAGATGATCTGGGCCCATATTCTTAAAGCGTCTCAGAGTAGGAGTGCTGATCTGGGATCAGTTTAGCCTTTTAGATCATAAGGAATATAGTTATGTGGGCAGTTATGTGTCTGTGTTTCCAGGGAGTACCGAAGCCGCTTCACCAGTGAGGAGACTGTCTCATTCTGCCTGCGCGTCATGGTGGGCGTCATCATCCTGTACGACTACGTGCATCCTGTCGGAGCCTTCTCCAAGTCCTCCAAAATCGATGTGAGTGCAGGGAGGAGCTATGTTCCTGCATGCTCCCAGTCCCAGAGGATTGGACACGCGGGCATGCGCACACACACACACACACACACACACACACACACACACACACACAAACACTGATTCATCTTACATGGCGTTTTCTGCTTCCTAGATGAAAGGGTGCATCAAGGTCCTCCGAGATCAACCGCCCAACAGCGTAGAAGGCCTTTTAAACGCTCTCAGGTAAGGCCCAGCGTTTCTGTAGCATCAACGACTCTTTTCGTTAACAGAAGATGTTTGACTGAATATCATTGCAACCTTTTCCCTCTCACACTTCAACAGACAGTCAGTCGCATGCTTACTGTGAAATAAAATGCAGCCATATTTGGCCACTTTTCCGTCATTATTATTTAGTAGGGATTCAAATCGATATGTGTTTAGTGTTTTGATTTAAATGTCGAATCCCACAGTTTTAGATTTATAGAAGGTCAGAGAGGATTACGTTTCTTTGAGCCCTGGCCCCCTACTCTTTTCTCAAATCTAAGTGGCTGACACCTGCATCTGTTTGCAGCTGACATGGTCATTTCCGTGGCAACCGCGCTCACATCTGCATATCACACCATCAGGGCCTTCGGGCACACTCAGTCGCCCTCCTCCAGTCGTGTGAGGTCACTCCAAGGCCTCCTGCCTCCAGCCCTCTTTTCTCTCTCTCGCTCTCTCTCTCTGTTTGTATGGGATTGCACCTCCGTCTATGAGGGGAGAACGCCAGACTAGGAAATCAAATATCAGAGCTAACAACTGTCGACAAGGCTTTCTCACACTCTTGACACCCTTTCCGGTAGAGCAGTCGTGTTACGTTCACAGATCCTGGAACTGATCCCTCTGTCTCTTCATCCGTCTTGTCTGCTCTGTCGATTCATCTGTCCCTTGCAGGTACACAACCAAGCATTTGAATGATGAATCGACCAACAAGACCATCAAGAGCATGCTGCAGTAGGACTGAAACTCTGGTACAACCACTCGCCTCACACCCGGTTCAGGAGACATCGACTCTCTCTCTCTCACCAACGACGTCGGTGCACAGAATGTTTTTTTTCTTGTTTTCTTTTAAATGGAGTAAGAGCTGCATCTCCGCCCCTTTTTATAACGCAAAATGCTACTGCCATTATGTACGTCTTTTCTGTGCCAAAAAGATGTTGCTGAGATTTAAATGTTTTCCATAAAGGCCATACAACAAGATGGCAGCTATGGAAGCATTGTGGGTTCAGTTTTATTTTTTATTTTTTTTAATAGTTTTTGTTTCCCTGTGTAAGGGATGGGAGTGCTTTGACTTGAAAATTTAAAAAAGAGATATATAGAGAAATATATTATTTTTGTTTGATTTATTATTTAATATTACATCTTTCTGCATGACGAAATTACGTCTTTTCCAACTATTTAAAAAAAAAAACCGTATGGTTCAAGTTTAATTTGTCTGCTTAATTGTATGTTTTAATGTTTTGTTCTCTGAATGGTACTCGTCAGAATTGACATTATTGAAAAGATAGTACTGATAATGTTTTATCTTTTTTTTTATTTTATAGGTTTTGATTTGTTGTTTGTCATTTTTCATAGTTGTATTTTTTATTTTTAAATTTCAAACTGTGATGTGTGCAAATCAATTTAAAAATTGGGAGTCTGTACTGTTGTTAACAGTATGTTGCCGCTGGAAAAAATAAACAGAGAACTTGTTTTCTACAAATTACTCTCTCTACTTGCCTCTGCAACTCTTCTAGAAAACACCATGTCGTCAAACTTAGGTAGTGAGAACATTTCAACAACCAATTTCTAGTTTAGATTGGCAATTAAATCCATTACAGGAGGTTTGACTTGCTAAAAAGAAAAGAATAACATTCATTAGTGAGTCAGTATGGAGTTTCCATTTTAATGGAACTGCAATGAACAGCTAAGACAGCAGATAAGTGAGTCACGCTATATCTGCCTCCACCAGTTAAGTATTATCTACACGCTACACATGGGAGGCAGCGCCAGAAGGGGTCATCTAAGGCAGGGTTTCCCAAACTTGGTCCTACAACCCACCCCCGGGTGCATGTAACATTTTTTGCCCCCCCCCCCCCCCCCAGGACCGAGTTTGGGAAACCCTGGTCTAAGGCACGGGTGGGCAACTCCATTCCTCAGTGGCTGCAGTGCCATTCTCTAAATGATTTAGACCAGGGTTTTAAGAGAAATAATTCTGATTTAGGATCAGTTTTGCCTTTTCGATCGCAATGAATAAGAATACATGAATATGGGGGACCTGATCCTAGATCAGCACTCCTACTTTGAAACGGTGTGGGGGCGTCTTAACAAAGTTACTGCACAAACATCGCTAATTCTGGTTTGAATGAGTCTGGCTCCAAGATCAAGGAACAATTTTTTATATTTGATTTTTAAAACATCAGCGAAGTAGCGACTTGAGGCTTAAATGTTAAAATTGGACTTCCCTTTAATGACACATTGGTCAACATTGACATATCCAATGCTGTGTGGTCGTAATGGAACACTTCTCTCCTTGAAAAAATGAGCAGGATGTCAAACAAATTCCATGTCTGGCCATTCATTCATTCATTCATAGGAAAGATAATGAGTCACCCTGTTTGACTCATTATCGTTCCCCTTATATAATCTCCTTGTCCAAATGGGTCATTCTAAAAATATCTGGAGAACGATCAGTGTCTCTCCCTCTCCCTGTACAGTGCATTCCAGGGACGTTGCTCACTTCTTTCAAGATCCTCTTTCTACATTTAACGTTTTCCCTCTCGTCCTCTCATTGCTAAACTATGTGAAGACCCGAACAGAAGAAACACTGAAATTCTTCCAAACTGGCTTTTCTATGACATTGCCAGAGAGAGAGAGAGAGAGAGAGCGAGTAAGCGTGCGTGAGAGAGGGGGCTAGTCCTTGGGTGTGTACTGCGGTATTATCTGCAGTATGTTCGAGAAACATTCAGGGTCAGAGAGAGCGAGAGAGGAGAAGAGCATGTTGATGGGTGTGTCCCTTAACTCTGCAGCATCACTGCGCTGGCGGGGGGGGGGGGGGTGGGGGGGGGAGGGAGTTAGAGCAGGCTGGCGTTGGGTGGGGTCTTACATGCTTTGGAAGTCCTTGAAGGAAGGACAAAATTGAAAGGAGAGAAAAGGTCTAGGATGTGTAGTGAAAATGGAATGCGTAGCCTTTGCCCGGCCCTGCAGCTGTATCAAAGCACCACAGTTCAGATGCTAAGTGTATGACACGCTCGTCGGGCGTGGAACAATCTGCCTTAGAATAGCACTCCGTCACCCTGACAACCTCCCAGCGTGTCGCAGCAACTTTCGTCTTCTCCGGCCCCTCTCCCACTGTGACCCACAATGCAGTACCTCTCCGCTCTCCTCTCCTCTCTCATCAGTTATCACGAGGCTCCCACGGAGCTAAAGGAGGAACACAGCGATATCTGCATGAAAGCACCCTTTCTCAGTGGGAAACTGGTCAGATCGAGATCTAATGGCCTAGTACGGTTGTTTTTTGGTTTGTTGCGCATCAGCCACGACCAATAAGCCGCGCTTCTTTCGAGGATTCCACGATTATTGAATTGACAGGATGTTACATTACAAAATGCTAATTTCCTGTAATTTAGATTATTGTTAGCCCGTACTGTACAATGTTATTCCCTGGTGTTTTCATGGAACAGACAATAATATTGAAGATAATGACCATCAGGGCCTCCTGCCAAGCTGAGGGAACAGAACGGAACATACTTACCGTGGCAGACACACAGGGAGACAGACAAGTCATCATAGCCTTCCTTTGGATGAGGACTCTAGAGGTATACTGAATTAGAATGGCAGTCACACCCCACAGCCTTTATAGATTTCTTTCACATGACCCCCCCATCACTCATTGGGGGGTTTGGGAGCCTGTCACCATGCGGTTTGCATTGTCACAGCTCTCTGAGAAAGGATTGGGATACAGTTATTGTGGTGGACTATATTTCAAGGTGACTGATATGGCTTCCCTAACAGCCAGTGAAAGGGCAGACCGAGGTCAGTCTAGGGTTTGAAACGCCACATTTCTGTCTGATTTTCTGATCGTGCATGACGCCTCAAGATAGACGGATGACAGTTTGACCTGGGAACTAGATGATGGAGAATGTTTTATGGTACACACAGAGTGTATATCATGCCATTGATGGTGGTGGCTTATCCTTCTCTGAAAGTGCTTCAATGGGTTTGATCACTTTCTATCACTTTGGTATTGAATCAGGGCAGGTTATTATTATAGTAAATGTATAGTACTGTTGTTATTACTAATGGGAAACCTGTTGGAAATGCTGACCTTGAGGGTGAAGGTCTCTATAGTCATCAGTTCCTCTGGCGTGCTTAACGGTCCACCATCTCTTGCTAGAATACTGTGTTTAGTACAGTGTATTCTCAGATCAGATGAGGGCCATAATGGTGACACAAAACCCTGGTAAACCACAAGCTGCAACTGTCTGCTACCCACTTTCACAAGATGTAGTAGCGTGTGACCTTTCAGTGCAGTGTGACCACCAAAAGTAATGCACTATCTAGGGAATAGGGTGCCATTTGGGACACAACCTCTGACACGAATGAGCGTTTGCGAATTAGCTGTAAGTGTGTCCTGTCAAGGTTGTCAAATCGAGTAATGAGAAGTTACAAGACTGTGTTTCTGGTGGGACTAATCAATGAAGAGTTGATTTGGGCCCTCACCAGCCTCCTTAATACCCAAATTACAGGGTTTATTAACAGAGTCACGCTTTTCAGGCAGGACGTCAGGGTCAACTAACGCTGCCCAGTCCTCTCCTCCCTCGCTATGCTAAACAACGTCAAGACTGTTTCACATGGGATGTGGTTTCGAGGGGCCTCCGTCAGTTATTTCAACAGGGTGTGAGAGATAGTATACAATTAATTCCACAAGTGTTTGTAAGCGATGTTCCCTCTATGCTGCGTGTGCGTGGGCGCGCGGTAGTCCCGAGACTGCAGCGCTGCTCCTTGGACTGTCACGCAGACGAAATATCAACCGACAGAGAGAAAGCACGGGATTGAACTTCACTCGACTGTCTAGAGCAGTGGTCGATCTCCAAGACATTCCTTGTCGATTGCCAAACATTTCTGTAAAAAAAAAACAACGATAAAGCCTTGTGTTCCTATTTGTTTTTATTTGTCTCGTGCTGTTGGCGGTAGGTGCATCCGATTCAGTGCCCTGAGCACCGGGTAGGCGAACTGTTGTCATTTTGAATCATTTCATGTGTCTGAAGGTACAAACTCTGCCTTCCCGGCGGGCCCGGAGAGCAAATCAAGTGCAGTATAGGCTACCGCTGGCCAATCGGATTGCTCAGATTACCGTGTCTGCAGTAATGTAGCAGGCATAAAATAAATCTACTGCAAAATTGATACTGTGAGATTTCTAAAAGTTTACAACCATGACTAGAGAGACTGTCAACAGCAAAGAGCTGCTGTTTTTGTGACTGAGTTCATGTTTAAGTTCTTACGCAGCACTGTCAACACTTTGTATTCAACACTTAAATACACTGCTCAAAAAAATAAAGGGAACACTTAAACAACACAATGTAACTCCAAGTCAATCACACTTCTGTGAAATCAAACTGTCCACTTAGGAAGCAACACTGATTGACAATACATTCCACATGCTGTTGTGCAAATGGAATAGACAACAGGTGGAAATTATAGGCAATTAGCAAGACACCCCCAATAAAGGAGTGGTTCTGCAGGTGGGGACCACAGACCACTTCTCAGTTCCTATGCTTCCTGGCTGATGTTTTGGTCACTTTTGAATGCTGGTGGTGCTTTCACTCTAGTGGTAGCATGAGACGGAGTCTACAACCCACACAAGTGGCTCAGGTAGTGCAGCTCATCCAGGATGGCACATCAATGCGAGCTGTGGCAAGAAGGTTTGCTGTGTCTGTCAGCGTAGTGTCCAGAGCATGGAGGCGCTACAAGGAGACAGGCCAGTACATCAGGAGACGTGGAGGAGGCCGTAGGAGGGCAACAACCCAGCAGCAGGACCGCTACCTCCGCCTTTGTGCAAGGAGGAGCAGGCCTGCAAAATGACCTCCAGCAGGCCACAAATGTGCATGTGTCTGCTCAAACGGTCAGAAACAGACTCCATGAGGGTGGTATGAGGGTCCGACGTCCACAGGTGGGGGTTGTGCTTACAGCCCAACACCGTGCAGAACGTTTGGCATTTGCCAGAGAACACCAAGATTGGCAAATTCGCCACTGGCGCCCTGTGCTCTTCACAGATGAAAGCAGGTTCACACTGAGCACATGACAGACGTGACAGAGTCTGGAGACGCCGTGGAGAACGTTCTGCTGCCTGCAGCATCCTCCAGCATGACCGGTTTGGCGGTGGGTCAGTCATGGTGTGGGGTGGCATTTCTTTGGGGGGCCGCACAGCCCTCCATGTGCTCGCCAGAGGTAGCCTGACTGCCATTAGGTACCGAGATGAGATCCTCAGACCCCTTGTGAGACCATATGCTGTTGCGGTTGGCCCTGGGTTCCTCCTAATGCAAGACAATGCTAGACCTCATGTGGCTGGAGTGTGTCAGCAGTTCCTGCAAAAGGCATTGATGCTATGGACTGGCCCGCCCATTCCCCAGACCTGAATCCAATTGAGCACATCTGGGACATCATGTCTCGCTCCATCCACCAATGCCACGTTGCACCACAGACTGTCCAGGAGTTGGCGGATGCTTTAGTCCAGGTTTGGGAGGAGATCCCTCAGGAGACCATCTGCCACCTCATCAGGAGCATGCCCAGGCGTTGTAGGGAGGTCATACAGGCACGTGGAGGCCACACACTACTGAGCCTCATTTTGACTTGTTTTAAGGACATTACATCAAAGTTGGATCAGCCTGTAGTGTGGTTTTCCACTTTAATTTTGAGTGTGACTCCAAATCCAGACCTCCATGGGTTGATAAATTGGATTTCCATTGATTATTTTTCTGTGATTTTGTTGTTAGCACATTCAACTATGTAAAGAAAAAAGTATTTAATAAGATTATTTCTTTCATTCAGATCTAGGATGTGTTGTTTAAGTGTTCTCTTTATTTTTTTGAGCAGTATTTTTCCACTCAGCGCTACAACAAGCACAGCAGCAGTAATGCATGCGGAAAGTGTATCTGAAGGCTTGCTTTGTTGTTATTTTTAGCGGCTTGGGTCTTTTTTAATATCGATTAATATTTCACTTTCTCTGGTCATAGGAGTAACAACATGAACTTGTGCATGAGCCAGAAATAATGCAGTGCGACTTGAGTTTCGCCATCAGCTGGAAGACAGCGTCCCTTCTCGGTCAGTGTCAGTGAAGGAAAGGGAGAGCAGAGTGATGTTGATCAGCGGACCCTCAGTCGGCTGAGACTGACCATCAAGTACAGGCACCATCAGCCCAGTAAAATATAAATAAAAAGCTAATTATTTAAATGTATGCTCACTCAGCTGTGCCTCACAAGTATTACAACAACAGATCTATTACCGCTGTGATCATATACATTTGGGCTCCTGAGTGCCGCAGCGGTCTAAGGCAATGCATCTTAGTGCTAGAGGTGTCATTACAGACCCTGGTTTGATTCCAAGCTGTATCATAACCGGCCGTGATTGCGAGTCACATAGGGCGGCCCCCAATTGGCCCAGGGTCATCCGGGTTAGGGTTTGGCCAGGGTAGGCTGTCATTGTAAATAAGAATTTGTTCTTAACTGACTTGCCTAGTTAAATAAAGGTAATATATATTTATATAGCCTACCTCAATTTTTTTTATGTAATAAAAAAAAACGTCCAGAACAACAAAAGCCAATATGCGGTGATAATGTATTGGGCCTATAGCTTACTGCACAAACCTTATTGCTACAGTACTGTTTTTAATTGATTAATGTTGCATAGGCTTACATTTTTTAAGTAATGTAAAAAAAAAATCTGAGCGTTAGATCTTAGCTTGCATTTTGACTCAGAAAGTGATCTTGACTCAGAAAAGGTTGGTGACCACTATTCTAGTGGTTTTCCCTTTTAACACTGTCAACGTTTCCCTTTACTGTGGCAATTGTGATCGAATCAATGCAATATTAGCCACTTTCAGTGGAACATACCGAAAGAAAATGAACTATGCAAGAGATTTTGTTGTAGACAGAATGCATCGGAGTAGGATTCTATTGCATTGACAGGCATGACTCAGGCACATACTCTACACAGACCAATGCTAGTAACTAATCAGAGCTGCAGTAAGCCTATATGCAAATAGACCATTGCCATATTTGGATATGTGCCAATTACTTTGAACTGGACTATGTTTACAGCATGAGCGGTCGTGAGTAGATGCACTTGTTTTGAGATGAAAGCGAGAGCTGCATGTAGCCACGTGTGCACATTTTGTTAATATCCTTTGCTAGTTAGTGAGTTATTAGCCCAGTTATAGATAATTTGTTGTCAGCAATAGGGGAGTAATTGCTTCCTACAAGAGCACAAAACATGTACATTTCTCTACATCTTTGAAAAGCGATTCAGGTAAATAACTTTTTTTGTCTTAAAGGGGCAGTGTTGTATTTTGAGACGGGCTTGTATAAGGTACATAGCCAATAGGCAGAAGAGGGCATAATTTGTCTGATTCTCTGTAATAATGGTATGGGAATAATAAGTGGTTTCTTGTATCAAACTATATATTTTCAGTCACCTCCTTGTCCAGAAGGACAAGTGGATAATCAGGTTAATGTCAAGCCCTACATATGTTTTTTCAAAAGTCTCATAGAATGTAGGCCTACATTGAACACCACACATTGGCTGCTACTGTCGGCTGAATGATAGAACAGCTATTTCCATGTTAGACTGTTATGGGATGCATTTTCTCCATTGTTTTTGATGGTAGGTCACTCTGGTAAGCCTACATTATGATCAAATAGCCACAGTAGCCTACATGGCCACTGTTAAAACTGTAACTTAAAGCAGGTACAGCCTCAGTGCTCACTGTTCACAGTAAACGCACGCTGGAAGTTGCACAGAATTTTCACAAAGTTTAAGTTTGCAATAAAACATTTTTTTTTAGGGAACGTTGTTTTTCTAAGGACACTGAATATTATACATTTTTTTATGAAAATACTTTCCATTTCTGACTCACAGTTCAAGTACTGTACAAGTTAAAATCAAATGAATACTCTGAATAGTAGGGAACTCCCCCTCTGCATTTCATGCAGTGCTTTATCAGATTCTAAAGTGGTTCCAACGATCACTTCATTTTCCAATATCTGACACTGACAGTGTGATTTCTACCATAATAATAACGTGATAAACTGAGGCATAACTGTCAGTTATTTCTCTGTAGTGTGTATCTTCATTTCAGTGAAAACCCAGCAGCAAAAAAAAAAACAGTTCTCTTCATCCATAAACCACAATCTCCTAACACATTGCTCATCTGTTTCTCTAGGGAGATGGGTACACTTTTCTAAGAAAGACAACGGTTAACCTCCAAGACCACTCTGCACTACACACACACACACACCACACACACACACACACACACACACACACACACACACACACACACACACACCCCCCCTACACATTGAAGAGCATGTCGTATGCCTGCAAAACCATAGATGGTGTAATCGTGGTCCGTCAAAGCAGATAGTGCCACTTGCTTAGGTTCAGACATCTATGAATTCTCTGGAACTTTAAGCAGAAGGAAAACATTACAACACAGTGTTGAGAGGTGGAACGCCTTCCACCCGTTTCTCTAAAACAGTTCAGTGAATAATACATTATAATGTTGCAATTATTCAAATGTGAATAATAACTGTGTTAATATGAATAGTATCAGTGCAGTATACTGAGCTGGGTTGAGCTGAGGTTAGTGTTCAAAAGGGCAGGTTAGCGTTTTTCGTCTTGAATTCTGTTCTGGTCAGCTCTGCAGAGTGGTCACCAGTTGGCACAGCCACAAAGTCATAAAATCAGATTTTAAACCTAACCTGAACCCTAACCTGAACCACACTGCTAACCCTAATGCCCAACCCTTTTTTTCATACGTTTTTACAATATAGCCTATTTTGACTTTGCAGCTGACCTATGTAAGGGGAAAACGCTCAGTTCTGCGTCCAGGACAAGGCTCATGACAATACACGTCAACCTGCTTCAAAAGTCGTGGACTATAAAATAATAGGGTGGCAGTTGTGACACAACCACTGTAATTGACCTTTCTCCCAGTAGATTGTGTTGAATTAGTACTCCTGTGACATCGTCCACATGTATTGACATTCAGTAGGAGAATGATATGTGACCTTGCCATAATCAGATAAAATGCAGACTAAATGCACTAAACACGGGAGTCAAATCCCACTGGGCACAGACGTCTATTCCACCTTGGTTCAAAGTCCTATCATTGAAATGACGCGGAAACAACGTTGATTCAACCAGTGTGTGCCCAGTGGGATGTCCTGCAGCTGTGAAAGTACAAAGATTACTGCTGTCGGCAAGAAGAAGTGAGTGATGTGTTGATCCACATTTCAACGATGTGTCCGAAGCGTTCAGAATATCAGATATGCTACAATCAACGTTCATGAAGAATAGCTTGTTGAGGGTAGAAACCATAGAGATCAGTGGAGGCCAGTGGAAGGAGCTATAGGAGGATAGGCTCATTGTAATGGCTGGAATGGTATTAATGGGACGGAGCCTCCACTGATAGAGATCCTACAATTAATTCAATATGTATTTCTATGATAGAAAGGGTATCCTGGGATTTGGACTGACGTTGTGAGTCCCCTAACAACCTCATATAACCTCACAGCAGCTGTTAACACTTATGAAAAGGACCAACAGCAGTATGTCAGGTCATGTACTGTACAGTAGCTCATATTCTAATACGGAGTCCAATATTGCCATTTGCCATTTGGGATGTACAGTGAGGGAAAAAAGTATTTGATCCCCTGCTGATTTTGTACATTTTCCCACTGACAAAGAAATGATCAGTCTATGATTTTAATGATAGGTTTATTTGAACAGTGAGAGACAGAATAACAACAAAAAAATCCAGAAAAAAGCATGTCAAAAATGTTATAAATTGATTTGCATTTTAATGAGGGAAATAAGTATATGACCCCCTCTCAATCAGAAAGAGTTCTGGCTCCCAGGTGTCTTTTATACAGGTAACGAGCTGAGATTAGGAGCACACTGTTAAAGGGAGTGCTCCTAATCTCAGTTTGTTACCTGTATAAAAGACACCTGTCCACAGAAGCAATCAATCAATCAGATTCCAAACTCTCCACCATGGCCAAGACCAAAGAGCTCTCCAAGGATGTCAGGGACAAGATTGTAGACCTACACAAGGCTGGAATGGGCTACAAGACCATCGCCAAGCAGCTTGGCGAGAAGGTGACAACAGTTTATTCACAAATGGAAGAAACACAAAAGAACTGTCAATCTCTCTCGGCCTGGGGCTCCATGCAAGATCTCACCTCGTGGAGTTGCAATGATCATGATAACGGTGAGGAATCAGCCCAGAACTACACGGGAGGATCTTGTCAATGATCTCAAGGCAGCTGGGACCATAGTCACCAAGAAAACAATTGGTAACACACTACGCCGTGAAGGACTGAAATCCTGCAGCACCCGCAAGGTCCCCCTGCTCAAGAAAGCACATATACATGCCCGTCCAAAGTTTGCCAATGAACATCTGAATGATTCAGAGGACAACTGGGTGAAAGTGTTGTGGTCAGATGAGACCAAAATGGAGCTCTTTGGCATCAACTCAACTCGCCGTGTTTGGAGGAGGAGGAATGCTGCCTATGACCCCAGGACACCATCCCCACCGTCAAACATGGAGGTGGAAACATTATGCTTTGGGGGTGTTTTTCTGCTAAGGGGACAGGACAACTTCACCGCATCAAAGGGACGATGGGCGGGGCCATGTACTGTCAAATCTTGGGTGAGAACCTCCTTCCCTCAGCCAGGGCATTGAAAATGGGTCGTGGATGGGTAATCCAGCATGACAATGACCCAAAACACACGGCCAAGGCAACAAAGGAGTGGCTCAAGAAGAAGCACATTAAGGTCCTGGAGTGGCCTAGCCAGTCTCCAGACCTTAATCCCATAGAAAATCTGTGGAGGGAGCTGAAGGTTCGAGTTGCCAAAGGTCAGCCTCGAAACCTTAATGACTTGGAGAAGATCTGCAAAGAGGAGTGGGACAAAATCCCTCCTGAGATGTGTGCAAACTTGGTGGCCAACTACAAGAAACGTCTGACCTCTGTGATTGCCAACAAGGGTTTTGCCACCAAGTACTAAGTCATGTTTTGCAGAGGGGTCAGATACTTATTTCCCTCATTAAAATGCAAATCAATTTATAACGTTTTTGACATGCGTTTTTCTGGATTTTTTTGTTATTCTGTCTCTCACTGTTCAAATAAACCTACCATTAAAATGATAGACTGATCATTTCTTTGTCAGTGGGCAAACGTACAAAATCAGCAGGGATCAAATACTTTTTTCCCCTCACTGTACGTACCCCTAATTTAATCACTTAACCAGGACACCCGGACCCTGAGCCAGAGTAGAATGTGGGCTGCTGGTTTTCTACAATCTGGCCCAGCCAGACGCTTCCCTTCATCAGTGACTGTGCTCTGAATCAGACCAGGGGAGAGCTATCAGTAGCCAGACACTCACTAATGCCCATAGATTAGATAATGGCAGACATGCTCAATTTCAAAACCTACACAGTACTAGATCTTTTTTTCCAAATCTCCAAAATAGAGGAGATGAATTATTTTCATAATCATACAGTTTTAGCCAGTTAGAATGTTTTTTTTTTTCTCTCCAGTTTTCAGTATGTTAGGCTTAACACATAATACGGTCTTTAGAATCGCTCTCATGCTATCACAGCCCATGTCCTTCCTCTAGCAGTTTTACTGCCAACTACCTTAACTGGGCTCTGGTTAAAAGCAGTGCACTCATTAGGGAATTGGCTGCCATTTGGGACACAGTCCTGGTCTGTTACAGCAGCAAAACCAACTTCCTCAGAGTGTTGTTCAGAAGGAGAGGCGACCGTTTACTGTCAGTCTGGAAAGCATAAATCATAGTGAGACCCCTGATGACTGTGCAACTGTGGTTGAGATCTCCAAAATGGAGGTTAGTCCTCATCTTCCCAGTACTGAGTCATGTCCGATGGAACATCCGAATGAGAAGTCTGGGTGTGTGAAATCTTCCAGGGTGGGCTCTCTCCCAGCCAATGAGATGATTTTTCTGCTTGGCCTTCCGTTTCAGTAGCGGTCCTGGTAGGACCTGTGGTACTGTTACAGTTTTTGTGAAAGATGGCTATAAAACAGGGAAGTCCTAGCTACCACAAAGGGGAAGTGTGAGAATGATATTTTTGCCATTCAAAAAGATGGAGAAAAATATGTTACAATATACAGTACTGTGCCTTCATCCAGCACATTGTGCCACCACAAGCAAAGTAAGCTATTCAGTTGAAGTCGGAGGTTTACATACACTTAGGTTGAAGTCATTAAAACTTATTTTTCAACCACTCCACAAATTTCTTGTTAACAAACTATAGTTTTGGCAAGTTGGTTAGGACATCTACTTTGTGCATGACACAAGTCATTTTTCCAACAATTGTTTACAGACAGATTATTTCACTCAATTCACTGTATCACAATTCCAGTGGGTCAGAAGTTTACATACACTAAGTTGACTGTGCCTTTAAACAGCTTGGAAAATTCCAGAAAATTATATCGTGCTTTAGAAGCTTCTGATAGGCTAATTGACATAATTTGAGTCAATTGGAGGCCTACCTTCAAACTCAGTGCCTCTTTGCTTGACATCATGGGAAAATCAATAGAAATCAGCCAAGACCTCAGAAAAACAATTGTAGATTCATCCTTGGGAGCAATTTCCAAATTCCTGAAGGTGCCACGTTCATCTGTACAAACAATAGTACGCAAGTATAAACACCATGGAACCACGCAGCCGTCATACCACTCAGGAAGGAGACGCGTTCTGTCTCCTAGAGATGAACGCACTTTGGTGCGAAAAGTGAAAATCAATCAAAAAACAACAGCAAATGGACCTTGTGAAGATGCTGGAGGAAACAGGTACAAAAGTATCTATATGTAACCGATGTGAAATGGCTAGTTAGTTAGCGGTGGTGCGCGCTAATAGCGTTTCAATCAGTGACGTCACTCGCTCTGAGATCTGAAGTGGTTGTTCCCCTTGCGTTGCAAGGGTTTTGTGGCGCGATGGGTAACGATGCTTCGTGGGTGTCAGTTGTTGATGTGTGAAAGGGTCCCTGGTTCAAGCACAGGTTGGGGCGAAGAGAGGGACGGAACCTACATTGTTACATATATATCCACAGTAAAACGAGTCCTATATCGACATAACCTGAAAGGCCGCTCAGCAAGGAAGAAGCTACTGCTCCAAAACTGCCATAAAAAAGCCAGACTACGGTTTGCAACTGCATATGGGGACAAAGATTGTACTTTTTGGATAAATGTCCTCTGGTCTGATGAAACAAAAATAGAACTTTATGTTTGGAGGAGAAAGGGGGAAGCTTGCAAGCCGAAGAACACCATCCCAACCGTGAAGCGGGGTGGCAGCATCATGTTGTGGGGGTGCTTTGCTGCAGGAGGGTCTGGTGCACTTCACAAAATAGATGGCTTCATGAGGAAGGAAAAGTTTGTGGATATATTGAAGCAACATCTCAAGACATCAGTCAGAAAGTTAAAGCTTGGTCGCAAATTGGTTAAAGCTTGGTGGCAAAATGTCTTAAGGACAACAAAGTCAAGGTATTGGAGTGGCCACCACAAAGCCCTGACCTCAATCCTATATACAATTTGTGGACAGAACTGAAAATGTGTGTGCGAGCAAGGAGGCCTACAAACCTGACTCAGTTACACTTCTCTGTCAGGAGGAACGGGCCAAAATTCACCCAACTTATTGTGGGAAGCTTGTGGATGGCTACCTGAAACGTTTGACCCAAGTTAAACAATTTAAAGGCAATGCTACCAAATACTAATTGAGTGTATGTAAACTTCTGACCCACTGGGAATATGATGAAAGAAATAAAAGCTGAAATAAATCATTCCCTCTGCTATTATTCTGACATTTCACATTCTTAAAATAAAGTGGTGATCCTAACTGACCTAAGACAGGGAATTTGTACTAGGATTAAATCAGGAATTGTGTTTAAATGTATTTGGCTAAGATGTATGTAAACTTCCGACTTCAACTGTACTTTGCCTAGCTACAATCTAACATGAAATTATGAGGTGAAAAAGAGAAACGCAATGTAACACATGAAGTCTGTGAATGTATTTTAAATTAACTGAGTATAGTCTAGAGAATATTGATTTTTATTTAGTTGTTCTATTTAGTCATGCAACATCTGCTATATAATTTCAAATTTGTATGGAAGCCATGTAGTATCATATTTCCAAATTGTATCCAGCACTTGAATCAAAATATGCAACTTTTCAACTACTTACTACTTTTTAGCTACTTTGCGATTACTTAGCATGTTAGCTAACCCTCCCCCTAAACCTAACCATAACCCTTTTTTGCTAAACCTTCCCCTAACCCTAACCTTAATCCTTTTAGCTAACCCTTCCCCTAACATTAACCCTTTAACCTAACTCCTGAACTTAACCCTAACCTTAACCCTTAACCCTAACCCCTAGACTACCTAACATTAGCCAGCTAGCTAACATCAGCCAATTTCAAGAATTGGTAACATATCATACGTTTTGAAAATTCGTAACACATACTACATTTTTGCAAATTCGTAACATATTTAAGATTTTGGAAATTCATAACATATAATACGAATTGCAATTCGTAACATATACGAAATGTGTGATGGACATCCACAAATGAATACATACCATACGAAAAATAACATATCATACTAATTGGAGTATCTCGGATTTACGTACATAATAATATATAAAATGCTCTGAGACCAGGTTGGAGAGAGAGACCTATGAGCTCAGGGCTGGGCAGCACAGCTGTTACTGCCCGATCACGTTACTGTAATCAAGCCTCATGGCAGTAGTAATCTAGCACTGCCCACGCTGTTCAATTTCAGGTTCACCATTGCTCTTTCCCTCATTGACTCATCTTACTTTAGGTTGGAGTGGAGCCCGGTTTAACTGTGCTCTTATTCCCCACTCTGCCTATATCTGTATCCCTGGCTGTCACACTGGCATGTCATTCATCCACTGCCTCTCTGCATTCACTCTCTCTAGGAAATAAGAACCATAACGGTCTCTTAGAAGTAGTTAACTTGTTGTTCTAGTATCTTGTTCTTGCAAAGAGGTAAACAAGTTCAAATCTAGCGCGAACATCTAGCAACCCAAAGGTTGCGAGTTCAAATCTCATCACGGACAACTTTAGCATTTTATCTAATTAACAACTTTTGAACTACTTACTGCTTTTTAGATTATCTGCAATTACTTAGCATGTTAGCTAACCCTTCCCCTAACCTAACCATAACCCTTTTAGCTAAACCTTCCCCTAACCTTAACCTTAAGATATTGTATGTTTTGCAAATTTGTAACATATAATACGAATTGCAATTCGTAACATATTATGAAATGGGTAAGGGACATTCACAAATGAACACATACCATACGAAACGTAACATATCACAGTGAATGGAGTGCCTCGGCTTTACGTTCAGTTCTCTGTTCTTGCAAAGAGGTAAACAAGTTTCTGTTCTTGGCATGATGGCATCTAAGCCATAATGATGGAGTATCTATCTATTCTTTGCTTGGGTAGTGGCCAGCAGGGTTTGAACTGGTTGTACTTATATGGGAGATCCCTTATGAAAAACAACTTCACACAAGGTTTTTTTCCCCCTAATGTAATGCTAATTCTAATACTGTCAGATGATTTATTTGTTTGGGCTACTTGACAGGAAAGGTGAAAGGTGTGATCTTACTGTACCTACCACACCCCCTCTCTCTTTCTGTCTCTCTCTACCCTCTCAAAAACATACGCACGCAGGCATATACACACAAATGTTCACACGTACACACACACCCTTTACACTCACACACACACGTACACACCCTTTACACTCACACACACACACACACACACACACACACACACACACACACACACACACACACACACACACACCACACACACACACACTCACACTCACACACACACACACACACTATGCATGTGGCCTGGGCCTGCAGGTGGAGCAGTAGCACCAGCTATCAGTCAGCTGGCCTCACCCAGACTGGAAGAGGTGCTGACTGCAACACATTTTCTCCTGGCCTCTCCGCTGCGCTACTACGCTGCATTGGGTAAAACACTGATTCAGCTCTTAGAAGAAACCCATCACTAGGGGTTAACGAGGCCAGTCTAACTTCACCACTGCTGAAGACACCATCACCCACTTCCCAACCCGATAAACTATAAAAACCCACACGTAGCCAACGGCCATGTGAAACATGTTCATATTAATGTGTGTAATGGATATGGTCATGATCTCATTAAGGATATTGATTTTCAGATGCAGGTCATTGAGGGTTGATACATGTACTACGGTCTGGGTAGGAACTGGGATTATTACAATAGGATTATTTACATTTTGGGGTTGTCATGAATAAAAAGTGCAAACACTTTGTAGGAAATGAATTCGAAAAGACTCATATAATTTTTTTGCCCAGCAACATGCTTTCACCTTCCACATAGTGCTAGTGGATGATGAGAGTAGGTTGTGACTGAGAGTGTTGCAGCTCCCATGCAGTCTGAGTGGCTGGAGTGTAATGTGATGACTGCCCATTCCCTGTTGCTGGGAAGGAAGGAGACCTCTGCACACTACAACCCGGCCACGCCCTTGCGACTCCGCATGCCGCCGCATCAACCTCCCCAAGCCCCCTTATAACCCCCCTCTAGCCCACTACCACACATGAATAATGCAGTGCAGTGTGCCTCTTCGATCGTTGCCGCCGACATGCCATCGCATGTTTTATTCACGGTGTCTGAGTCAGCTGCGGCGCTCTGCTACAGGGATTGCCTCTCAGGCAGCGGGCATATCAGCTTTGTGCCTGTCTGGACTCCTTTCCTTGACCTGAGCCTTCCTATTAGTGAGAGCAAGCAGACTGGGAAGGGGACTTCAGTAGGAAGAGGACAATTGGTTGCAAATATTTACGTTAGTGTGTGAAACCAATGTCAACCTACACAGAAAGGGATCTCCTTGAGATTCAAGTCGAAAGCCCTGGTTTGTATAGAAAGTGAAAGTCATGGGGAGGTGGGAAAAGGGCAGGGCAGGGAGCGTAGACATAATGGCCATTCTTTGGGGCTAAAATTCAACTGCTGTGTTTGTAGTGTGAACACATACAGGTAAGTACAGTGTGAGGAACCACAAGTTCTCCTGTTTCGTGTGTACACAGGCCTCGTGTTGTGTCTCATGCACTCATGAGTTTGTAAAGGACATGCTTTACTTCCCCTGACAGGCGGCGTGTTGCCATAATAGAGCCACAGCTCCTTATCTCACGACTGTCCAATCATACGGCACCTTATCTCATGACTGACCAATCATACGGCACCTTATCTCATGACTGACCAATCATACGCCACCTTATCTTACGGTCCAATCATACGCCCCCCCCCCCCCCCATCACCTCATGGCACCTCACAGATGGAATTTTGTCTCATATCACTGCCCCTCTGTAGATCTGTCACAGGTGATGACAGCAACTCAAAGACTCACTAGTTGCCATAGGACGAGTCATACCTTTGTGAATGGCTATTATGTATAATTTATCAGATGTTATGGTGTTGAGTATTGTTTTGCATTGCGTCACGTGGCCCCATTCATTACACTGCGTTAACAACTGCTAGAATGTCCTACTTGAACTCAACTCAAACAACTTGAAGGAAGTCAACTGTCAAATTGGACACACCTCGTCCATTCTCCAATCCTCAAAGGTCTCCGTTTGTCCTCAGGCCTTAGACAGGTAATACCAGATAAGATCCTGTCTTGACCAAGTCAGGACCTCCTCCCTAGCACTAAGTCTGTCAGGTGTAATTTTAAACATTCATTATGTCATATCTCATCCACTCGCTGTACCAACGAAATGGACTGGAAAGTGGAATGAAATGCCCAAAGTCCAGATGGCTTCTCATGGCAGCTTATCAGGTATGGTAGAAAAGCAGCATGCTTAACAGGTCTCATTAGAATGATGAAGAGCTATTGTTCTGCTCAGGATACAGCCAAATACGTTTTTCTATTTGAGTAGAAAATGTGGACTCTTATGAAGCAGGGATAAGTAGACCGTTTAAGATTCGACTAAGAGTAATTTCACATTCATTTGTGAGGTAGAAAATACATTTTAGCAAGCAGACGTTTATTGTTATGTGGCTCAAATCGTTAAAAGGTATTTTACTTTCAAATTGTCCTACTTATGAAAAAGCGACTGTTTTGTTGTGTATTGCAACCAAAAATAAAAACTGTAAAGTGTGTTTACAGTCAAGTAGAAATACTGAGGGTGCTGTGAATTTCCTCTGATAAAAAAAACATGTCACAGCAAGTCATGTTTATATTGTTAACCAACAACAACAATAAGTGTGTTTATGTTTTCTTAACTGTCAAAAAGGTCAAAAGTGTACAGCTCATTTATAAATCTACACACAGACACAATCAAACCCCTGATTCACAATAAGACTTTTCAATGGTCTGCATGTCTTATCACATTGTTATTGATTTGAGTGCATGCTCATCAGTTATGTATGTGGCCCCTGCTAACCCATGGGAAGAGAAACATCTGCTGCTGTAATGCCAGAATTGACTAAACAGCCTCTGAAACCGAGTGGTCCGGCACAGATAGCTATCAGCCGGAAGAGGAGCCGGTGGAAAAGGCCTGACAGGGAGAGGTCTCCGTAATGTAATGTGGTGGGAGACCAGGGCTGCGTCCCAAATGGCGCCCCATTGACCTACTTGGTGCACTACTTTTGACCAGGGCCCTGGTCAAAAGTAGTGCACTGTGCCCGGGGGACAGGGTGCCATTTGGGACGCAGCCCTATGTGAGTGTAACGGAACACATCACTGAGCACTCTGCTTGACCCGCGGTGAGTTATTGGCTCGAGGTGGGGAGGCCAGGGAAACCTTACACTCCGACCACTAACCTACTGTATAATACACAGCCGCGAGAGAGACAGACACTTCCTGTCGGATAATAATAGAGTGTTTGTAATTGATATAGTGTTGTGATTGTCAAAACACATGTTTCGTATATGTTTCACCAGAGAAAGAACTGAGAATTAAATCCATTTTTCACGCTCTCGCCCAACCCTTTTCCACATTCCTTTAACGGCCATATATTAAACGTCCTGTGTGTACTTCTGCTATATGTTGAACTCTTGCCTACCTCTCGGCTCTTATGAAGTGGTCCCCATCATTCACTCCGAGCTAACTTAACTCCAATGTACCTGAGATGAAAGCTTGAACGTTCAAGCATCTCCTCCATTCTTTGATGGCCGAGCATGAAGTGTGTCTCAGTGCTTTTAGAATGAAAAGAGCCAGAAGGGGTTTCCCTCTTAACAAACACAGGAGAGCAAAAGGTCCTCATGATGTACTGTTTGTCTCATTCGGAATCTACATGGCTGTCTCTGAGCTGTGACATGGAGACAGGTTGTTCACAAAGTCCTGTGTAAACTCACATGCTGTATATCTACATCTCATATATCTACTTGGATTACACAGTCTTCTCATGGTTATCTGGTATAGATAGATATCAGGGCCCATGATTTAGGATCAGGTCCGCCTGTCCATGTAATCTTATTCATTGTGATCTACAAGGTTAGACTGATCCTAGATCAGCGCTCCTACTCTGACACACTTTATGAATACGGACTCAGAACGACAGGATAGTACTTCAGTACCACAGGAGGTTGGCGGCACCTTAATTGGGGAGGATGGGCTCGTGGTAATGGCTGGAGCGGAATAGGTGGATTGGTATCAAATACATCAAACACGTGTTTGATGCCATTCCATTTGCTTCGTTCCAGACATCGTTATGAGCCGTCCTCCCCTCAGCAGCCTCCTGTGATCAGTATCAAAGACCACAAGCACCAGGATAGGTATAGATAGAAGACGACACAGTATAGGTCATTCAACTTATGATCTGAACCAGCCACCTGTTAAAACCAGCATTCAATGCTACTGTATAGGGTTAGGGTTAGTACGCTGCAATGCTATACTAGACCGTCAGTGTATGTCTACTCTCGGGAGCTGGACACTGGCTTTGGACTTGGCTTCCACTCAGCCTGGAACAGGACCAAGTCAGACTGCAAATCACAAGAGGTTTCCCCTCAAAGCTGAACCCCAGGCAAAAAGACAGCGCTCCACCCGTCCCCGTCCCCCAACCACAAACACTCATTGCTCGCTATCAGCTGTTACCACCCTGGAGAACACCAGGCCTAGTCAGCTGTTACCACCCTGGAGAACACCAGGCCTAGTCAGCTGTTACCACCCTGGAGAACACCAGGCCTAGTCAGCTGTTACCACCCTGGAGAACACCAGGCCTAGTCAGCTGTTACCACCCTGGAGAACACCAGGCCTAGTCAGCTGTTATCACCCCTGGAGAACACCAGGCCTAGTCATGCTGTTACCACCCTGGAGAACACCAGGCCTAGTCAGCTGGTTACCACCCTGAAGAACACCAGGCCTAGTCAGCTGTTACCACCCTGGAGAACACCAGGCCTAGTCAGCTGTTACCACCCTGAAGAACACCAGGCCTAGTCAGCTGTTACCACCCTGGAGAACACCAGGCCTAGTCAGCTGTTATCACCCTGGAGAACACCAGGCCTAGTCAGCTGTTACCACCCTGAAGAACACCAGGCCTAGTCAGCTGTTACCACCCTGGAGAACACCAGGCCTAGTCAGCTGTTACCACCCTGGAGAACACCAGGCCTAGTCAGCTGTTACCACCCTGGAGAACACCAGGCCTAGTCAGCTGTTACCACCCTGGAGAACACCAGGCCTAGTCAGCTGTTACCACCCTGAAGAACACCAGGCCTAGTCAGCTGTTACCACCCTGGAGAACACCAGGCCTAGTCAGCTGTTACCACCCTGGAGAACACCAGGCCTAGTCAGCTGTTACCACCCTGGAGAACACCAGGCCTAGTCATCTGTTAGTTCCTGTCAAGGAGTGTTCTCCTTCTGCTCTCACAAAATGGATACATTTCCTAATCCTCCACATCCCCCCCCCCCCTCCTCTGTGAACTCAACTGGCTCTCGGTGTAGTCCCCCCGATTAGAAGATGCTCCTTCATAACCTACAAAGCTTTCAACCACCTGGCCCCCCTCTTAAGCTTCTTCTCCCCTACCAACCCACACGGTCACTGTGTTCTACCACAGCAGGCCACCTTCTCATCCCCAGGTCCAAGCTCACACGCTATTCCCTTTCCTTGAGCCCTACTCCATGCTCTTTGTTTCACGTTCTTTCTGGTTAGTCTGGTCGGTATTGTTTTTTATTTTTCGTTTCGTGTTTTTCTTTTATACATTTGTAAAATGTTACTTTGATCTATGAAAAGTGCTTTATAAATACTATGTATTATTATTAGATTATTATTATTATAATCCTCCTGTAGAATGGGCGGCATCTGTCATGGTCTGTCATTTGACAGGCTTTAATGTTTGTTTGACCTTAGAGAGGGTCGCCTGGTAGGATTGTAAACATTGTTTTACCATTAAGCTTCGCACACTTTATTGGTAATGACTCGGGCCAGGCCCATTACCAACACAGTTTGACAAGATCTGAACAGGAAAATCCTGAGCAATGATCCTGAGCATTCCCACTCTAAATTAATTTAAAACCAACCTTAGACACCTATTTTTATATTTTATTTCACCTTTATTTAACCAGGTAGGCCAGTTGAGAACAAGTTCTCATTTACAACAGCGACCTGGCCAAGATAAAGTAAAGCAGTTCGACACATACAACAACACAGAGTTACACATGGAGTAAAACAAACATACAATCAATAATACAGTAGAATAATCTATATACAGCATGTGCAAATGAGGTAGGATAAGAAAGGTAAGGCAAGAAATAGGCCATGGTGGCGAAGTAATTACAATAAAGCAATTAAACACTGGAATGGTAGGATGTGCAGAAGATGAATGTGCAAGTAGAGATACCGGGGTGCAAAGGAGCAAGATAAATAAATAAATACAGTATGGGGATGAGGTAGATTGGATGGGCTATTTACAGATGAGCTATGTACAGGTGCAATACTAAACCCGAGTGGCGCAGCGGTCTAAGGCACTGCATCGCAGTGCTAGAGGCGTCACTACAGACCCTGATTCGATCCCGGGCTGTATCACAACCGCCTGTGATTGGGAGTCCCATAGGGCGGAGCACAATTAGCCCAGCATTGTCCGGGTTAGGGGAGGGTTTGGCCGGGGTAGACAGTCATTGTAAATAAGAGTTTCTTCTTATCTGATTTGCCTAGCTAAAAAAATACAAAAATAAAAAATAGACACCCATACAAACCAACCTTAGACACCCATACAAACCAACCTTAGACACCCATACAAACCAACCTTAGACACCCATACAAACCAACCGTAGACACCCATACAAACCAACCTTAGACACCCATACAAACCAACCTTAGAGACCCATACAAACCAACCGTAGACACCCATACAAACCAACCTTAGACACCCATACAAACCAACCTTAGACACCAATATAAACCAACCTTAGACAGCAATACAAACCAACCGTAGACACCCATACAAACCAACCTTAGACAGCAATACAAACCAACCTTAGACACCAATATAAACCAACCTTAGACACCAATACAAACCAACCGTAGACACCCATACAAACCAACCTTAGACACCGATATAAACCAACCTTAGACAGCAATACAAACCAACCGTAGACACCAATATAAACCAACCTTAGACACCAACATAGGCTGATCAAATCAAATGTATTGGTCACATCCACATAGTTAGCGGGTGTAGCGAAATGATTGTATATATGCATGTCACTCTGGTTCTTACAGACCTATGCTTTTCAGGGAATTTAAAGACCAGTCAACAGAGCAGAGAAGTGCCAGAGGGGCTTGGCTCAACATAAAGAGTGTGAAAGCTTTATGATGCCAGCAGCAGATAGGATCACACCGTTTATCAAAGAGAGATCCCCCTCCCCCAGGAGCCTCCTGAGCCGGGGTGGATTTAAGAGTTCTCTCAACCGCTCAAACGATGCAATTCTCATAATTACCCCCTTCTCATTCACAAGGAGGGAAAGCATTTATAGAGAAAAGATTGGTCGCGTCTCACGCCTAGTCGCCTTCATTCACGAGTCAAGGGCCTAATCTCAACTGGAAGGGAAAGAGAAGAGGAGCCAATGTTATTTTTTTGGTATGAATATTGTTATTAAGGATTTTGAACAATGTCCTAGCAAGGCACAAGAATAGTGAAATGGACAATAACAAAATAATATATAATCTAAAATAATAATAACATATAACCAAACAACAATAACACCCCAGAAACAACAACATTGAGAAAAAGGAGAAAGAAAAAAAGTATAATATTATTCGCAGTTACACCACATTAGCAAAGGAGTATGCTAAAAGAACCGAGATGGGATGTGCTCAATATTTTAGACTAATACTGTATGTACATGGCTTCCCAAATCTTCTTTAAAGACGTCTATTTAATATCTATTTAATATCCTAATATGTTTTCCTAATCCTTTATCTTCCTTTAGATTTTTTAACTTTTTTTTAAACGTGCACAACATCTGAGAAAAACAACTGCTGGGATGATCTCATATCGCCGAGTGTGTGGTTGCGCAACAGAACAGTGATGCCAGGATTATGCCAGGGGTGGTCTGCCTGTGAGGAACCTGGCCTCGCCCGGCCTTAGCCCAGTGACCCAATGAACTGCCTGTCACCAGGAAGAACACCACTGGCTGCCTGGCATCTAGCGCTGCCTCTCTGCTCTCTCTATCTCTCTCTTTCTCTCTCTGTCTCTGTCTCTGTCTCTCTCTCTCTCTCTCTCTCTCGCTCTTTCTCTACTGGCTGGCATCTAGTGCTCTTCCTCTCTCTCTCCCCCTCTTTATTTCTTTGTCTCTTTCTTTCCCTCATTCTCTGTCTCCCTCTTGCTCTCTGTCTCTTTCTCTCTCTCTCCTCCCTCTACACTGGCTGGCATCTAGCTCGCTCTCTCTTTTTCTTGCTCCCTCTCTCTGTTGCTACCAGCTCAACTACCCACCAGCGCCAGTCGCCTACTCCCCCCCCCCCCCCCCCCAAACAGCCAAACACAGCCAGAGGAGAATCTGATAAATAACATCGTCCCTTCTAACTGGTGGGCTTTCGCTCTACTGGTGCTGTTGCTAGGAGACAGGTCCAGGCTTCAAATCTGTCCAGATGCACAGCACCTGTGTTCTGGTCTCCAGCGCAAAGAGTGCTATTTTTGGCCACCAGAAATAAATCTGCTTATTCTACAGTAGGTTGTAGTTTTTTTTCTATTCTACACAGTTTTTTTCCACACAGAAAACATTGACATCTCATTGTGTAGTGATGACAAGTAATTACTTGGGTACAGCAGGGTTCTGTATAGCAGAAAGCACGAGTGCAGGTGTTGGAGCCTCTGAAGCCCATGCTGCTTGGCATAAAGTAGCACGGCACAACGGGTAGTGTGCCCTTCCGTTGTCATTTACGTCTGAGCGAACACAGCATGAACTCGGAGTTAGCGAGGACAAAGGACTTTAAAAATGTACAACTTCTGTGACATTGCTGCCCACCTCAGAATTCTTTCAAGGGTATGCCAACTATGAAACATTGTGCCGTTTGCACTTGACCAAAGTTTATGTTAACGACAAGGTAAAACATTAACACATTATAAGTGATACGTCTAGCAATTGACAATTTCATGGGAAAATAGACAAACAGACAAGGCTGCTCAGGATATCAAGGTTTTCTAATGGAAATACATCTGATGGACCATGAAGTGATAATGTGGGAGAAATGAAAACAAACAAAGCGTTTGTGATTATATAACTGTGGCTTTGTGGGACATTAGGATAATCTCCCTGGCCTTAGTGTTTATTATTCAGCTGAGATCCAACAGCTGCCTCCTGATGTGACCCAATGAGCTTTAAGAACACACACAGGCACACAGGCACGCGCACACACGACTGGGAGGAAATACATCCTGTAGATTACACACACACATACACATTCACACATTCACACATACACACACACACACAGTCTTGTGCAGCTAACCTTGTGGGGACACACAATTCAGTCCCATTCAAAATACTTTTTTCCCTAACCCTAAACCTAACCCATACTCTTACCCTAACCTTAACCCAAAAACCTAACCCTAAACGTAATTCTAACCCTAACACTAACCTTAACCCTAAACCCCCTAGAAATAGCATTTGACCTAGTGGGGACTAACAAAATGTCCCCAGTTGGTCAACTTTTTGATCACACATGCACACGCACACACACACACACACACACACACACACACACACACACACACACACACACACACACACACACACACACACACACACACACACACACACACACACACACACACACACACCTTGGATGAAATACATCCTGTAGATTACTCTGCATGATCCTAGCTAACCCACGTCTTCATGTTTATAGCATGGCAGTGTCCCAAATGGGATGCAACCCATCTTTACAGTACAAGCTTGGCTACCTACTCAGGTCCTGCTAGAAAGGAAAGGTAAAAGAAAGTGAAACATCTGTAACATAAAGAAGGTCAAGCAAGGACAAGAGAATGAAAGTGATACTGTGAATGGCAGAAGGTGAAAGTGAAGGCGACACTATCGCTAAGGTGCTCACTTTAACCACAGTCACTTCCCCTCAAAATAATTTCCACATCTCCCCTTGGTATTTAATTGGCACCTCTGTGGCGACTGTGTGCCTACGTTCCAAATGGCACCCTATTCCCGATTTAATGCACTCCTTTTGACCATAGGGCTTCAGGTAGCCTAGTGGTTAAGAAGTGTTGGGGCAGTAACCATTACGTTGCTGGTTTGAAACCCCGTGTTGACTAGGTAAAAAATCTGCCTATGTGCCCTTGAACAAAGCAACTTTAACCCTAGTTGCACTGGATAGGAGTGTCTGCCAAAATGTAAAAGTAGTGCCCTATATAGGGTGCTGTTTGGGAGGATGCCTGTGTTTTTGAGGGTACTGGTGAAGGTGCTAGACTGAACCAGCTCTGAGCTCTCATATGTAGAGAAGAGGGTCAGCTGGACATGGGTGGGTGTCTACTGTGAGGGGAGAGAGAATGCCAACAGCCAATAAACACCCCCATGCTACTGAGTGTTAATTGTGGCGTCTGTCGTTAGGCGGAGCAGCATGGGCACATTTTAGACAGGGCCAATAGGATAGCTCCATGGGTTGTCTCAAATGGCATCCTATTCTCTATATAGTGCACTTAGGGCTCTATTTGGGACGCAGGCATGCTAAGGTTGGATGGCATGGCGCTGTCAGTCTTTATTGGGGTGTTATGACAGAAGTGACATGCTATAATTACCACTTGTCTCTGTGTAAATGGCAATGAAGTCGTGTTCCCAGACCATTCATGGTAATGGGCACAGGAAGTAATGTACGTTGTATGTTTACCACATAACATTACTGATCAGTCTGTCACCAATTCATTTAACATAGTCAAATGGATAAGAACCCAGCTAGCACATAACGTTCCGAGAACTATGTTTGTTAGAACTTGGTGACAGCGTGGTTGTCCTATGGTTATTTTGCATACACCCTTCCCACAACTTTCTGGGAATGTTGCAGTATTGTTGCTTGGCTTTGGAACATTACATTTTAGTCATTTAGCAGACGCTCTTATCTAGAGCAACTTACAGTAGTGAATGCATACATTTCATACATTTTTTTAAAAAAGTGTTTGGACTGGCCCCCCGTGGGAAGCAAACCCACAACCCTGGCGTTGCACACACCATGCTCTACCAACTGAGCCACAGGGGAGACATTCTCAGCACATTTGAGGAACTGTAATTTACATTTTAGTAATGTTCTAGGAACATTATCCAACTTGTTTGACATTGGGAATGTTCTCAAATAGTTCGGAGGAATTTAAGAAACAACGTTATTTTCTGGGAATTTTAGTACTCAAATTGTTCCAACAACGTTAAGAAACAACATTCTTCTGTGGGAATTTCAGTACTTCAGCATAATGTTTTCTGCAAGTTTTCTCATGGTTCTATTAATAATCATGTTCTTAGAACGTTCAGAGAACGTTAAGAAACAACATTCCTCTGTGTGAATTTCAGTACTTCAGCATTGCATTTTCTTCAGGTTTCCTCATGGTTCTTTTTAAAGTCATGTTCTCAAATTGTTCCAAAAACGTTAAGAAACAACATTCTTCTGTGTGAATTTCAGTACTTCAGCATTACATTTTCTTCAGGTTTCCTCATGATTCTATTTAAAATTATGTTCTCAGAACATTAAGAAAACTTTCCATAAAACCAACATGAAAACGTTATTGACGTTCAGAGAACATTTTAAGAATGTTATTTAAAAACAAACATATACCACCAGTCAAAAGTTTGGACACAGCTACTCATTCAAGGATTTTTCTTTATTTTTTACTTTTTTCTACATTGTAGAATAATAGTGAAGACATCAACACTATGAAATAACACATATGTAGTAACCAAAAAAGTGTTAAACAAATCAAAATATATTTTATATTTGAGATTCTTCAAATAGCCACCCTGCCTTGATGACAGCTTTGCACACTCTTGGCATTCTCTCAACAAGCTTCATGAGGTAGTCACCTGGAATGCTTTTCAATTAACAGGTGTGCCTTCTTAAAAGTTAATTTGTGGAATTTCTTTCCTTCTTAATGCGTTTGAGCCAATCAGTTGTGTTGTGACAAAGTAGGGGTGATATACAGAAGATAGCCCTATTTGGTAAAAGACCAAGTCCATATTATGGCAAGAACAGCTGAAATACGCAAAGGGAAACGACAGTCCACTTTTTTGGTTACTACATGATTCCATATCGGTTATTTCATAGTTTTGATGTCTTCACTATTATTCTACAATGTAATTTTTTTTTAAAATAGCCTTGAATGAGTAGCTGTGTCCAAACTTTTGACTGGTAGTGTATATATCATTTATAATTTGCCCCTTTAAATCTATGAAAAGAGTGCGAGTTTGAACATGGATGTTTTTAATCAGCATGAATTAGACCCACTTTTATTCCATAGGCTGGGATCCGCACTATGCAGCTGTTGCAAGAGTGCATTTTTCACTGGCTATCCACTGGTCTCAAAATATATATATTTTTTTTAATTATTATTATTATTTTTCAAATGTAACCTTTATTTAACTAGGCAAGTCAGTTAAGAACAAATCCTTATTTACAATGACGGCCTACACTGGCCAAACCTGGACAAAGCTGGGCCAATTGCGCGCCGCCCTATGGGACTCCCAATCACGGCCGCTTGTGATACATCCAACAATGATTGATTGGCAGCTTAAAATTCTTGAATTCAACCATTATTGGGTTCAAATACACATTTAGATTTGTGAACAGCCATCCACCACAACCACAATCCGTAAGGCGCAAATAGCTAAATGAGAGAGCAGCAGTGTGATTCACATCAATGCGCTATGTAGATATCAATAATAAGTGATATCCGTATCGTCGTAGACTACACCACTGCTGTCATCCTTACCTCCAAGCCTTTATTCAAGTTGGATAATCTTTGGCCGACAGCAGTCGTACCATTGGAAGACATAGCTTGGACTGTAGCCTACAAAAGCCTATTCCTGCTCTTTTCCCACGATCCATCAAACCCATTTGGTGTGTTATCATAGTGGTCTCTGACTTGTGGTCAGACTCGCTCAGGTGGAACAAACTTAAACATGCGCCTTTTTTCATTGCTGATTTGAATGTCATTGAGAAAACAGAGATGGTTCAAAGATTTTTGTTCTGCAAACCTCCTTTCTGAATTTAAAAGTAATCCTCAAAGTAATCATCTAGTTTTTCAGAAGTATCTGTAATCTGATTACAATATTTTTGCTGGTTACGTAACGGATTACATTTTTTTGTAATCCGTTACTCCCCAACCCTGACAGCACCTTAACCTCACGCAGGTCAGTGGTAGACTCAAAGCGGATCAGTGAGGCAGATGTGCAGCTAAAGTACGATAAAATACTTTAGGGAATGTTGAAATCATCCAGTCTAGCTGTTTGATGTGTCTGGGGCAAGGATGTTGCCAATAAAGGTAGGTGAATTATATGGATGGCATTTCCGCAGCTGGCATTTTATGTTAGGTCGACCTATTTAAAGGCCTGGTGCTCCATCTTTGGGTACCCCCAGTACCACAAGCTGTGTGTTGTTTTACCGGTCATATGCTACATGGCTCTAAGAGGGTAGATTACACTGTAAGTACAGTAAGGATGTGAATACCCTGTCTCACTCTCCTCAAAGCTTTTCTCATTCAATATATATACCTCTCCGGGGCATTGCACTTTGATATAATGGGCTTTTTGAGAGGATGGGTTGAGTGGAGGGCATGTTGTGTCTGGGCTACATTGTAATCTAGATGGCGTGATGCATACTGTAGGGTTGGCTACTGTATGGCTACAGGGGCTTATACAGCACTGTACTGTTATAGGCTTCATATGGAGCTCTTGTGCAAACAAGTGCATTACATTTTTCTCTTATTTCCCTTCCATGGTGGTTTCTTTGTTTGTTCACACCAACATTCATTGATGGATAAGTATTTTCGAAATTTCAAAATGTACACCTCCACATCATTTCAGGAGCAGTACATCATCTGAATGTCGACAAATGTGAAATATAAGCGACTCCCTGCAAATCCTGATTGACAGCTTACTTTCACAACAGGTATGTGTCCGAACCACTAAGGTAAATGCAGAGTATAAGGACGGATGAGAATTGGGAGAAACGGAAGTGGCATGTCTGTTCGCAGTCACTTCACGTGCCATCACCATGTCAGGGAAGTGGACACAACCCTTCACCTCTTAATCCCCAGTTCCTACTTCCTGAATCTTTGTTCTCCCTCGGAGACACCAGGCTTTTAACCTTGACGTGCTCCTCTGCTACTCACTAAACAGTATTTCCATTAGAGAGCATTCAGGACCCCGGTAGTTTGCACTGATGTCACTCGCAATCTCCTGCTACAGGGCACTGGGGACTGAGAGCATGGTGAAATACAGACAGATCAATGAGAGAACAGCTACCCTCAGATCTCATCAGCACACTGGGCGGCATTAATGAAAACCTCCCTACCTACTACAGCCTTACATTTACACTACAGCTCTCCTCTCTCTGCGCTGCTGTAGCACTAGTTCAGGGCATGCTTAAATAGAAGTGCTGGTCTAGGATCAAGTGCTCCTTCTCCATATAATCGCATTCATTCATCTAAAAGGGTAAACTGATCCGAGATCAGCACTCCAGATGATAAGACTCTTTTTGAATACAGGACCAGATCATCAGGAAGATTATCAGCCACGCCTAGCCAGCTTCTGTCCCCATGTACAAGATCCCTCCTCGATTACGCTCCGAGCCTCAGATAGGTGATATACGACTGGCACGTTTGGTTTGGGATTACACTCTCCTTTCAGCTAACGTTACGGTTGTACACATTCCACTGTGACCTTTGGTATTGCTGCTGTTGAACTGTTAGACGGTGTGCCAGGGTGGTGTGCCTGGTATGATTCCTGGTAGGGCCCCCTCATACCCAGGACTCATATACAGTATATCGTATATCCCTCCGCCTCCTCTTCCACCCTCACCTGCCACACCATGGCTGCGTTTAGACAGGCACCTCAATTCTGATACTTTTTCCTCAAATTGGTCTTTTGACCAATGACATTAGATCTTTTCACATAACTCAGGGATAGATGTCTCAACATAAAATTCTAGTTCCACAGAGGTCAGTCCCTGGAACCAGTGATGGTCTCCGGTCACTAGATCAATAATAAGGACCAGGTTTAACGTCTCTGTGAGGCCAGAACACCACAGCCCAATATGTGTGAAAAGGGACCAGCGCTGAAAGGTCTTTCCAGGGCATACTTGTAGTATATAACATACAGTGGCTTGCGAAAGTATTCACCCCCCTTGGCATTTTTCTGATTTTGTTGCCTTACAACCTGGAATTAAAATATATTTTTTTGGGGGGGGGGGGGGGGGGTTTGTATCATTTGATTTACACAACATGCCTACCACTTTGAAGATGCAAAATATTTTTTCTTGTGAAACAAACAAGAAATAAAACAAAAAAACAAAACTTTAGCGTGCATAACTATTCACCCAGTCAATAGTCAATACTTTGTAGAGCCACCTTTTGCAGCAATTACAGCTGCAAGTATCTTAGGGTATGTCCCTATAAGCTTGGCACATCTAGCCACTGGGATTTTTGCCCATTTTTCAAGGCAAAACTGCTCCAGCTCCTTCAAGTTGGATGGGTTCTGCTGGTGTACGGCAATATTTAAGTCATACCACAGATTTTCAATTGGATTGAGGTCTGGGCTTTGACAAGGCCATTCCAAGACATTTAAATGTTTCCCCTTAAACCACTCGAGTGTTGCTTTAGCAGTATGCTTAGGGTCATTGTCCTGTTGGAAGGTGAACCTCCATCCCAGTCTCAAATCTCTGGAAGACTGAAACAGGTTTCCCTCAAGAATTCCCCTGTATTTAGCACCATCCTTCAATTCTGACCAGTTTCCCAGTCCCTGCTGATGAAAAACATCCCCACAGCATGATGTTGCCACCACCATGCTTCACTGTGGGGATGGTGCTCTCGGGGTGATGTGAAGTGTTGGGTTTGCGCCAGACATAGTGTTTTCCTTGATGGCCAAAAAGCTAAATATTAGTCTTATCTGACCAGAGTACCTTCTTCCATATGTTTGGGTAGTCTCCCACATGCCTTTTGTCGAATTTAAACGTGTTTGCTTTTTTTTTTCTTTAAGGAATGGCTTTTTTCTGGTCACTCTTCCGTAAAGCCCAGATCTGTGGAGTGTACGGCTTAAAGTGGTCCTATGGACAGATATTCCAATCTCTGCTGTGGAGCTTTGCAGCTCCTTCAGAGTTATCTTTGGTCTCTTTGTTACCTCTCTGATTAATGCCCTCCTTGCCTGGTCCGTGAGTTTTGATGGGCGGCCCTCTCTTGGCAGATTTGTTGTGTTGCCATATTCTTTCCATTTTTTAATAATGGATTTAATGGTGCTCTGTGGGATGTTCAAAGTTTCGGATATTTTTTTATAACCCAATCCTGATCTGTACTTCTCCTCAACTTTGTCCCTGACCTGTTTGGAGAGCTCCTTGGTCTTCATGGTGCCGCTTGCTTGGTGATGGCCCTTGCTTAGTGGTGTTGCAGACTCTGGGGCCTTTCAAAACAGGTGTATATATACTGAGATCATGTGACAGATCATGTGACACTTAAATAAAGTCCACCTGTGTGCAATCTAACTAATTATGTGACTTTTAAAGGACATTGGTTGCACCAGATCTTATTCAGGGGCTTCATAGCAAAGGGGGTGAATACATATGCATGCACTACTTTTCCGTTTTACATGAAGAAAGAAAACATTTAAACATGGAATTTTTTTCATTTCAGTTCACCAATTTGTACTACTTTGTGTATGTCCATTACATGAAATCCAAATAAAAATCTATTTAAATTACAGGTTGTAATGCAACAAAATAGGAAAAACACCAAGGGGGATGAATACTTTTGCAAGGCACCGTATGTCACTAGACCAGATCCGATGGGAGTTCAACCCAGCACATACTGTATGTTCTGTGTCAATGAACAGGGCAAAGAATATTGAGATGAGCTTGTGAGTGACAAAAAATTGACATCACTACATGAGTGGCATCTACGTCAAAATATGTGTATGTCATTTGAACCAGATCCAGTCAATGTTGTGCCACTGTTGATTCTAGGAAAATAAATATGAACTTTGTCTGTTACATTAAAAAAGGCCAAGTGACAGCACTGCTAGGCCTTGCAACTGGCATACATGTATATGTCATATCTCATTGCACCAGATCTAAAGGGTGTCTTTCTTTGCCAATGAAGAGACAGCAGGATGACATCGAGATGAGCTTGTGAATGGAAAAACAAGCATGTGTAACTATTAGAAATACAACATTTAAAGTGGCAGTGCAGTCAAAAACGTGATTTGCCTGTGTTTTTTATACACTCATTGGCCAGTTTATTAGGTACAACTCCCCGTTCACGAAAATGGTTCACTCCTACAGACAGTGAGTCATGTGGGCATGGCTTGCTATATAAAGCAGGCAGACAGGCATCAAGGCATTCAGTTACTTTTCAATTGAACGTTAGAATGGGCAAAACAAGTGGCCTAAGTGTGACCTAAGTGAGCTATGATCATCAGTGCCAGGCTCGCTGGTTCCAGTATCTCAGAAACGGCCTCCTCCTGGGATTTTCACGCATGGCAGTGTCTAGGGTTTACTGAGAATGGTGCGACAAGAAAATATCATCCAGTCAGCGGCAGTCCTGTGCATCCAGTCAGCGGCAGTCCAGTGAGAGAAAACAGCTTGTTGATGAGAGGTCGAAGGAGAATGGCAAGAATCATGCAAGCTAACAGGCGGGCCACAAACAGGAAAATAATGGTGCAGTAAAACAGTGGTGTGTAGAATGGCCTCTTGGAACGCACAACTTGTCGGTCCTTGTCACCGGTGGGCTATTGCAGTAGACGACCACACCGGGTTCCACTCCTATCAGGTTAAAAACAAGAAGCGGCTCGCAATCACCAACACTGGCAATTGAGGAGTGGAAAAACATAGACTGGTCTGACAAATCCCGGTTCCTGTTGCGTCATGCTGCTGGCAGAGTCAGGCTGGTGGCAGAGTCAGGCTGGTGGCAGAGTCAGGCTGGTGGCAGAGTCAGGCTGCTGGCAGAGTCAGGCTGGTGGCAGAGTCAGGCTGGTGGCAGAGTCAGGCTGGTGGCAGAGTCAGGCTGCTGGCAGAGTCAGGCTGGTGGCAGAGTCAGGCTGGTGGCAGAGGTGTAATGGTGTGGGGAATGTTGTCCTGGCACATGTTAGGTCCTTTGATATTAATTGAGCAATGTTTCCATGCCCCGAAGAATGCAGGCTGTTCTGGAGGCAAAGAGGGGTCGGACCCAGTACTAGATGGGTGTAACTAATAAACTATATTTACACACTATGAGGTTGGAATACCCTTTTAGTGTAAAAAAAACTGCTGAAATGTCAGTTAATTAAATCAAATAAATTAAAACTGCGACTGGTCCGTCCGGTGCCGCCACAACTTCAGCAGCTACAACTGTCCAACGCCACCACAACAGGTCCGTCCGACGCTACTGGTCCGTCCGACGACGACACAACTTCGGCAGCTGCATCAGGTCCTGATCAACCCGCACTGCGTTCCTGTGATCGTCCTCGAGGCCGGTGTCGTTGCGCTGCTAGGGTACTGTCACGGATCTCTCTGGAACTTTCATTGTGCACACCTGGCCCCTATTCCCACTGATTGTATTTGAATAAGTGTGCCCTTTGGTTTCCATTGGGCTGTCGATTATTGTTCCCATGTCCGTTGGTGGTGTGAGTACCTATGCGTTGGTGCAGCTGTTATGCTGCGTGCTATATATATATATTATGTATTACGGGTATCGTCCCGTGGCGTTCAACGAGGTTTACCGTCACTCTTTTGTTTGGGTACAGCCCAGTGTTTTTGTATACATGTTTGTTTTGGATGTATTAAAAACTCCTATTGTGTATTCCTGCTCCTGTCTCCAAAATCCTTTATACCAGCGTGACAGGAGCAACAATAAAATAACAGTAGCGAGGCTATATACAGGGGGTACCGGTACAGAGTCAATGTGCGGGGTAATATGTACATGTAGGTATAGGTAAAGTGACTATGCATGGATAATAAGCAGAGAGTTGTAGCAGCAGCGTAAATACAAATAGACCGGGTAGCCATTTGATTAGCTGTTCAGGAGTCTTATGGCGTGGGGGTAGAATCTGTTAAGAAGCCTTTTGGACCTAGACTTGGCGCTCCAGCACCGCTTGCCAGGCGGTAGAAGAGAGAACAGTCTATGACTAGGGTGGCTGGAGTCTTTGGCAATTTCTAGGGCCTTCCTCTGACACCGCCTGGTATAGAGGTCCTGGATGGCAGGAAGCTTAGCCCTAGTGATGTACTGGGCCTTACGCACTACCCTCTGTAGTGCCTTGCGGTCGGAGGCCGAGCAGTTGCCATACCAGTCGGTGATGCAACCAGTCAGGATGTTCTCGATGGTTCAGCTGTAGAACGTTTTCAGGATCTGAGGACCCATGCCAAATCTTTTCAGTCTCCTGAGGGGGCATAGGCATTGCTGTGCCCTCTTCATGACTGTCTTGGTGTGTTTGGACCATGATAGTTTGTTGGTGATGTGGGCACCAAGGAACTTGAAGCTCTCAACCTGCTCCACTACAGCCCCGTTGATGAGAATTGGGGCGTGCTCTGTCCTCCTTTTCCTGTAGTCCACAATCATCTCCTTTATCTTGATTACGTTGAGGGAGAGGCTTTTCATTTTACATGGGTAGAGTTTTGGCCTGCCTGGCGACATCACCAGGCGGTATAAGTTAATAGACCAATAACAAAGAGAGTTTCACACCTCTCTGCCAATAATATAGTTTTCAGGTTACATATCCCTCCCATTAGGCTCCTCCAATTAGGTCCCTCACTCAGACCTCTACTAGATAGTCCTAGCAAAATTCGTGCTTGAGAAATAGCTTTTTACTAAGAAGATATTTTGGTTTCTTTTTGACCATTTTAATTGAAAACAGTCACAGGAAGGTACTTAATTGTTACCCAGAAATGATTTGATATTGAGATCAAAACAGCTGTATTGGACCTTTAAATATATCCCAAGACTGTGTGGGTACCTTTTCAGGGTGAACTGTGAATGTCTTCAAAAGATAGCTCTCGGTTAGTACAATTACTATTTATTTTAACACTAGAGTGGCCAATTTCTTATTGGCTGGGTTGTTAAATACATGGTATTTTGCTACAAGAGTAGGTTTTGTTGATTTCCATAGGCAGCCTTTAAACAAAAGGGAGCAAGATATCCAGCCACTTGAAGGACAATGGAAGTAGGTTTAAGATCTTTATTATTTAAACAATGGTGTTTCACCATGATGCATGCCTTCATTCGGGCCATTATGGGGTTTCCTTCAGCCATTGGAACAAAGGAAAGATTTAGATATAGGCCACCATGCTACTGCTGGTGGAATCAATTGCTGGTGCTCTGGCTAATCATCCCCAGTGTATGAAGTGATTACTTCCAGTGATAAGGGTAATGTAGCGTGATGCTTGTTACCAGCTCACCATAACCCCTGACCTCTGCAATGATCACTTCAGCTTCCTGAGATGAGCCGTTGTAATTTAACGTAGTTAAACTGTGATTCTCCAACCTGTTTTCCAACCAGGTCGCCTGAGAAAACCCCCTTTAGAAATCAAAAATTTTCAATGAAACAGGAATGACCGATTTTCAATGATTTATAGATTTATTGATTACATGTGTAAAATGTATGTGAAATGCTTTCATGAAGTTGTTGTTGACTCAATATCTGTATAGTTTGGATTTAAGTGAGTTGTTAATAAAATGGGAGTCAATCTGCTTTAAAGAAAATGTGTTCTATCATTCAGCATCAAGTCAGAAGTGAAGACAGGGTTGCCGGTATGCTCTGTTGCAGATTTTTTAGGCCGTCTCTAAATCATGGCCAAACAACTAGCCAGCCACAAGCAGCCGTTTCACAGTCATTCTGATAACAGGAGTTAATAGGCAAGACAGCATCATTCATTTACTCAATGGGGGGATGACGACCAATCACGTCTCAATGAAGCCAAAGGGGGGGGGGGGGGGTCTAATAAGAACAAAGAAGTCTAGAGCCAGCGGGGGAAGTAGACCTGAGTAGGAGACTGACTGAGGCTCTCTGACTGACACACTCACCCAAATATAATGACAGCACACACATAGACAGACAATACAGAAAATGTGCTACACGAAGGACAATATTGACACCTTTTGTATTCGTGTTAACCCTTTCTGTAGGCTGGATTAATAGGTGATACAGCTTGGTATGTGCATTGCTCTCCAAGGCTGTCAAGGTGCTGCTGATTTCCCGTCATGTCAACATATGGCAAACATATTAAATGTTCACATCACAGCAGCTGCTGAAGAGGAATTTCCACCGTCCCAGATCTTCATCGCTAGGTCATTTATTGTATGCCTTGAGCTAAAGGGGTCCCCACAGTTGCTGCTATGACAATGCTATAGGAGCCTGCTTGACAATATTTATTGGAATCACTAATGATGATGTGAGGCCACATTTTGTGTTGTAACAACATCCTCATGCCTAATGTTCTGTATACGGACTGCCAGAGAGAGTCAAGATGATGAATTATGGTAAAAGCTGGTCACGTTCCTGACCTGTAGATGTGCTCTGTATCCACTGCCCCAGGATATGGTTAACAATGTGCCATTTCATGTTGGGAACAAAAGGGCCTTCCTTCCTCATGATTTACTGTGTGGGAATTCCAGACCCCATAACCTGCCTATTAAACTCCCTTTCGGAAAACCACATGATTTGACCTGTAAAATCATGTGAAAACGTGTTTTTGTGACATTTCACGTTAAAAAACGTGTGGTTTTGGAACACTACACATGTGGCGTTATGATACACACTGGGCTTTTACCCTACATATTTTACACACATAACTACATTGTGTATGTTTCATTGTGTCCTCACTTGGGGTTTGAACTTACAACTTGGTTCACGGCATTCCATATTTTTCTCCTACGCCACCGCACCTGCATTAATAACTGATGTCATCTGTATTCTTACACTTTGAACTTCAAAGTGAATCTTAGATAAAAAAAAATTATAATTAAAGAAAAACTATTATATTTATCATAGTGATTCAGGATTAACATCGAAACAGAATAATCCTACCAACATTAGAAAACTATACAGAAAACATTAAAATTGCTGAAATAAGTAAATTAAATCGATGATAAGGGAATAGTAACGGAAATAGCATAGCTATATTATAGGTAATGAACGTGTAGGGGAATGCTATAAGTGCACCTCAAATCCAGAGGTTGTTTGTTCAAATCCCAGGTGAAATGTCACTTCTGAAGTGTTCCAAAAACCGTGATTTCATGTTGAAAATCATGATTTCACATGTGAAGTGTTATAAAAACATGATTTCACATGTGAAGTGTTCCAAAAACATGATTTCACATGTGAAATTGTTATTTTCTAAGTGAAATCATGTGGTTTCCTGCTACGCCACCAGGTCAGAGATTGGCCACAGATGTATTGCAAGAATACATTTCTGCATTTCTGCACTGCTAAAAGTTGCCCAGAATCAACTCAATAATTGTCCAATTATCTTACAACGCCAACGTAAAAGTAGCAGTGCTCAGGGCCACTTGACATTAAGGCTCTCAGGATTTGAACTCACAACCTTTTGGTCTGAAGTACATTAAAGTCTCAGCAGTGCCACCAGATACTTATTTGTTACCAATAACAGTACCAGTCAAATGTTTGGACACACCTAATCATTCAAGGGTTTTTCTTTATTTGGACTATTTTCTACATTGTAGAATAATAGTGAAGACATCAAAAACATGAAATAACACATATGGAATCATGTAGTAACCAAGAAAGTGTTAAACAAATCAAAATATATATTCTTCAAAGTAGCCACCCTCTGCCTTGATGACAGCTTTGTACACTCTTGGCATTCTCTCAACCAGCTTCACATGGAATGCTTTACCAACAGTCTTGAAGAAGTTGCCACATATGCTGAGCACTTGTTGACTGCTTTTCCTTCACTCTGCGGTCCAACTCAACCCAAACCATCTCAATTGGGTTGAGGTCGGGTGATTGTGGAGGCCAGGTCATCTGATTCAGCACTCTATCCCTCTCCTTCTTTGTCAAATAGCCCTTACACAGCCTGGAGGTGTGTTGGGTCATTGTCCTGTTGAAAAACAAATGATAGTCCCACTAAGCGCAAACCAGATGGGATGGCATATCACTGCAGAATGCTGTGGTAGCCATGCTGGTTAAATGTGCTTTGAATTCTAAATAAATCACCAATAGTGTCACCATTAAAGCACCCCACACCATCACACCTCCTCCTCCATGCTTCACGGTGGGAACCACACATGCAGAGATCATCCGTTCACAGTGGTGTAAAGTACTTAAGTAAAAATACTTTAAAGTACTACTTAAGTAGTATCTGTACTTTACTTTACTATTTACATTTTTTGGCAACTTTTACTTCACTACCTTCCACAAGAAAATAATGTACTTTTTACTCCATACATTTTCCCTGACACCCAAAAGTACTCATTATATTTGGACAGGAAAATGGTCGAATTCACACACTTATCAAGAGAACATCCCTGGTCATCCCTACTGCCTCTGACTTGGTGGAATCACTAAACACAAATGCTTTGTTTGTAAATTATGTCTGAGTGTTGTAGTGTGCCCCTGGCTATCCGTCAATAAAAAATAAAGAAAATTGTGCAGTCTAGTTTGTTTAATATAAGGAATTTGAAATGATTTTTACTTTTACTTTTGATACTTAAGTACATTTTAGCAATTTCATTTACTTTTGATACTTAAGTATATTTAAAACCAAATAGTTTTAGACTTTCACTCAAGTAGTATTTTACTGGGTGACTTATACTTGAGTTATTTTCTATTATGGTATCTTTACTTTTACTCAAGTATGCCAATTTGATAACTTTTCCCACCACTGTCCATTCACCTACTCTGCGTCTCACAAAGACACGGCGGTTGGAACCAAAGATCTCAAATTTGGACTCATCAGACCAAAAGACAGATTTCCACCGGTCTGTTTTCTTGGCCCAAAACAAGTCTTTTCTTATTATTGGTGTCCTTTAGTAGTGGTTTCTTTGCAGCAATTCGACCATGAAGGCCGGATTTACACAGTCTCCTCTGAACAGTTGATGAGATGTGTCTGTTACTTGAACTCTGTGAAGCATTTATTTGGGCTGCAATTTCTGAGGCTGGTAAGTCTAATGAACTTATCCTCTGCAGCAGAGGTAACTCTGGGTCTTCCTGTCCTGTGGCGGTCCTCATGAGAGCCAATTTCATCATAGCGCTTGATGGTTTTTGCGACTGCACTTGAAAACTTCAAAGTTCGAAATGTTTTGCATTGACTGACCTTCATGTCTTAAAGTAAGGATGGACTGACGTTTCTCTTTGCTTATTTGAGCTGTTCTTGCCATAATTTGGACTTGGTCTTTTATCAAATAGGGCTATCTTCTGTATACCACCCCAACCCTGTCACAACACAACTGATTTGGCTCAAACGCATTAAGAAGGAAAGAAATTCCACAAATTAACTTTTAAGAAGGCACACCTGTTAATTGAAATGCATTCCAGGTGACTACCTCATGAAGCTGGTTGAGAGACTGCCAAGAGTGTGCAAAGCTGTCATCAAGGCAAAAGGTGGCTACTTTGAAGAATTCACATGGTTCATTTTCGACACAATATATTCAATATAAGGTACAATCATTACAGCACTTTGAAATGTGGGTGGGAGAAATGAGCTGGCCCGGGTACATTAGCATATTTGAGGGCACTGTGTAAAATATGTTGTATTTGTGCCAACTGTCAGTTGAAATGCTGTACAAGTTTAAGTGGTTTATCGTTGATAGAGGTTGAGCACCTCTTTTGACACTGCCAGTTCTGCAATCGTTGTAAAAACTTGCGACAATCAAGAACTGCACTGTTAAAAGATTACTGTGCTGTAACGGGCGTCATATAGAGGAGACCAAGGTGCAGCGTGTTGAGTGCTCATCTTGAAGTTTAAGGAAAAATCGAACACTTTACAAAATAAACAAAATGACAGCCGACAGTTCTGTCAGGTACTTAAACGAAACAGAAAACATCTACCCACGAAAACAAAGGGAAAAATAGGCTGCCTAAGTATGGCTTCCAATCAGAGACAACGATAGACAACTGCCTCTGTTGGAAACCATACGCGGCCAAAACATAGAAAAACAAAACATAGAATGCCCACCCACCTATCACACCCTGACCTAACTAAACAGAGAAAACACAGCTCTCCTAGGTCAGAGCGTGACATGTGCATTTTCCAGTCGATAGAAAGCTAATGTTTCATTTTCAATAACTTACTGTCAACAAGTTAGTTATTTAACATTTAAATATATGCTGGAAACCTTACAGTGTTCAAGCTTAGTGTTTATGAACACAATACAATGGAACACAATAACTGGGATGAGAATCCCTCTCATGGCAGATGCCTCCAGTAAGCCACACTTGCAATTTTGTCATAGGCTGCCGCTGCTACAGTATGCTGCCAATTAGCAAGTGATGTTGCATATTGTCAACAGAAGAGTCAGTGAAGGTACAGTAGGTTACTGGCATGTAATGCTAGCGGAAGCCAGTTGCATCCCCATGTTGTCACATTAAATTCACACGAGATCATGTTTTCACGTCTGCTCACATGTCACGTGTTATCACATCAACTTCACATTAAATCACGTGATCACATGTGAAATTCACGTGTTTTCTCAGGAAGGGCTGACCCAGTAATGAAACACAAGCCTCACCTTGGCTTAGGGATAGTCCCCCAATAAAAGGGCCATTCTGTGTGTGTGTGTGTGTGTGTGTGTGTGTGTGTGTGTGTGTGTGTGTACGCGTGTGCGCGTGCGTGTGCGTGCCAGTGCGTGTGCATGCATGCATGCTTAAGTGTGTGTGCATAATTGAGTCATATGACTGCATTCTCTGTAGTGTAGTGTGTTATGTGAAGAGTGGTTGTCATGGCCATGGGGAATACGTAGCTTTCTTGTCCTGGATGTCAGTCTGTTTGTCTGCTGATCCTGTTCCCAACCACTGTGCAGTACAGAGCCTTGCATCTAGATGATTTACAGGCTTCCCTGAGCAGCATACAAACCTAAACCTCATGTGAGAGCGGCCCCCACTTTCTCCTCCGGGTTACTACTTTCCGGCCTCCCATGCCCCTTATAGAAATATGCAGAGGCCATTGGGGTCAGCAAATTCATTGCACTGAAGGTGCTAAGCGAGCACGACCTGTTTGATCTCAGTGTGGCGCTTGTCTCTAATAAATTAACCAGCAATCAAGGCTATTTACTTTGGTTTGGGGCTATTTGAGCAGGCATCATTAAATGGCCCAAATTCAAGTATTTATGGGAAAACGTGGGCTTTGTCCTCATTTAGGGGGATTGGAGCTCTTTGTAAAGACTGAAAGTGCAACGCAGGGGTTCTGGTTAGGATTGCTCTTACTCAAGCCTCTGGATGATGAACTTTGAGTAGAAAACCATATTACTTTTTATGATCGCATTGTGGAGCTAGTGTTCATTCACATCAAAGCCATCGGTTCCAATATAAACAAGAAAGTCCGGGTCCTTATTGCAAACAGAAGTCTAAGCGTTATGGCCTCTCAATAAATCCGTCATATTGCAGTCATTAAGGTGTTTCAGTTCAGCTACTATGTCACCATTCAGGCCAGATGCTTGAAGAAATCTTGGAAAGCAGAGCGTTAAACACTCCCGATTAGCACGGAGGCTGTTATTGTGAAGTATGGGAATACCTGTGGGGAAAACAAAACGGCTATGGTTAAGTAAGGTATAAGAGTTCTATTTTATGACTTGTAAGACATAGTATAATACTGGACTTTAGGTCAAGTCTTAAATAAATTGCGAAGGAATTAGGGACGTTTACCTTCAAATGTCCTCAAAGGTTCCACGTCCCTTAAGGTTAAAGCCTCCTGCTGAGGTTGTCCTTGTATGGACACCTTAAGAGTGGATGTTTCTATGGCTTTAAATGAGTCAGATTGCCCCAAACTATAATATGGATACAGTATACAGTAATACCAATACAGTAGTACCACTACCACCACCACCAGTTTCCTTACTAGATGGTTCCTGCTTCCCAGTTCAGCTGGTTCCTCTGACAGTTCTGAGCCGTTGTACTCTAACCATAAGCCCAGGATCAGAGGCCCTGACACACTACTTTTATCGCCTGCTTGCAGGAAGTGAACTGCTTTCATTTGCAGCCAAATCAGCATTGCTGCGGTTTACCGTCAATGGATTTCAGATGGGCTCCTTTCAAAGATGCAGTGAAGCCATCTGTCAACACTCCATTACAGGTGGTCGGGTCGTCTCACAACCCACGTCACACAGCAGCAGCAGCATGCAGCCTGGTTCTATGTGTACTGTTATAGTCACTGAATATGAGCAGGCTTTATCTGTATTGGTGCTCAGGGACTCTTGAGAATCCAGTCCCTATACAGAAAAGCAACAGCTCTGATGTCTCATCATCTGGGCCTGGAGTCTGGCAGAGCTCTCATTTCCTGTCTCTTACGAGAGATCGTGGCTGCGTCCCAAATGGCACCATATTGCCTATATAGTGCTCTACTTCTGACCAGAGCCCTGTGGGCCCTGGTCAAAAGTAGTGCGGAATGAATCGGGAATAGGATGCCATTCGGGACGTATCCCCGTCTCGGAAAGGATCTGACTCAGGGGCACAGAAAATGACTCATTTGGCTTCCATGTTAAATCAGGATCCTCCAATCCATTCACCTTTAACCTTGTTTTTAATTGGAGTAATGAGCTACTCGATAAGTGGATAACAAGTCCTACTACAAGCATGCTTAGCAGAGGTAACTACACTAGAGTGCAGTAAGTCAGTATTTGTACTAGAACCAGTGTAAGTCTGTTTTGTTCTGTTTGCATAATGATAAACCATATAGAAAGTCAACTGAGCAAGGAACACTAATTATGACCTTATACACTCTGCTAACTAACTGCATTTTGACTGTACTGATTATGACTGTAGGGGAGAGTTGGGTAAGTTGAGCCAAAGGGGTCGGTTGAGCCACCCTTGTTTCTAGGAAACCTTGAGGCTGATATGTAAAGCTTAACAAAGAACAGTGATACTAGCAAGAGCAGCATGCAGGTTTCTCTTTTCTCTTAGGAAACCATACACAAAATGTATCATTTGACCAAATATTTAGGAAGAGGTCATTTATTCATGGAGTCTGTGAAGTAAAAACCCCCACGGAAAACGAGGTAAGCAAGTTAGATTTTCACCAAGTCAAATGAATTTATTCTAGAGGTTTCATTATGTTTAAAAAAAAATCTAAACCAAAGTAGATCATTTAAAGATTGTTCTATACATCAGTTGGGTTCTATATAACCTTCAATATGAGGTCCTAAACCTAGCATTAAAGTGCATCCTTGTAGCTGTGTGGGCTAATATAGTCAAAATGTTTGCCTTGGGGTAAGTCGATCCAATGGTTGAGCCAATGGCAAGTTTAGCAAATTGAAGTGTTTTCGTCCCAGACGTAATGCAAGGCATTATCGCTGGGATATAAGGTAACAACAGGGCCTGGTCTATGTTAAAAGTGTTTAAAAAAGTACAAAGTGTTTGTTAGATGTTAAGCCTGTGCTATAAGATGTTTACAATTATTAAAATTTCTCCAATGCTGATTTCTGATTGTGTTGAATCGTGTTTGGGAAATAAAGATAGACATGGTTTGAAAAAAGTAGTAGTAACATTAAGTTCAGTAGAGAAATGTGTAGGCGGCTTAACTTACCCTGTCCCCCGGCTCAACTTAACCCATACCAAGGGTAAGTTGTGCAAAGAGACCACTTTTTTTGTTGTTGGACAAGCTATGTTTTCAAAACTGTAATGTTTACATGAGTTCAGATTATTTCCAGGGATGCCAAACATCCTGAAATATATGTAGATATCTTTGTTAGATAGAATACTGTATTTCCATTGACAGAGTGATGCTGAATGTAAAAAATAGCTCAACTTACTCCACTCTCCCCTACTAAATAACTGCAGTAGTTCCCATTAGCCTAATATTTACCGCTAATATGTACCCATAATTGGTGTGTATACAGTACATGACAAATTGATTGCCAATTAGCTGGTAACCCGGTTAACAACACAGCTAACATGAAACATATCCCAACCCCTGAGGCATATAAGAGCACTATAATTTACCCCAGTTAGGTGCCAATGCAATGCATGATACAGAATTGAACTGCCATTATATGTAGCCTGCAGAGCGGGTATGTTTAGCTTTCACAACACCCAAACCCCATAACCCTGTCCTGGTGAGGCTGCAGGCTGCTGCAGCATTGTGGTCTCCAGGATGATATGAATAAAGGCTGTCTGAGGGGTCATCTGTCCAGGAAGAGGCCCTCTGAAGAGACAGCCATGGTCACTCACAACACAAGGCCCGCACGCCCTGGGGACGCTTTTCTTTCACCCGTCAGAACACATATTTTCACAGCAATGAACTGTAAAAAGTGAGAGGGCTCTGTTGTTCATCTGAACTGCTTTTGCTGATTGGAATGATCGAAAATTATCTTTGGTTCGTTCATCTTATTCTATTCAATTTGTCTGAAATCAAATAACGAATTTGTCAGATCAATGTCATTTTTCTAATTGAATGAAAGCTTCTACACTGAAAAAAAAGAAAACGCAACATGTAAAGTGTTGGTCCCATGTTTCATGAGCTGAAATAAAAGTTCCCAGAAATGTTAGGCATAGGCACAAAAACCTTATTTCTCTCAAATTTGCTCCACAAATTTGTTTACATCCCTGTTAGTGAGCATTTCTCCTTTGCCAAGATAATTTATCCACCTGACAGGTGTGGCATATCAAGAAGCTGAATAAACAGCATGATCATTACACAGATGGACCTTGTGGTGGGGACAATAAAAGGCCACTCTGAAATGTCAAGTTTTGTCACACAACACAATGCCACAGATGTCTCAAGTTTTGAGGGAGCTGCAATTGGCATGCTGACTGCAGGAAGGTTCACCAGAGCTGTTGCCAGATAATTGAATGTTTATTTCTCTACCATAAGCCTTTTCCAACATTGTTTTAGAAAATTTGGCAGTATGTCCAACTGGCCTCACAACCGCAGACCATGTGTATAGCGTCGTGTGGGCGAGCAGTTTGCTGATGTCAACGTTGTGAACAGAGTGCCCCATGATTGAGGTGGGGTTATGGTATGGGCAGGCATAAGCTATGGAAAACGAACACCATTGCATTTTATCAATGGCAATTTGAATGCACAAAAATACCGTGACGAGATCCTGAGAACCATTGTGAGGCCCATTTTAATTTTTTTGTTCTCTGTGAACAACAGATGCATATCTGTACTCGCAGTCATATGAAATCTATAGATTTGGGCTTAATGAATTTATTTCAATTGACTGATTTCCTCATAATGAACTGTAACTCAGTAAAATCCATGAAATTGTTGCATGTTGCGTTTATATTTTTGTTCAGTATAAATTGCTTTCAACACCTCATGCGCATTGAATAGCAGTGGGGGCAATGTAGTGGCAGCAGCCTATTAGAAGACTTGGAGGCGTGGCTTGTTGGGGACGTGGTTTCTGTAATTCTTTTCTCCCACCCGTGAGAGTGAATGTCATTCCAGTTAATGTGGTCTATTGTGTTTGTCATTTGATCTTACGTTTGTACAGTGCTAGCATTTGCAATCGTAAGTTCATGTAATATTAAAGGGCCTACTGAGGTTTCTTTGTTAAAATTCTGTGAGAATTGACCTACAGTGCCTTCAGAAAGCATTCAAACCCTTTGACTTTTTGGTACGTTACAGCCTTATGCTAAAATGGATTAAATTGTTTTTTTCCCTCATCAATGTTTTTTGCTCTGAAATGTACTGTCAACTGTCGGACGTTATATAGACAGGTGTGTGCCTTTCCAAATCATGTCCAATCAATTAAATTAACCACAGGTGGACTCCAATCAAGTTGTAGAAACATCTCAAGTATAATCAATGGAAACATGATGCACCTGAGCGCAATTTCAAGTCTCATAGCAAAGGGTCTGAATACTTATGTAAAGAAGGTATTGGTGTTTTTTGCATTTTTAATACATTTGCAAAACATTTCTTAAAACCTGTTTTCACTTTGTCATTATGGGTAATTGTGTGTAGATTGATGAGGAAAACATTTAATTTAATCAATTTTAGAATAAGGATGTAATGTAACAAAATGTGGAAAAAGGGAAGGGGTCTGAATACTTTCGGAATGCATGGTATATGGATAGGGCTAAATTGAAATGTTTCTTAGAGAATAAATATGGAAGGCATATGTATAACCATGTGATAAATCAAAAGGGAACAGTTTGGGGATCATAAGAAAATGACTAGACTAAAGGTGAGGACAAAACAGTTAATCTGACACAAGACTGAGCCCAAACATTATATTGTTGATTTTATGTGCATTTTACATTAACTGTACTTTTCACCGCATTTGTTGATAACGAAATCTGAAAACACTCTGGATACATTCAGTAACACGATAACAATATTCATGGGAAATTTGGGGTAAGTGCAATATATATAAAAAAAAAAATGACAAGGGTTTGAGTGATAGGTCAACTATAAGGTGCTATTTTGAGCACTCCTAGCTGTGTCGTTGACGAACTAGAGCAAGCAGACTTGTATTTGTTTTCTCTGGAACACAGCCCTGCATCCCCGCCATCACACAATTACTATTGTTATTTCCGCATTCCAAAAACAGTCCATTATTAATTGTAATCTGGTCAGGTGTGCAACATTTGAAAGAGTGTTCTATTGCCAACATGGCTGGCTAAGTTACAAAATACATTGTAACATTGTTAGGCTTTCACAAAGCAATTCAGAGAAGCAGATCACCATTTTGGTGCACATAGAAGAGTCACGAGTGCATTCAGATGTGTACCCCAACAAAATTCTTCACAATACCACAAACATAGGCTCATTCTGCACAGAACAACCCAGTGTATGACGCCATGTCATCTTGTAACTGTACATCAAACATAGTGATCATTAACGTCAACACTGTATATTACAGTGGCAAGAAAAAGTATGTGAACCTTTTTTTACTTGGATTTCTGCATAAATTAGTCATCAAATTTGATCTGATCTTCATCTAAGTCACAACAATAGACAGACATAGTGTGCTTGTCTATATTGAATACATCATTTAAACATTGTAGGTTGGAAAAATGATGTGAACCCCTAGGCTAATGACTTCTCCAAAAGCTAATTGGAGTCAGGAGTCAGCTAACCTGGAGTCCAATCAGTGAGACGAGATTGGAGATGTTGGTTAGAGCTGCCTTGCCCTAAAAAAAACACTCACAAATTTTGAGTTTGCTATTCACAAGAATCGTTGCCTGATGTGAACCATGCCTTGAACAAAATAGATCTCAGAAGACCTAAGATAAAGAATTGTTGACTTGCATAAAGCTGGAAAATGTTGTAAAAGTATCTCTAAAAGCCTTGATGTTCATCAGTCCACGGTAAGACAAATTGTCTATAAATGGAGAAAGTTCAGCACTGTTGCTACTCTACCTAGGAGTGTCCATCTTGCAAAGATGACTGCAAAAGCACAGCGCAGAATGCTCAATGAGGTTAAGAAGAATCCTAGAGTGTCAGCTAAAGACTTACAGAAATATATGGAACATGCTAACATCTCTGTTGACGAGTCTACTATTCGTAAAACACTAAACAAGAATGGTGTTCATGGGAGGCAACCACGGAAGAAGCCACTGCTGTCCCAAAAAAACATTGCTGCACGTCTGAAGTTTGCAAAAGTGCACCTGGATGCTCCACAGTGCTACTGGCAAAATATTCTGTGGACAGAGGAAACTACAGTTGAGTTGTTTGGAAGGAACACACAACATTATGTGTGGAGAAAAAAAGGCACAGCACACCAACATCAAAACCTTATCCCAACTGTAAAATATGGTGGAGGGAGCATCATGGTTTGGGGCTGCTTTGCTGCCTCAGGGCCTGGACAGCTTGCTATCATCGACGGAAAAATGAATTCCCAAGTTTATCAAGACATTTTGCAGGAGAATGTTAGTGTCACGTGTGCTCCCTTTCCGGCCTCTAGGTCACCAGGCTGCTCGTTATGGCGCACACCTGTCACCAGCGTTACGCGCATCTGCGCATAATGACACTCACCTGGACTCCATCACCTCCTTGATTACCTGCCCTTTATATGTCACTCCCTTTGGTTTCTTCTCCAGTCGTCATTGTTTCTATATCTGTGTCATGTTGGTGCGCTGTTTGTGTTTCTTGTTGTGTTCGTTTATTTATTAAATGCATTCACTCCCTGAACTTGCTTCCCGACTCTCAGCGTACATCGGTATAGTTAGGCTATCTGTCTGCCAATTGAAGCTCAACAGAAGTTGGGTGATGCAACAGGACAACGATCCAAAACACAGAAGTGAATCAACAACAGAATGGCTTCAACAGAAGAAAATACGCCTTCTGGAGTGGCCCAGTCAGAGTCCTGACCTCAACCCGATTGAGATGCTGTGGCATGACCTCAAGAGAGCAGTTCACACCAGACATCCCAAGAATATTCCTGAACTGAAACAGTTTTGTAAAGAGGAATGGTCCAAAATTCCTCCTGACCATTGTGTAGGTCTGATCCGCAACTACAGAAAACATTTGGTTGAGGTTATTGCTACCGTAGGAGGGTCAACCAGTTATTAAATTCAAGGGTTCACATACTTTTCCCACCCTGAACTGGGAATGTTTACACGGTGTGTTCAATAAAGACATTCAAATGTATAATTGTTTGTGTTTTATGGGTTTAAGCAGACTGTGTTTGTCTATTGTTGTGACCTAGATGAAGATCAGACCAATAAATGTATGACCAATTTATGCAGAAATCCAGTTATTTCCAAAGGGTTCACATACTTTGTCTTGTCACTGTACATGATTTTTATGATATGGAAATGTGAAGTGCACATTTGGACTAACAGGTGTTTGGCTTGCTTTTATGACATCAAAGCAGTATTTATTATAATCCTCAACGTCTCATCTTTCAAAATACTTAGAGTCCTCTTTATTTACAGCATTTCCCTAACTCACACATCAATATTTTTTACTGTACAGCCACTGCAAACTTAATTTCTTAATTTAAAGGGAATTTATTGAATTGCTTGTAACCCAATTGAATAAATGTGAAAAGTAGGTTGAGTGTTGAAATAAATAGGAAGCCATTTGAAATATAAGTTTGTTAATAATCAAAAATACCAGTAGCATTGAATCATATATTCGGGTTTCAACCAAATATATATTTTTTTCAATTGAGGAAACCTAACTCATTCATTTGTAACCAGTTGAAGTAATTTATTTTTATGTTGATCCAAATAGTCATTTTTTACATTTTGTGTGTGTGTGTGTGTGTGTGTGTGTGTGTGTGTGTGTGTGTGTGTGTGTGTGTGTGTGTGTGTGTGTGTGTGTGTCCGGGAGCTGCTGTTTGTCTGTTGTTGTGGTTGTGCTCTGGGACAAAGTGCGGTTAATCGGGTCAGACAAATGATTTACACAAGTCATGAAGGACTCTGCTTTAAACAGAACACCACAGGGGCTGGCACGTGAGAAAGAGGAATGTGTATGTACCAGGTGGTAGTGTGTAGTGTGTATGTGTGTGTGGTGCGTGTGTGCTAGCGTGCGTGCGTGCATTTGTATGCTTGCGATTGTGCAAGAGAGAGCGCAACTTTATATTTTGTTATGCAGGTGATGTCTTAATATACTGTACATGTTATGTCCATACATGTCTTTGAGTGTGCATGCAACTGTATCCGAAAGAGTGGTGGTGATATGTCTATGTCAAAAGGTTCATGGGGATCACTTCCTAAATATAAGGAAAAGGCAGGGATACAGGGCTTCTTGCATTTGCTGGATAGCTTGCTAACTTGGGACACATCTGTCTGAGTTCACACACATCGTGGAGATTTATGAAGCTGTTTGTGGGGAATGTTGAGCTCGCCCAACATTAAACTCACAGTGACAATGTTTGCTGCTGTGTTAAAGAAACTATTAGAGCGCTGTGATTTTAATGATGTTCTAAATGATACCATTAGAGACGGTTAACCCTGCGTTGTCCAGCTGATCAGTATCCGCTACCACACGTCAACAACCTTTTAGCTGGGGGTCAAAAGTTCAGGAAATCGACCTCTGCCAAGCCTACTTGCAGATGCACATGGATGAAAAGTCAAAGCAGCTGCTGACCGTCATGACACACAAGGGCCTCTTCGGGTACTGTTTTCTACCGTTGGAATCATAAGTGCACCAGGCTGTTCCAGATGACGATGGACCAGATCTTGAGTGCATTGCCAGGAGTACAATGCTACCTGGAGGACATCCTCATTACTAGGAAAGACAAAGAGGACCATCTCCAGAACTTGGATGAGACCTTACAGAGATTGAAGGACTACGGACTGCGAGTTCTTAAGTACAAATGTGCATTCTTCCAATCATCTGTTGAATACCTTGGACACGTCATCGACACTACAGGCTTCCACAAGGCTCCGTCCAAGGTCAAGGCTATATTGGAAGCCTCTGCTCCTCAGAATGTGAGCCAACTTCTTTCTTTCCTGGGGTTACTGCCTTACTACAGACGCTTTATCCCGGGCTGAAGCCGAAGCTGAAGCCGCTGCATCAGTTGCTTTGTCAAGATAAAACATGGAAATGGACAGAACAATGTGATGAAGCATTCGGGAAAATCAAGGAAACACTCCTGAAATCTGAGGCACTGACACACTTCGACCCGTTATTGCCCCATCCAACTAGCTTGTGATGCTAGTCCATATGGTGTGGGAGCAGTCGTGTCCCATATCATGCCTTTTGGTGAAGATAAGCCGATCGCATCCGCATCGAGGACATGAACAACACAGAAAGAAACTATGCACAGATAGAACGAGAAGCCCTAGGCATAGTTTTTGGAGTATGTAAGTTTCACCAGTATCTGCACGGCAGGAAGTTCATCCTTCTTACAGATCATTGCCCGTTGACGAGCATCTTTGGACCGCATACTGAGATTCAGTCACTTGCTGCAAGCAGAATGCAAAGGTGGGTTTGGTTGTTGTCAGCACGCACCTATGCCATCCAATACCGCAAGTCAGAACTACACTTCAACGCAGATGGACTTTCCAGGTTACCACTACCTGTGGTCAAGCCGGGGGTCACGCCAAATTGGCATCTTCTACTTCAGACAGGTGGAAAACGCACCAGTCACTTCAACATAAGTGCGGAGAAACACCAGAAACGTGTTATCTGAAATGTGATGGACATCATCAAATGTAGAGCCGCAGGAGATGCTCCGGGAACTGAAATCGTATTCAGAAGAACTGAGCTGAGTACAGTCCGGTTGTTTGCTGTGGGGGAGGAGAGTTATTATTCCGCCTTTGCTGAGGAAACCAGTGTTGTAACAGCAACACTCATGTCATTGTGGAATGGTTCGCATGAAGGAAATCGCACAAAGCTACTTCTGGTGGCCTGGATTTGATAGAAACATTGAGGAGAAAGCAAACACATGTTCCTCATGTCAGAAGGTTCGCAACGTACCTCAACTTGCACCTCTTCATCCATGGGATTGGCCGGAAGAGGCGTGGCAACGCATGCACGTCGACTTCGCTGGTTCAATCGAAGCTAGAATGTTTCTCATGGTTGTTCATAGCAAGTGGCCAAAGGTTGCTATCATGCCATCTACTACAGCTTAGAAGACCAACGAGAAGCTTGGAGAACTGTTTAATCGATTCGGATCACCACTCCAACTCGTTAGTGACAACGGATCGCAGCTGCTGTCCCAAAAATGGCGATGTTCCTACAGGTGAATGGCATACAGTACATCAATTCTGAACTGTATCATCCATCAACCAACGGGTTGGCGGAGAGGTTCGTACAGACCATGGAACATGCCTTAGAAGCGTCTCAGGGTCAAGGGACACTGCACCAACATTTGAACAGATTCCTGCTATCCTACAGGAATATGCCTCACGCAATCACCAAGGCTTCCTCGGCATCATCGCTACTCATGAAGAGTGAGCTACGCAAAAGCTTCGACCTACTCAAACCTCCGAATACAAAGGAGAGCCAAGTCAAACGTCGTGAACTGAGAGCAAAGGACAGAGCTTTCAATCCTGGAGAAACTGTCTTAGCTAGGAACTAAAGTGGGTTCCTACTAGTCATTGCTCAGATTGGCCATGTGTCCTACACTGTCCAGACTAGAGAGGACGTCATCTGAAAAAGGCACACATATCTCTTACTGTTGAGTAAAGCCACACTGACAGAACTGTTACTGGGTGACACTCTGACCCAGCAGTTGTCACCTAGGGGCTCACAGTCACCTACTCAGGACATCGACTCAGCCGCACCCACACAAGTACATGACACGACTGTGGCACAAGCTACTCACATGCCTACACCTGTGTCATCTCCAGTGTAGAGACATTGTTGTTGAGAGTCAGGTTGTCCACCGTTACCCTACGAGAGAAAGGTGGGCACCAAGACTCTTCACTTGTAAGGTTGTTCATAATGGGGACAATTCAAGTAATTGGGGAGGGGATGTGGTGTTTAGAGCTCGCCAGTTTGTAGTCCTTAAAACCAGAAATGAGTTACCTCTGGTTCGTTCAGACATTCCTATGGGGGAAATGAATGGAGAAAGCCTGGGGTTTCGGGATAAACACAGAAAATAAAGTCTGAGGTTAACACAGGCTTAGGAGATCTTATACGTTTTTTTTCTATGAGATAATATCAGTCAGTTAACATGACCTTTATGAATTATGAAGACTTTATGTGCTTTATGTGCTTCAAAATTCACAAAAAGTGACTGAAGAGGTTCTCATAGAACAAAACATGTAAGATCTCCTAAGCCTGTGTTTACCACACACCACACACCTTTCTACTTTCATCCCAAAACCCTCCAAAACCCCCATTTATTTCCCCAAAGGCTTTGGCCAACGCAGAGCATCATGGAAGTTGTACATTGAGATGCATACGTTCTGTATACAGTGCCTTCGGAAAGTATTCAGACCCCTTGACATTTTCCACATTTTGTTACATTACAGCCCTATTCTAAAACGTATATAAAAAAAGTCCTCAGCCATCTACACATAATACCCCATAATAACAAAGTGAAAACAGGTTTTTAGAACTTTTTACTAACTGTTTAAAAATAAAAAACAGAAATACCTTATTTACATAAGTATTCAGACCCTTTGCTATGATACTCGGAATTGAGCTCAGGTGCATCCTGTTTCCATTGATCATCCTTGAGATGTTTCTACAACTTGATTGGAGTCCACCTGTGGTAAATTCAATTGATTGGAAATTATTTGGAAAAGCCTAGACACTAGGTACTTATCTATATAAGGTTCCACAGTTGACAGTGCATGTCAGAGCAAAAATCAAGCCATGAAGTCAAAGGAATTGTCCGTAGAGCTCAGAGACAGGATTGTGTCGAGGAACAGATCTGAGGAAGGGTGACAAAAATTCTGCAGTATTGAAGGTCACCAAGAACACAGTGGCCTCCTTCATTCTTTAATGGAAGAAGTTTGGAACCACCAAGACTTTTCCTAGAACTAGACAACCGGCCAAACTGAGCAATCGGGGGAGAAGGGCCTTGGTCATGGAGGTGACCAAGAACCTGATGGTCACTCTGACAGAGCTTTAGAGTTCCTCTGTGGCGATGGGAAAACTTTCCAGAAGGACAACCATCTCTGCAGCACTCCACCAATCAGGCCTTTCAGGGAGAGTGGCCAGATGGAAGTCACTCCTCAGTAAAAGGCACATGACAGCCCACTTGGTATTTGCCAAAAGGCTCCAAAAGACTCTCAGACCATGATAAACAAGATTCTCTGGTCTGATGAAACCAAAATTGAACTCTTTGGCCTGAATGCCAAGCCACAATTCTGGAGGAAACCTGGCACTATGCCTAGGGTGAAGCATGGTGGTGGCAGCATCATGGTGTGGGGATGTTTTTCAGCAGCAGGGACTGGGAGACTAGTCAGGATCGAGGCAAAGATGAATGGAGCAGAGTACAGTGAGATCCTTGATGAAAACCTGCTCCAGAGCTCAGACTGGGGCGAAGGTTCACCTTCCAACAGAACAACGACCTCAAGCACACAGCCAAGACAACGCAGGAGTGGCTTCGGGACAAGTCTCTGAATGTCCTTGAGTGGCCCAGCCAGAGCCCGGACTTGAACCCGATCGGACATCACTGGAGAGACCTGAAAATAGCTGTGCAGCAACGCTCCCCATCCAACCTGACAGAGCTTGAGAAGATCTGCAGAGAAAAATGGGAGAAACTCCCCAAAATACAGATGTGCCAAGCTTGTAGCGTCATACCCAAGAAGACTCGAGGCTGTAATCACTCCCAAAGGTGCTTCAAGAAAGTACTGAGTAAAGGTTCTGAGTACTTATGTAAATGTGATATTTCTGTTTTGATTTTTTATAAATTAGCAAACATTTCTAAAATCCTGTTTTTCCGTGGATCATTATGGGGTATTGTGTGTAGATTTGATGAGGGAAAAAAACAATTGAATCCATTTTAGAATAAGGCTGTATGTTACAGGCGTTGTAGAGAGGAGACCAAGGCGCAGCGTGTAGAGTGCTCATCGTTGTATATTTTAATGGAAACGAACACTAGACAAAATAACAAAATGACAGCCAACAGTTCCGTCAGGTTTACAAACTAAACAGAAAGCAACTACCCACACCAACACAGGCAAAACAGGCTGCCTAAGTATGGCTTCCAATCAGAGACAACGATAGACAGCTGCCTCTGATTGGAAACCATATCTGACCAAAACATAGAAAACAAAAACATAGAATGCCCACCCACCTATCACACCCTGACCTAACTAAACAGAGAAAACACAGCTCTCCTAGGTCAGAGCGTGACACTGTAACCTAACAAAATGTGGAAAAAGTCAAGGGGTCTGAATACTTTCCGAAGGCACTGCAAACGGTTGAACTGATTCCCGTCTCATCATTTATTGAAATGTTATAAAGACGTGGTTATGAAACCCACGTGACATAACACTATCCACATGTAACTCCACATGTAACACCACTCACATTGCATGCTGATGGAAGTCAAATGAATACCTACTGTACTGTTATGAAGTTATTCTGCTATAATAATACACTTATAATAATATACTGCACCTGAGGAGGGGTGAGGTCGATCATATCCACGTTGATGATTCACCAAGCCAGCAAAGTGTGGAATTACATGTGGATGGACAGCCAATTGTGTTGAAATTGAAAAACACACTTCTATGTTAAATATAGGACTTCAACATGGGCAGTAAGGCAGCTGCAGTTTCATGGCACTGATGATAATCTAATATGAGCAGAAGTTATGCCAATGTCACGCCATACTAAAAACATTCTGACATCCATAGATCATTGTATGGCTTTCAATGGCTATAGATAGATTTAGCCTGATTGACTCCTTCAAAACAGTTAGAATATATGGTGTGGCTCCTCAATTCAGCTTTCAGACTTGAACTTGAGGCTCTTCATGGGGCCTTTTGAAGCATAGGAGAAGATGAGAGAGACTGGGGGTCTATAGAAGGGCCTGCTGGGCCCCTGTGCAAGGTCACAGTAGGTCCCTCCCGTCCTGCCTCATGTTGAGGGGTCCCGCGCAGGGTGCTGACGGGGGAATGACATCACCAGGGGGCCTTTTGTCCCTTTTTTTTGGACTGTTGGAATTTGCACACAAAGGCCGTGTGATGCTCTATCTCCACATCTGAGTGGACACAGCACTTTTGAAAAGCCCTAACAAGATTAAACCAACGGGCAATCAGCTGTCAGTCCACACACACACAGTACTGAGAACTAGCTACTGAGAATCCCATAGAAACTAAAGCCTACTGGCCAAACCACCTCCCAAAGCCACCTCCCATCTCCCACACCCACACGCAACACTCGATCTAGGGACGTGTACACAATAATTCTGGTGACTCTTCCACTTCAGGACATGTTGTAATTGATTTTCATTGGTAATAGAAATTCTCCTTTCTGTTGGGTTGGAAGAGCACTTTTCCTCTAGTGTAATTTGTCTGTGTCTTACTGTGTGTCCATCCCTGTCTGTGTTCTACTGTCTTAATATCCTGTAATATGTGTGTGCTTGTGTTCCCCTCTCTGCTAAGGGTATGGTTTCCTGTAGCACCCCTAGGTGCGTAGCTATCCCATTACATCACTGGCATGCAGCCCAGTCTCTGAGCACGCTGCTGAGGGGACACAAATCAAGGTCATGCTAGAGGAATCAACCAATCCTCTTTAATTTCAAAGAATCTCTCTCCTGTCCTGTCCCAGTACACTTGACCTTTGTCGACGTCTTTATAAATAGATGATTGGTAGGTTGTTTGGTAGAAGGTTAGCCTGTGTTGCTCAACTCGAAATGTTGACGTTTCTCTGCACTCCAGCATGCCATCACGAAAGAAAATAGTTTTCAAATGATATTGCTCAAGTTAACTTTCTCTGAATTTGAACTTTCAAATAGAATGTACATGAGCTTCATGTTCTTAGAAAAACACGTTGATGTGTTAACCCTTGTTTCATGTGTTGGTTATGCAACTTCTGTCTTGCAACACCACTACGAATTTCTCTAGGAAGATCATTGTGATACTCACTTCATGAATATTACCCCAAAATGATGTTTATTGGGGGAACACTGTACTGTATGCTTACACAGATTTGCACAACATCTGATAAGAATGACAGTTTCTGTTTTCTGAAACGATATTTCACAATGGGTGACATGGAGCGAATTTTCCTATGCTGTTTGAAGTATAATGAATTTGAGATACACTACATGACCAAAAGTATATGGACACCGGCTCGTCGAACATCTCATTCCAAAATCATGGGCATTAATATGGAGTTGGTCCCCCCTTTGCTGCCCAAACAGCCTCCACTCTTCTGGGAAGGCTTTCCACCAGATGTTAGAACATTGCTGTGGGGACTTGCTTCCATTCAGCCACAAGAGCATTAGTGAGGTCGGGCACTGATGTTGGGCGATTAGGCCTGGCTCGCAGTCGGCATTCCAATTCATCTTAAAGGTGTTCGATAGGGTTGAGGTTAGGGCTCTGTGCAGGCCATTCAAGTTCTTCCACACCGATCTCGACAAACCATTTCTGTATGGACAGGAAAGGGCCTTCCCCAAACTGTTGCCACAAAGTTGGAAGCACAAAATCCTCTACAATGTCATTGTGTGCTACAGCGTTAAGATTTCCCTTCACTGGAACTACGGTGCCTAAACCGAACCATGAAAAACAGCCCAAGACCATTATTCCTCCTCCACCAAACTTTACAGTTGGCACTACGCATTGGAGCAGTTAGCGTTCTTCTGGCATCCGCCTAATTCAGATTCGTCCGTTGGACTGCCAGATAGCGAAGCGTGATTCATCACTCCAGAGAACGTGTTTCCACTGCTCCACAGTCCAACGGCGGCAAGCTTTACATCACATGGTATTGCACATGGTGATCTTAGGCTTGTGTGCGGCTGCTCGGCCATGGAAATCAATTTCATGAAGCTCCTGACGAACAGTTCTTGTGCTGACGTTCCTTCCAGAGGCAGTTTGGAACTTGGTAGTGAGTGTTGCAACTGAGGACAGACGATTTTTACGCGCTACACACTTCAGCACTCGGCGATACCTTTCTGTGAGCTTGTGTGGCCTACCATTTTGTGGCTGAGCTGTTGTTGCTCCTAGACATTTCCACTACACAATAACAGCACATACAGTTGACCGGGGCAGCTGTAGCAGGGCAGAAATGTGACAAACGGACTTGTTGGAAAGGTGGCATCCAATGACGATGCCACGTTGAAAGTCACTGAGCTCTTCAGTAAGGCCATTCTACTGCCGATGTTTGCCTATGGAGATTACAGTGCTGTACACAAGATCTGATAAGAATGACAGTTTCTCTTTTCTGCAACTATATTTCACAATGGGTGACATGTAGGGAATTTTCCTATGCTGTTTGAAGTATAATAAATTGGAGATACAATTTGAGATGTATTTTTATTTATTTATAGAGGCTCTGATCAAGTAACATCTTTGTGTTTTAATTTGTATGTGTAGAACAGTGGGGGGGGGGGGCAAAACACTCTAAAAGGGACCCAGGTTTTTAGCCAAAAGTGTATTTGAGTTCTCTTAATGATATGAGTCTGAATGAGCAGGATGTCATCACAGCTATTCAACGTTCATTTGCTTCCAGACGACCTGCTTTGTGCGACCTGCTTTGTGTGTGTGCGGTGACCGTAAACATCTCCAGATCTGAAGACATGTGGATGTGTGTTTACATGTGTACTCAATAGACTGAAAGATAATCTTCAATTAAACATTAAAGAAGGACAATACAGTTAGAATGACTCTGGCTTTTCTCATCTTCAAACACTGATATGATGTCTTTTAAGGATCTTTCAAGAAGATGCATTTGATACGAATCTTATCACCACTGGATGAAGTTGTGAAGTGACTTGAATCATGTTACGTCTCTAGTGAACTAGGCTATAGGGAATCATTTATACAGTCATTTGTTCAGTGAATTTTTGTCTTGGCAGAAGACAGATTGACAGATTGTTTCAGTACAATTACATTTTATTTAATGATACAGTATTTGCCAATGTCAATTTTTTGGGGGGGGGCAATTTGCGATATAAAATATTGCTATACTTTGCAAACGTCTGTATTATTAAGAACTCTAGTGAGTGGGGATATAAAGTCAACTCTGACAGGACTTGACATGCAATATTTGGGCAGTACCTCTTCCCTTCATTGAGACCTGTGTCATCATATTAAACAGAGAATCTGACGTGAAGCCTTTAATGAGACGGGGCAAACAATAGGGGACTAAATAAGTCAGATCATTTCTTTAATGGCCATCAAGCCCTTCATTAATAAGCCAAGGAAGTTATAGTGCTTTCAATAAGGGTTGAATTAGACAGCTACTGACATCCTTCATATGTTCCTCTAATGTGAGGTTGTACTCAATTGACTGAACACCATCACTTGCTCCTGTATATGTATTTTTCTACTGGGCATTTATTTGTTTAATAAGCATATTCTTTTTTTAAAGGACACTTCTCGCTGAGTAGGCTGTATTTCAAATAGCGGCGATCATTTCTGATCTTAGATGGTACATACGTCACTTAAAGAAGTAAGAGAACTACAAATGATCTAATGAGCACGTCTGCGTAAGATTACTTAGAGAATTTCATTTTGGAACACATGAAGACAAAGCGGGGTCCGGAATTATCGGATCCTTTGATAAAGATGAGCAAAAAAGAGCAAATAAATAATACAAACACTGAGCTATATTGTACGCTTGAATTGAAGAGGGAAGTCCATAAGCACAGATTAAGGATATCAAGGATCTGGAAGGATTCTGCATGGAGGAATGGTCTACAATCCTTGCCAATGTGTTCTCCAATCTCATAAAACATCTGAGAAAAAGGCTCACTATACTCTTAAGGGGAGGGTGGAGGAATATTTAAACAGGGGATCCAATCATTCTGACCCCTATCTTTTTTAGATTTTTTTTGTGTTACTTGTTAAACAAAACCTCTTTCTCTGAGCAATCGTATTAGTATAAAATAATATATTTAAAAAAATGTAACACACAATATAGCTCAGCATTTGTATTATTTATTTTATACAGTCTTTTTTTGCTCATCTTTATCAAGGGATCCAATAATTCCAGACCCCACTGTATATCAAAGTATGGGGGAATCCTCTGCACCCTTCTCCTATCCCAACAAAACCCCATGCGCCCTGGTTAGGGTGTGTCATGGCCCCTGGTTCAGAGGTGACGAGAGGATCAGCAGCAGCCTTGTAAATTAGACCACACTAATTGTTCTTCAGTCCACCTCAATTACAGGCATTCCAGGCCAAGCCCTGATCATCCCCAGCAGGGGTGTAGGCTTGGCCCTAATTGATGTACTCTGTCCAGCCGCATGGCAAATGGCTCAACATAACACAAAAGACAATGCCCAAGGACAGTCAGCCCTTCACCCCTCTGAGGGGCCAAAATGTGGTATGTGGTGCCTGGACACCAACCTCTCCCTCAATGTGAGCAAGACAAAGGAGCTGATCTTTTACTACAGGAAAAGGCGTGCCGAACAGGTCCCCATTAACATCAACGGGGCTGTAGTGGAGCAGGTCGAGAGCTTCAAGTTCCTTGGTGTCCACATCACCAACGAACTATCATGGTCCAAACACACCAAGACAGCTGTGAAGAGGGTACGACAACACCTTTTCCTCCTCAGGAGACTGAAAATATTTGGCATGGGTCCCCAGATCCTCAAAAAGTTCTACAGCTGCACCATCGAGAGCATCCTGACCGGTTGCATCACCGCCTGGTATGGCAACTGCTCAGTATCTGACCATTAGGCGCTACAGAGGGTCGTGCGTACGGCCCAGTACAGGCGGTGTCAGAGGAAAGCCCAAAAAATTGTCAAAGACCCCAGCCACCCTAGTCATAGACTGTTCTCTCTGCTACCGCACGGCAAGCGGTACCGGAGCGCCAAGTCTAGAACCAAAAGGCTCCTAATAGCTTCTACCCCCAAGCCATAAGACTGCTGAACAATTAATCAATGGACTATTTACATTGACACCCCCCATTACACTGCTGCTACGCTGTTTATTATCTAAATGATCTTTTATTATCACTTCACCCCTAGCTAGATGTAAAAATTACCTCAACTAACCTGTACCCCCGCACGTTGACTCGGCACGGGTCCCCCTGTATACAGTCTCGTTATTATTTCAATGTCTTACTTTTTATACGTTTTTACTTTAGTTTATTTGGTAAATATTTTCTTAACTCTTTCTTGAACTGCGCTGTTGGTTAAGGGCTTGTAAGTAAGCATTTCACGGTGAGGTCTACTCATGTTGTATTCGGTGCATGTGACAAAGTTTGATTTGAAAATGTATCTCTTTCTATAGTGTCCAGAGGACTGACTATCGAATGTGTAATAGAGAAATACTATATTACCCATGTTTGGTATCTATCTGAGACTTCTTCCCTGTATGTGTACAGGGTGAACTCTAAATGATTCGCATTGGTGTCACCTCCCACACACAAGCCTTTAGATGCTGTGACACCCTGTGGAGATTGGGCCTGGGTGATCAGGTTACTGTAAACTTGATATAGTTTGATTGGTGGTTGGTTTTAGTTGGGAAGACTTACACCTTCAGATATTATAAATGGAATGAAATCCCTTTGTTCCGTCTCTTATCCCGCATCCGGTGCACGGAGAACCGTTGTATGATATTTTGTCATTTCCCAGGCTTCTAAGCCTCTGGCCCAGTAGGCACCTATTTTTTCATTCTTTAGCTTGTAACCGTAAGATTTGTATGCCTAGATTGTGTATGCTATGTTAATGTCAGTATTGCCTTGTAACTTAAGCTTTATGCCCCGTATATGAATCCAATTATTTTACAAAGTTATTAAATTATACTTGCTTTGATATTCGCTTTTCATGACCATTTCTTGATCTTAGCCAGCTAAACGCATAATACTTGATTGCACGTGGCTTTACTATAATATCAAATGGAGTCAGATAGTCAGGTTTATCAAATGTAGATTGTTTAATATTATTTATCACTACAGGGGTATGACACCAGCCGCGGAGGGGGGTCGCCTGGGTTATAAAAGGAAAATGAAATTATGTATGCTACGGCGCACTGAACACAAAAGCCACTTTGTGATTTAATTAACAAACAAAGCTCATAAAGGGCGGTGTATGTACTGTAGGGTTAGAACGGAGCTAAGTCTGGAGTTCCACGCAGTCTTAAGTCTTTTTGACAGACTTCCTGTTTACTCATAGTTTACAGTGTACACCATCCAACCCAGATCTGGCATAGATTGTGTGATTGGTATATTTTAGGGGCCAATTTAGGACACATGGGCTTCCAAATGTTCACTTTGGGTTAGATTCTATCAGATCTGTGCTAGCCTACACTCGCATAGCGGTTATTATCACTAGCAAAACCACAAACGTCTCCTTCCGTTAGGTTAACGCGGACACTGGATGCAGCGAAACCATTGGATGCAGCGAAACCACCCGAATTTATAATCTGACGAAGTTCATGCAGCCGCGTTACAATGTCAAACACTCGAACGCTTGATGTTCTATTGCCTACACCTCGATTAGACTGATAGGCTATACATTTCCCCCATCCAAATTAACATGAAAACATGCATTATCCTACACCTTCTATCGCCGTTTTGAACTTTTAATGTGGTACGGATAATAAGGAAGGGAGTGGTTTGTGACACAAGAGCAACCGCTCACCTATTGGTCAGCTCATACCTCCAACACCGCCAAAAGATCCACTGTGAGGCGGATGTCTGCCAATGCGGGTTAACGTTCGATCTGATTGAAATCGAGTCCCAGGTCATTCAGTAGTGGCTAAAGATGGAGACAGGACAACAATGGTCCCTCCAGAGAGGTGTCTTTGTCTCAGTTGGCACCAAGATCTGTATACAGTGTATAGTACCTGCGCGTTACATGGAATCAGTAGACAAAATGTCTACATGGACTGATGACATGCTCTCATCACTCTATGTAAGTGTAACAGATGCACACTGCTTACTTAGTGAATACCACATCCTACTGATTCGGCTCATACCGAGGCTCAAACTCAGGACCTCTGCTTTGCAAACACACATGACCGCCCTCCTGAAGTGTATTACCAGTCACGCCAGGGAAAAGCTAGCTCTTCGGCAGCGCTAGTGGGGAACACTTCAGACTGAGGAGTGAGTTTCACACTTCCCCATGTGCTACATAAGGGCCTCCATAGTTCAGAGACACTTTGGATCGGTTCTGAGGAAACTCTCAACTTTGATTGGCTGTCTGGCGGCCTGCTTTGCATTATTAATCGCTGAACCTCCAGATTCATTAGTCTTTCAAAACCTTAATCAATAGGGATTAGCGTCAGTGAAGAAACTCAGCTATGGAGCTTTGATGCTTCCAGAGGTGGAACAAGCCTCAGGTTATAGTGATATCTATTGGCTGGGGCTAAAGCCCATCTGTTTCACCAGGGACAAGGTGATTAGCATGCTTATTGCTGGCTTACAGGTCAGGAGATACTCCACATCTTCCCGCTGATGCTGCCTGTTGGTTTAGCCGCTAGCAGCAGGCTGATTGGTCGACAGAGTGTGTGTATCGCCTGGAGATGAGTTACAATGGAGACGCTTCGATCAGATAAATCCTGATGCCAATGTGTTGAAGCTGCGGACTACGTTTCTATTTCTCTCTCATGCTGGGAGGAAAGGGCGTTGGAGTAACAAGACTCACATTGCGAGATATTAGACGCAAGCAAGGATTTACAGCTCGCGGTGCATCATTACATTTTCAAGTCACGTTTTCTATGCCGAGAAGTGACAACAATCTATCTCACACTTAGCCGTTACGTCAGAGGTGCTCCCTGTGCCCGCATTTTTTTCTTCTCCCTTTAAGTGGATGAGACTGAATACCAGTCCAGTGGATATAAGTGTCATCCCCATGTACGGAGGCTCAAACATACTGTAGATGCTTTGTTGACCCCGGGCCATGTAGAGACGCAGTCAGGAAGCAGTCTGGCCACAGAAGTGCTCGGACTTTGGAGTGACACACATCCAGCCAGCTGCATTCCCCCGTCTCTGGCCTGTCCACACTCTGTCTGAACAAGGTTTGGGCCTTGTGCAGAACAAAGAGAGTTATAGAATATCCTCCGGCAAGCACGTCCTTGCAGTGTGGAATGCCTATTTTTGGTTGGACGGACACATTTTCCCGGGTGAAAGAAAAGAAGAAACTCAGAGAGTCACAGACAGCTGTGGAGCGTAGCTTTAAAGGGCTCTGAAACATGTGGCCGCCTCCTTTGGTGTGCAATAAAACAGGCTATTTGGGTCTACGTAATTACAGTCTAGACGTGCTTCTGCTACTGCACACCAAAGATCTGTGGAACACCATCAGAATCAAGAAAAAGAAGACCGCACACAATCACGTTTGGACAGCAACAGTATGAACTCCGACTCCGTGAGACTTTGCTTCGTCACTGAGTCTTTCACTGTGGTTATGGGAAAGAACCGTCAACTCCTTAAATGGTATAACCTCAAAAACATTTAGAAAACCCCCCTCTCTCTCTCTCTCTCTCTCTCTCTCTCTCTCTCTCTCTCTCCGTTTTTGATATGCAGCATGCCGCATTCTGTGGCTGTCAGTGGTATGTCTGTATAGAGATGAAGAGGCTCCAGCTGTGACCATATTTAATGTGAAGGTCATAAATCTTCAGAACTAGCAAACCCATTTGCCTTTTGTGGTATTGTGGCGCGGGGGAAGACAGATATAGGCCAAACTTGTACTCTTACTCATACGCTTAAGGTCTTCTGCAGGAAAGTCAAGCTTGTGGAAAAAAAATGTATCAAGGAATTGCACTTCCTCATGAAAGTACTTTTAGAAGTTGCCTTCAATCTTGGTCAAATTTCACACTCAAATGTTCAGCACTGATATAGCGATGGCATCCACCTCTGCAATAGCTTCACATATGTTCTGATGTCTAGGGATCAGGAACTGTCATCAATCAAGCATTTTATTTCATCATATAACAGAGGCAATAATGTCAGCTGAGAATATCATGCATAAATTAATCCTATATTGAATAGCTGAAAACGGCATATGAAGTTTAACATGGTTATATGATTATCAGCGCAATCAAAAATAATGTTTAAACAATGACACAGCCATCCATAAGGAACTCTTAAGAGTTGGCACGCTGTGCCAGGTCTAAATGAGTCTCTGTTACGTTTCAGTGGCAAATGGTGGTAATATAATCTTAGTGCAGACACTCAAGTAAATCTGCTTAAACACCATCCTCATTTCCACAGATGGCAGAGCAACCAGAGGTACTGTACAGTGTGGTATGAATATATCAGCTCAGAGCTGTATTTATAAAACATCTCAGATTAGGAGCGCTGATCTAAGATCAGTTTTTCATTTTTAGATCATAATGAATATGATTGTATGGACAGGGGGGGACCTGATCCTAGATCAGCACTCGTAAACTCTGAGACGCTTTATTAATAAAGGCCCTGATAACTTCAAGTCCACGGAGTTGTTCAGTGGATCTCTCATAGATAAAGCCTAGTACCTCTGTGGAATGACATCCAACACTAATGGCTCGATTCAATCTGTAGCACTGAAGAGCTTGGCTACAGCGTGATAGAAATCCAATGTTTCCGTGTTAGCGGTGATTGCGCTCACGGTAAATGCTGCATATGCCGGCTCAATCGGAAGTTACGTTTAAATTGCAATCGTGCTTTGGCGCTAAACTTCAGCAACGCAGATTGAATCGAGCCCTTATTCATCCACTGTAATACTGTCAACATGGGACTAAGTCTCACTACGAATTCTAGGACCCTTTTCATAACACTAGCATGACACAACCATAGCTCGCTCCCTTTGTCTAACAAGCCTTCAGAAATGTGTCTTTGTCAACATTCATCATATTAACATTCATCACTGGAAGAAGGTTCAATAGCGAACATCAATTAAAAGTGTATCTATTATGGTTTGTGAATGGCCCTTCATCATCTTGGGGGATCAGATGGGCCTTAGCTATATGAGTGAAGCAGCGGCATCCTGTCGGGCAGCCATTTATGAAAGACAATGTCCATCAATCAAAGTGTCCCCGAGGGGAGATCTGAAAGGCTTGACATTAGGCAAAACAGTAATCTGACTCGTCCCTATCTCGGAGAGGCCACGTCGTCCCCTGCGCGTCTCTTCTCAGCGGGAGGCTTTAGATTGTGACCATGGATTCCTACGTCAAAGTGGGATTGTGTACGGAGCTACGGAATAGTCCCCCTCACTGAATGACCCTGAAGGAAGAGGCCTAATGGGGAAAATGTCCCACCTCATCACCACCTCCCGTGCTGCCATAATGGAGTGTCCACGACCCTTAATGGAGCCAACCTCCCACCTCAACAGTCCCTATTCACTCACTGTCATCATTCACGGCCATCACTTCCTCAGAATGTAATGGTTTCAGAGGCTCCCTTTTATCCCATTGTCTCCAGGCCTCTGTGTCTCCTTCCCATTCGGAACCCCGAAATGGAAAAATAGCCCTGTTAGCAGGGCTCGGGGCCTGACCTCTGAGCCCCTCCAGAGGAGTCTCCTTCAGCTTTGTTTTGGGGCTCTGTCCCCCACCGTCCCCCTTGCCAAGGCGAATCAGACCCCGGTCAGCTCACGGAAAGAGGGAGCCACTGGGGGTCGCATTGTTTTCCCATACATTATATAGACAAGTGGGCCCAAAGTGGACACTTACGCTCCTCATAGCCATACACTCCAGGGACAATGTCCACACAAAGTGACAGCTCCTATTGGGAGAGGAATGCATTTGAATTGAGAGAGTGGTTCAAAGAAGCACACCAGTAAACCAACAACGACATGGGAATATTCGATAGGAGAACACCGCCAGTGCGTTTTCCATCCGTAGTATTATGGAACATTTAGGGGCCCCACATCAAATGCAATAATATTAGTTAATGCAATAACCCCTTTAAATTGGTCATCAAAAGTGATGTGAAATGTGCTACAACTTTGGCTGTGTTCTCTGCGTCACGTGACAAAGATGCACCTTGAGTGAATCCTCACCAAGTCAGTATCTTCCCTTCCACACACTCCCCAGTCCCCAGTAATTCAACAGAGGCAGATGGGGTGATCCTTTAGGGCTCGAACACATCAATTGCGTTTGCCTGCCAAGAGCACTTACGAACAAAGTGCGAACCAATTTTAAATGTAGAATCGCCCCAAAATTAGGTCAGTCAGACGTCAACAGCACGCTGAACGATCGGTAGACGAACGGGAGATCCACATTTGGTGTGACGTGTGCGACCCTTTAGGGCAGGCTGATGTTCAAGGCAGGGAAGCCAGCCACACTCAGTCTGTGGGACTCTGGTTCTGGCTCTGTGCTTTAGGTGGCAGAAGAGAGCCAGGGGAAGAGGGCTTAGTTAGTTAGACCTCACAAGCAGGGTCTAGCAGTAGGGGCGGAAGGCTACGAGAAGAGGGCTGGGGAGTGATTAGGAGGCATCTGAGAGGCCACATGGGACATGAACCTGCTTCACTACACACTACACACTACACACTACACACAACCCTGTTCCCGCCATGGCACTGCACCAAGGATTAACACAGTGGCTTGGCTTGGCAAAGACGGTCCAAATCCTCTCATGTACACACGACCTGCTCAGTGATTATATGTTCATTGAAGTTCATTTAAATTAGTGTGCAAAGACTAATTCAGAAGATAGTAAGAAAGGGCTGTTCCTCACTCACTTAATTTCCAATTAGCTCCTCTCAGCCATGTACAGTGTTTAAGTTCCATAGCCTATAGGAGGTTTAGACCTACAAAAGTATCATCAGCTCTTTAAAGGTACAGAACGAGACCAAACTATAGAATTGCACCCATACTAATGAAGGTTCTTATAATCCCTAACAGATGGTCTTTAATAAACTAAACAACTTTTAGAGTTGTAAATGACCATCAATATGTTCAGGTTTGAACATGTTTTTTTTAACCTGGTCTGAACATGGCCACGTGGAGCAGACGCTTTTATTGGTACTTACAGCCATGCATACATAGATTTTACGTACGGGTAGCCCCAGGAATCAAATCCACTACTCTTGGCATTGCAAGCACCATGCTCTACCAATTGAGCTACAGAGGAGGTATATTGCCTCCAATTGTATTGTACAACGGAACTCTTGAAGATACATGTTTTGCTTGAACTCTTTAGTGCAGTGGGCTAAATCAGGGTCGCATAGACTGTTTCTTGTTGGTCCTAAACAAATCTAATTTGAAACAAAAGTATACACCTCACATACATGGTTATGGGCTTAAAAAAAGAAGACACTTGTACCATGTCAGATATACTGTAGAGTTAATATGTATTCCATTTTGAGTTTACATCCCAATGTTACACTTTATATACGTCACAGAAGACGGAAATATAACAAAACTGTTTGACAGAGAAACACCAGATTTTCATCATGAAAAAAAAGAGGTACGTTTATTAATAACGAAATAAAAAAAAAATAGCGAAATTAAATAACGAAATTAAAAATATGAGTAACATTCCAGCTATGAGGCCACTAGGTCATTTGTCTACAGGAAAGGGCTACTCCTACAATGAAGGTTAGAATAGAGCATTTACACTGTAGCTCTATTGACTACAGTCCACTACCTAGAGGAGCTCCTGGCAAGCAGCATGAGAAGGTGAACTCTTTGGAGAGATGGAGCTCAATCAGAGTCCCTGGCTGTGTCCCGAATGTCGGCCTATGCCCTATGTAGTGCACTACTTTTGACCCGAGCCCTACGGTCCCTGGTCAAACGTATTGCACTGTATTGGGAATATGGTACCATTTGGGGCTCAGACCTGAGTGTTTTAGTAATAGTCTCCACACAGCCAGTCGGAGGTACCCTCAGTCCAAAGCTAATAAGAGCTTCATACCAGGAAACTATAAATCTCTTGTCTGAATTTTGGCTAAGTAGGAATTAGTTGCTTTCGAGTATGTTTCTCCCCTAGAGGTTTTGCAGATAAAACAGCTGGAGGCGTAATAACGGACAAAGGGTTTCCTTCCTTTGAAAAACCCTGTCAGTGGACAGATACTGGGCAGCGCGTGCATCTGGTCAGGTTAGTGGGGTTCATTCATAATGTGCCATTTTATTACTCACAGTGTGACTACACTGGGGTATGACTTGATCGTGACCTGGGAAAACGCCATGTTTCATTTAGGCCAACTAGACCCAGTTAGAGCTCTAATGAGCCAACACAGGTCTGACCTGTGAGAAGAATGCAATAAAGACAATCAGGTTACTTCTGCTGTCACAGACAGCCTTGCATTCACAGGGATGGTAACCTAATGTAGTAGGCGTAGAAAGACCCCTGAGCTGAGGTTGAAAATACTGTATCCCCGAAAACCGGATGTTAGCGTTTTCTGGTGACGCAGCAAAGGCTACAGGGACGGCAATCTAAACAGCCATTTTACGAGGTTCTGCCGCCTGCCCTCCCCTCTCTACAATAATCTAACATTACAGAGCGTACCCTTGAATATTGTGAACAGTAGCGGTTATATGTCGATGCTGTGGTCTCACACAAGGTATTAGGAGCTCTTTGATCACTACATGGGGCCAGAAACTGAAATCTAAGCTGCTTCTGTAAACAAAAAGCTTACTTCAAGAGTAAAGTTTTTGGGCTGCTGGGAAGAAAGAGTGTTTGAACTGGGGAATTAATGAGAGCAATACAATGCTCTGTGGTGTGAAAATGTTCTCCCAAAGAGGACTTACATGCTGACCACACCAATTGCACCGTGTTCAAGCGTTCCGAAATAAATGTAAACATACATGTTATTCAATCATTGCACCCACACTGCTCACGCGCGCCAATGAGCGCCTGCGTTGCCAAGCGCTAAAATAGAAGTCAGTTCTATTTGTGACGCTGAACGCGGTGCAAGTCCTGCCTCTCCCATCTCCTCATTGGTTTATAGAAGCAGATACCCACGTGCCATCTCCTCATTGGTTATACCCACGTGGGCGATTGAAAGATGAACTGAGTTCAGTCGGTCATCGTGGTAACTATGAATGTTAGACGCCAATCGCCATATAAAGTCCAAAGAAGAAAAAGCTTGGAAAGAGGAGAGATAACTAGAAACAATTCGGTTGACCATTTTATGTGTTGATTAATTGCCGGAGCAGAGGACCTTGTGCATTTCAGGTAAAATAACAACTCAACGTTTATATCCCAGGACAAATTAGCTAGCAACAGCAAGCTAGCTAAATAGGACAAATTAGCTAACAAACGCAAGCTAGCTAGCTAAATTGCCATAAATGTTTAATGCTTTTTGACCTGTCCCCAAATTAATATAATTGGTTCAGAGTTTGTTTTGATATTTCAACCTGGGTATCATGATTGCGTTTGGTGAGGGGAGGACAAAATCAATTTGCGCACGATGGCGCACGTGCGTGGCCGGTTTGGATACAGTGTAAGAGAAAGCTTAGGTAAATCTCTTCATGTGGGCCACATACAATCTGGTTTAAACACCTTGGCCTCTCTGCTGTGACACAGGGCACTTAGCTATGACTGTGAGAAAGACTTTAGGTTTAAGTGGAAACAGATTGGTTTAAATACAGGTCCTAATGATGGATTCCACTCATGACTCAAGTAATGAGGCTGTTACCATGTTGCCACTGGACCTGGCTGCAAGGTCATTGGAAGGTGAGTTTTCCTGCTATGAGCACTCTGATTTCATTGAGTAGAGCGATCATTTACTTAGAGATCATTTGCCAAGCTTTTCTTATCAATGTTTCAGTTTTGAGAATCTGGAACAAAGGTGGGCTTGACTGATACATGCAATGCATACATGCTGTTACTGTACGCCTCCCTCTAAACACACCCCCTACCTCCTGCCTCTCGCAGTTGGCGTCTACCGTCATGGAATTTATTATGTCATCGACAACACACACAGAGTACACATTCTCACCTGGTTTCCAGGGCAACCCAACCACAGTAGTGGGTTGCCGTTTCCTTCCTGCTTATGTCACACGATTTACTCAGTAAAAACCTTAATGCGTGTTTTTCAAGTTGGAAAGCAGTAACCAGGCGCAAATCACTGTATATCTACATTTTTATCAAAAGCAGTAGTTTTTCTTACAGGGAGGAAATAATGTCCGCAACTGTCCAAACAATGAAAGAATATCAAGCATAATGTAGTTAACCTAGCTAGAAGTTCTGAGAGGGTTTGCTTTTTCTACTGAGAATATAGCCTACCTACCAGCAGTGTTAGGATATGTGGTAAAAGCTGGGCATATTTTGCAATAAACAGAGGACACTTTGTATCAGGAGTTTAGGAACAGCAGAATATGGAACAGTGAACACAAAAACACAGCCCCCCCCCCACACACACACACGCACATACTACTAAACCACTTGTAAGAACTGGCTCTGACTTCCAAACAGTTGGTAATGGCAGTTCATCAAGTCTTTACTTGGCTCAATGCTCAATCCTTTTATTTCTCTGGCTCGTGACAGCAAACCATGGCTTGACTTTCCTCTCTTCAATAACACACACACACACACACACACACACTTAGACCACACACTCTTGGCACTTGGCCAGGCCTTATGTGTGACTGGCATGACTGGGTATCTCCATGGCAACAGGAATGCTGGCAGGCAGTGTCATGGGAGCAGCTGGTAGGTAGTGGCAGATTAGTCCCCAAACAGATTTACTGGTAGTCAAGTATTATACTGTGCACTCTGAATACTTGAAGAAGAAATAAAAGAAGAAAAGGATCTATTAAACGTGAAGAAAAACAATAAAAGATTTGTAATAGCCCCACTGAGTAAAAACAATCTGCCAATCTGTCTAACTGGTCAATCTGTCATTCTGCTCAGCAGGAGATTAGTTGAGGGTAAGAAAAGGCTGTATACATATTAACAGAGATTTGATGAAAGATATCAACTGCCTCTAATAGTTTTGAGAGCACTCTGGTGGATGTGGAATCTTCAGACAAGATTTACTAATCGGTCCCCTAAATTAAATCTCTGGAGCAACTGCATTTTATATGCAGCGCTAATGTAATTTACATGGGCTCTCGTGCTAATTGAGGATGAGCCAGCCACATTAAATAGATGTCATGTCGTTTTTTATTTTTTATTCATCTCCTCAGGTAGATATATTGCCATGTCCAGACAATTGACCAGGGCACTGTGAAGCAAGCAAATCATTCTTTGACAATTTAAGATTTAAGTGAGAGCTTAGTTGACTGGAGAGATGGTGTAAGTTTAGATGTACTATACCAGCTTTATGCACTTCTAGCAAGCAAATCTTGCAGTGTGTGCAATGGTCCTGTTTTTTTTTTATGTCTGTATTTCAGTACAAGACCTTTACAATTGCTACAGTATTCCTGAACAAATACACACTGACTGCAAACACAACCCAGTGGGCACACTACATAATTTCAACATGGGTAATTGGGTAATATTTTGTTGAGACCTTGAGAACATTTGACGTTTTAGGTGCTCCTAACCAATAAACCAACAGTGCTATTTTGTTCTTTTTTTCACATTGTTTGTAACTTTTAACTTTTTAACTTATTTCGTACATAGTGTTGCTGCTACTGTCTCTTTTCTTTTTTATCCCTTTTTTATCCCCAATTTTGTGGTATCCAATTGGTAGTAGTTACAGTCTTGTCTCATCGCTGCAACTCCCGTACAGACTCGGGAGAGGCGAAGGTCAAGAGCCGTGCGTCCTCCGAAACAGAACCCAACCAAGCCACACTGCTTCTTGACACAATGCACAATGCCAGCCGCACCAAAACGCCGTACACCTGGCGACCTGGTCAGCGTGCACTGCGCCCAGCCCGCCACAGGAGTCGCTAGTGTGCAATGAGACAAGGATATCCCTGCCGGCCAAACCCGCCCTAACCCGGATGACGCTGGGCCAATTGTGCGCTGCCCCATGGGCCTCCCGGTCATGGCCGGCTGCGACAGAGCTCAAACCCAGAATCTCTGGTGGCATAGCTAGCACTGCAATGCAGTGCCTTAGACCACTGCGCCACCCGGGAAGCCTGCTACCGTCTCTTATGACCGAAAATAACTTATGGACATCAGAACAGCGATTACTCACTTCGAACTGGAAGAATCATTTTTCTTTTTTTTCTTTAAGTGAGTTGAATTTCCAATGTGTTATCACTATGCTTTCAACCATCTAAAATTACAACCAAAATCCAATAGAAAAACCATGTCTGATTTTTGGTTTAGTTGTCACCCAAATGCCTATCATTGCGCTTTTAACCATTTAAAAGCACAGCAAAGTTCAAATGGGAATACAATGTCAGATATTTTGTTTATTTAAACAACAGATTAATGTGTTATCATTGTTTTTAGTCTAATAGCAGAACCAAATGACCTGGATTGCAGATGTGATAACATTAAGTAGTCCCGTGTGGCTCAGTTGGTAGAGCATCTCAACCAAAAATCTAAATGAAAGAATAAGACTAAATCAAATCAAACTTTAAATGCAATTAAAATAAAGTCTGATTTGATTTAGTCCTATTCTTTAACTTTGATTTTTGGTTGAGATGGAGACGTGAATCCAACATATCAATTATTAATTTGTAGACAAACTGGAATTAAAGCCAGACTAAGTCTATGGCACAGATGGAACTCTCCAAGCAGAAGATACATCTCCTTCAACTGTAGATTTTTGGTTACATTGACAACCAAACACAATTCAAGATCACTAAATATCATTACATTTGAACTCAACCAGAGCTTGAAACCCTAAGCCTATTGTATTGTCTATTTTTTGTTTAATTCGGGGTTGGATTGAAACAATAACTGTTGATGACACTGTTCACATTTCATCTGCTCTGTTAAACCTACCCTTTGGAATGACTTGGAAAGCAATAGTGAATGTATTTTGTTTTTAAGAGGAGATCTCTCAATACTACTGTAATTATCACGATAGCACGTTGGTAATAGTCAGTGACAAATATCATAGCTTAAAACCTTGGATGGGAGACCAAAGGGTAGCTGTAGATAGATCAGTTATCTTTTTCTGATAGTGGGTGCAATGTTGAAAATCTGACATTGTTTTAAAGGTACAAATTCAACATATTTTATACAAGATTTGTATATGTTGAAATTTGGTAACCATGATGACATAATCCTGTGATAGAAATGTCACCCTCAAAACAACATTTTACATCGATGACAAAAAAAAAATCAAATGTATTTTCCACATAAATGTAGATTACACGTCAGAATACGTTGACAAATTACGGTGAAACAACGTTGATTCAACCAGTTTGTGCCCAGTGGGAAGCCAATGAAAACTTACATTTACATTTTAGTCATTTAGCAGACGCTCTTATCCAGAGTGACTTACAGCAGTGAATGCATACCTTTCATAGATTTTTTTTTTTCTGTGCTGGCCCCCCGTGGGAATCGAACCCACAACCCTGGTGTTGCAAACACCATGCTCTACCAACTGAGCTACAGGGAAGGCTAACTTGACCTCTGAATTCCCACAAAGCTATTGGATAACAAAGACCGATTCTCACTGACCATGATCTGCAAACACATTTCTCATATGAGTATAAGACTATAAGATCTTTGAAGAAATATGGCTGTGAGACGCCATTCAAGCCGGAGTCTAAATGAAACAGCTCCTGCCTGTGTTGAGTAATAGTCTCAGATGAGACACCCTGTTTCAAATTCAGACAGAGTGAGACTGTCTCAGAAGGCTTGCTATCCATTAGAGCATTTTATGTCTGCCATTGCTGTGATTTATGGACTTTTACAGCATCCTCACAAAAAAAAGCATTAGAGAAGTATGCTGTACAGCTGGCGTAATGGCCAGGCTCACTGCTACACGAGTTAATGAAATCCTTAAATATGCTGATAGACAGCATAAAGGCCTTTGTGCGATGATGTGGCCAAGGCTTGCGTAACAGAGACAGCCTCCATCCCAAATACCTACCTTTTCCCTTGATAGTGCACTACTTTTGTCCAGGGCTCATAGGGCTCTGGTCGAAAGTAGTGCACTACAAAGGGAATAGGGTGCCGTTTAGGATGACAGCGTAATAGACAGGTAGGCCTTTGAAGGTACTGACAGGAACAGAGTTAAATTGTCCATATTTTCTGAAGTCTTTGTTTCATCAGATGAAGTATTCAGTGCACTAAGTCATCTGATGTATTTACACTCCAAGGCAGTAATATTTTCTTGACAGGATCACGTACTGTACCACTTTCAATTTACTGTCATTCACTTCTCACTTCCCTATCGAGACTGAGGACTCTCTCCATGATGCATGGGATTGTGATTATTCTGATAATTTTCAAAAAAATCCCAGGTTATCCAGAAATCCTGGTTGGAGGTTTCCTGAAAACGGAAGCAGGAAATCTGAAATTCTTCAACTTTGGAAAATCTGTGAATTTGGGGAAAGTTACCAGACTTTTGCAACCCTACTTGCAGGCCTGATGTGGCCTGAGGTATAAACTGGGGTAGAATTATGCATGTCTAAAGGTTCAAAGGAAGACTTTACAGGGTACCTCTACAGTGACAAGTGTTTTTACCCCTTTAAGAACAAATCTAAACTTGTTTTTCTGAGAGTGTAATACAATGGCCCAAAACTCAGGCCACATCAGGCGTTCGAGTCACATTATTCTGGCTTGAGAGATGACGTGTACTTCCTATTGGAATCTAGTCAGAATGGGGATATCAAACTTTTGGAACTTTTAACCATCCACAAACTGTATTCAGAATGACCACCAGGGTTGGGAAGACTGACTTATGAGATGACCTTAACCATCTAAACTGGAACAATCATTTCAGTAATGGCTGCAGTAACATATTGGATTAGTTTAGAAAATGTTCGTCATTTATATTTGAGTAACATGAGATTAATTCATTAATCAATCAATCAATGTACATGCACAAACATAGATATTGAAACAAACAATTCTTAATGTTTACCTGCAATAGAGCGTTCTGGGAAATATGATAATAATGGGTGTGATTTTGATTCAAAGCCATGTGTATGAGTTTCAGGGACCTGTATTAGGGTAAAACTAGGCCCTCAAAATAAGGCCTTATGAAATACGTATGGTATTGTGTTGAATGAAAATGCATTTTAATGATTACACATTCACTTAGGATCTCACTTGGTGATGTCCATAGGACTGAAACTGGATGAATGCAACAACCGCTTTCAGTGTTGATTTTACACTCGCAGTGTTAATAAAAAAAAAATGTAACACAAAATAATTTGCTGTGTACTCCCTTCCTTGTACTATATTGTCACGCCCTGGCCATAGAGAGGGTTTTATTCTCTATTTTGGTTAGGCCAGGGTGTGACTAGGGTGGGCATTCTATGTCCCTTTTTCTATGTTTTGGTATTTCTTTGTTTTGGCTGGCTATGGTTCTCAATCAGGGACAGCTGTCTATCGTTGTCTCTGATTGGGAACCATACTTAGGTATCCTTTTCCCACAGGGTTGGTGTGGGTAGTTGTTTTCTGTTTGGTGTGTTCACCTGACAGAGCTGTTGCGTTTTGTTCCACTTTGTTTTTTGTTGCAGTGTTATTAAGTTATTAAGTTATTAAGTTATTAATAAACATCATGAACACATACCACGTTGCGCTTTGGTCTACTCCTTCTTCCAAAGATGACCGTTACATATATACGAAGCAGTGGAATCACCTCAACAAATGTAGCACCCATCCAGCCCCTTTCTCCTGAAGTTGATATGTTCATTGTTGGTCAATATTGTAACGCAGCGTTAGGAGGGTTTTGATAGTGGAACATCAACAATAAGGAAAATGAATACTAGACAGAGACTGCATACAGGAATCAAATCAAATCAAAACAAATGTTATTTGTCACATGCGGCGAATACAACAGGTGTAGACCTTACCGTGAAATGCTTACTTACAAGCCCTTAACCAACAATGCAGTTAAAAAAATAGAGTTAAGAAAATATTTACTAAATAAAGTTAAAAAAAAAATATCAAAAAGTAAAACAAGAAAATTACGTAACAATAACAAGGCTATATACAGGGGGTACCGGTACTGAGTCAATGTGCGGGGGTACAGGTTAGTCGAGGTAATTTGTAAAGTGACAATGCATAGATAATAAACAGCGAGTAGGTGGGGTCAATAGTCCAGGTGGCCATTTGATTAATTGTTCAGCAGTCTTATGGCTTGGGGTTAGAAGCTGTTAAGGAGCGTTTTGGTCCTAGACTTGGCGCTCCAGTACCACTTGCCGTGCAGTAGCAGAGTGAACAGTCTATGACTTGGATGACTGGAGTCTTTGACAATTTTTTTGTTTGTTGGTGATGTGGACACCAAGGAACTTGAAACTCTCGACCTGCTCCACTTCAACCCCGTCGATGTTAGTGGGGGTGTCGTTGCGTTGACTATCATTAAATGCAAAAAAAATTATATTGTCAAATCAATTCTCTATGTGTAATTATTCCGTAATTCAACAAATCATGGAATAGTAATTAACTAGGAAGCCGGGGCACCACGGAAATTTTTTGTTTATAGAGTGTCAATTTCCCGAATACAACTCTTCAGATATTTTCATATCTTATCGATTACAGCCACTTATTAATGTATTATTACCTCATCAGTCATATTCTGAATGTCGCAACCCTTGGATATCTGCATGAACCCTAGCCCAGATCTTGAATCAGTGATATACAAATTGGCTTAATTATTTATTTACTAACTAACAATCAATCACAGAATTACATAAACACACAAACAAATAGGTCATACATTGGTTACTGACATGATAGAAAGTCCCTAGTGGGCTAAGCCGATATGACGGCTTGGTAGACAAAGGAATGGGGTGGGGACAGTTCAAGAGTGGGAAACTCAGAGAGGATTCACTGTAATACAGTTGATAACTACACTCGTGAAATAAACTTTTACTTTATCAACTGCTCATTCAAAACGAAATTGCAATTTACATATTTAAAAGTGTATGGCTTTGTTGTCCCTCTCTGCTATCGCCGGTCCGTCTGCTGGATAATAGTTCATCAGAGAGTCTCTGGTTGCATTCCCCAGAAGTTTATTCTTTCGTGGTTGTAGTTCTTATAATGGATACTTCAGAGTACCTTTCGTATTTAAACAGCTGCAGCCTGAATAATTTACTTTAGTTTGTAGATTTCTTAACCAGTTGAGATGTCTGGCTTACCGTGGGTCTCTTTGGCAGAGTTGCCAACCATTTCAACATGTAGCTACCGCTTCATGTTTTCTGATCTAATGTAAATTTTGTTGGAAGTGGCTTTTATACTAGAGTAGAAAAGGGGGCGTTCCATGACGCTGATGTAAATGTCTGTACTCACGGGGTGTGGTCACTGACTGGTTAAAACTTTATATGAAGACCCATACTCTCATTTAGAAGGCTAACGTCACATTTCATCTTTTCAAAAGTATTCCTATACTCAATCATTTATTTTCTACAACATTCAGATGCAAACCCCATAATTGAGAAGTGTATACAACCAAAGAAACAGTCTTCTCCTGTCCTTCATGAGATTACCAAATGAAACAAACTCAACATGACTGTTCCTTAAGTGTCCACAGACCATTTCAACTGCTTGGAAGACAGAAATACTGTTCCAATATTCAAACTTTTGATGTCCATTTGTCTCTCTGTGTTCCACTGTTTACATTCCAATCTCGAACACTACAGAGCATAGAGGCAGCGTATTTTACGAGCGCCATAAAGCGGCCCCTCCCCCCCTCTCTGGACCCACTGCAACCTGACCCTTCAGATCTTCACAGGAGAGTTATGACAGGGGCCTGTTCGGCCCTCCTTTTGGTATAGCCCACAATCAGCTCTTTTGTCTTGCTCACATTGTCCAGGCACCACACTGCCAGGTATCTGACCTCCTCCCTATATGCTGTCTCATCATTGTCGGTGATCAGGCCTACCACTGTTGTGTTGTCAGCTAACTCAATGATGGTGTTGGAGTCGTGCTTGGCCACACAGTCGTGGGTGAACAGGGAGAACAGGAAGGGACTAAGCATGCACCACTGAGGGGCCCCAGTGTTGAGGATCAGCGTGGCAGATGTGTTGTTGTCTACCCTTACCACCTGGGGGCTTCGCGTCAGGAAGTCCAGGATCCAGTTGAAGAGAGCGGTGTTTAGTCCCAGGGTCCTTAGCTTAGTGATGAGCTTTATGGGCACTATGGTGTTGAATGCTGAGCTGTAGTCAATGAACAGCATTCTCACATAGGTGTTCCCTTTGTCCAGGTGGGAAAGGGCAGTGTGGAGTGCGATTGAGATTGCGTCATCTGTGGATCTGTTGGGGCGGTATGCGAATTGGAGTGGGTCTAGGGTTTCCGGCATGATGGTGTTGATGTGAGCCATGACCAGGCTTTCAAAGCACTTCATGAACTACCGACGTTAGTGCAACGGGGCGGGAATAATTTAGGCAGGTTACCTTCGCTTTCTTAGGCACAGGGACTATGGTGGTCTGTTTGAAACATGTAGGTATTACGGACTGAGTCAGGGAGAGGCTGAAAATGTCAGTGAAGACACTTGCCAGTTGGTCCGCGCATGCTTTGAGTACACGTCCTGTTAATCCAAGGTCTTGCTCACAATGGCTACGGAGAGCTTGATCACACAGTCGTTCGGAACAGCTGGTGCTCTCATGCATGCTTCAGTGTTGCTTGCCTCGATGTGAGCATAAAAAGCATTTAGCTCATCTGGTAGGCTCGCGTCACTGGGCAGCTCTCGACTGGGTTTCCCTTTGTAGTCCGTAATATTTTTCAAGCCCTCCACATCCGTCGAGCGTCAGAGCCGGTGTAGTAGGATTCAATCTTAGTCCTGTATTGATGCTTTGCCTGTTTGATGGTTCGTCTGAGGGCATAGCGGGATTTATTATAAGCATCCAGATTAGTGTCCCGCTCTTTGAATGCGGCAACTCTAGCCTTTAGCTCAGTGCGGATATTGCCTGTAATCCATAGCTTCTGGTTGGGAAATGTACGTACGGTGACTGTGGTGACGACGTCGTTGATGCACTTATTGATAGAACTGGTGACTGGGGTTGTATACTCCTCAGTCCCATTGGATGAATCCCGGAACATATTCCAGTCTGTGCTAGCAAAACAGTCCTGTAGCATAGTATCCACGTAATCTGAACACTTATGTATTGAGCGAGTCACTGGTACTTCCTGCTTTAGTTTTTGCTTGTAAACAGGAATCAGAGGGATAGAATTATGGTCAGATTTGTCAAATGGAGGGCGAGGGAGAGCTTTGTATGTGTCTCTGTGTGTGGAGTAAAGGTGGTCTAGAGTTTTTTTCCTCTGGTTGCACATGTGACATGCTGGTAGAAATTAGACAAAACTGATTTTTTTATTTTTTTATTTCACCTTTATTTAACCAGGTAGGCCAGTTGAGAACAAGTTCTCATTTACAACTGCGACCTGGCCAAGATAGAGCAAAGCAGTGTGACACAAACAACACAGATTTACACATGGGATAAACAAACATACAGTCAATATCACAATATCAAAGTCTACATACAGTGTGTGCAAATGTAGTAAGATTAGGGAGGTAAGGCAATAAATAGGCCATAGTGGCAAAATAACTACAATTTAGCAATTAAACACTGGAGTGATAGATGTGCAGAAGATGAATGTGCAGAGATGCTGGGGTGCAGTAGAGATGCTGGGGTGCAAAGGAGCAAAACAATAAATAACAGTATGGGGAAGAGGGAGTTGGGTGGGCTATTTACAGATGGGCTATGTACAGGTGCAATGATCGTTAAGCTGCTCTGACAGCTGATGCTTAAAGTTAGTGAGGGAGATATAAGTCTCCAGCTTCAGTGATTTTTGATTTTTGGGCGTGCTATAGGTGGGTGCTGCTATGGTGACCTGTGAGATGAGATAAGGCAGGGCTTTACCTAGCAGAGACTTATAGATGACCTGGAGCCAGTTGGTTTGGCGACGAATATGAATCGAGGGCCAGCCAACAAGAGCATGCAGGTCTTAGTGGTGGGTAGTATATGGGGCTTTGGTGACTAAACGAATGGCACTGTGATAGACTACATCCAATTTGCTGAGTAAAGTGTTGGAGGCTATTTTGTAAATTACATCGCCGAAGTCAAGGATCGGTAGGATAGTCAGTTTTACGAGGGTATGTTTGGCAGCATAAGTGACGGATGCTTTGTTGCGAAATAGGAAGCCGATTCTAGATTTAATTTTGGATAGGAGATTCTTAATGTGAGTCTGAAAGGAGAGTTTACAGTCTAGCCAGACACCTAGGTATTTGTAGTTGTCCACATATTCTAAGTCAGAACCGTCCAGAGTAGTGATGCTGGACGGGCGGGCGGGCGGGTGCGGGCAGCGATGGGTTGAAGAGCATGCATTTAGTTTTACTTGCATTTAAGAGCAGTTGAAGGCCACGGAAGGAGTGTTGTATGGCATTGAAGCTCGTCTGGAGGTTAGTTAACACAGTGTCCAAAAAAAGGCCAGAAGTATACAGAATGGTGTCGTCTGCGTAGAGGTGGATCAGAGAATCACCAGCAGCAAGAGCGACATCATTGATGTATACAGAGAAAAGAGTCGGCCCGAGAATTGAACCCTGTGGCACCCCCATAGAGACTGCCAGAGGTTCGGACAACAGGCCCTCCGATTTGACACACTGAACTCTATCTAAGAAGTAGTTGGTGAACCAGGTGAGGCAGTCATTTGAGAAACCAAGGCTGTTGAGTCTGCCGATAAGAATACGGTGATTGACAGAGTCGAAAGCCTTGGCCGGGTCGATGAATACGGCTGAACAGTACTGTCTTTTATCGATGGCGGTTATGATATCGTTTAGGACCTTGAGCATGGCTGAAGTGTACCCATGACCAGCTCGGAAACCAGATTGCATAGCGCAGAAGGTACGGTGGGATTCAAAATGGTTGGTGATCTGATTTTAGTTTGCCTGCATTAAAGTCCCCGGCCACTAGGAGAGCCGCTTCTAGATGAGCATTTTCTTGTTTGCTTATGACCTTATACAGCTCATGGAGTGCGGTCTTAGTGCCAGCATCGGTTTGTGGTGGTAAATAGACAGCTATGAATAATATAGATGAGAACTCTCTTGGTAGATAGTGTGGTCTACAGCTTATCATGAGGTATTCTACCTCAGGCGAGCAATACCTCAAAACTTCTTGCATATTACACATCGTGCACCAGCAGTTATGGACAAATAGACACACACCCCCTCCCCTCATCTTACCAGACGTAGCTGCTCTGTCCTGCCGATGCACGGAGAAGCCAGCCAGCTCTATATTTTCCGTGTCGTTGTTCAGCCACATCTCTGTGAAACATAAGATATTACAGTTTTTAATGTCCCGTTGGTAGGATAGTCTTAATCATTTGTTTTCCAATGATTGCACGCTGGCCGGAGGGTAGTTGTGGTTTACCTACTTGTCAGGTAATTCTTCTTCTTCCTCCCCCTTTTTCTCTGTCTTTTCTTCACACTGATGACAGGGATTTGGACTTTGTCTTGACAAAGCAGTATATTCTTCGCGTTGGACATTAAAGAAAATTCGTTGTCCAGTTCAATCTTAGTTGGTCAATTAATCGCTGTTCTGATGTCCAGAAGCTCTTTTCGGTCATAAGAGACGGTAGCAGCAACATTATGTACAAAATGAGTTACGAGCGATGCGAAAAAACAAAGAAAATAGCACAGTTGGTTAGGAGCCCCCAAAACGGCAGCCATCCCCTCCGGCGCCATTGTTATTAAGACTTTATTCTTTAGAAGCAACCACCATCTCAATCTGTTCACACCACAGACAGGAATTTATAAACACCAGTCATGCATCACTAATCAATGATCATCAACTCCAATTTCCACATTTACAGTGTTGCATCCCCAGGCCAACCATATACAGTAGCACTAGATTGCTCTGGCTTAATGAATAATTGACTGTTTATATTAAACCATGTGAAACTTCCACATGTGAAATCATGTGAAAGCATGTGGTTTTGGGTCACTTCACATGTGAGGCTGTTTCACATGAAGTTTCACATTTGGATATCTTTCACATGAGATTTTTCACGAGTCGCTAGGATGTCCCCAGAACACCCCACAGTCGCAGTGTTTTCAACTTACAGTTCCTTCAGAAAGTATTTACATCCCTTTACTTGTTCCACATTTTGTTGTGTTGTAGCATGAATTTAAAATGTATTACATTGAGATTTTGTATCACTGATCTACATACAATAACCCATAATGTCAAAATGGAATTTTGTTTGTCAATTTTTTTGTTGTTATTAATCAAAAATGAAAAGCTGAAATGTCTTGAGTCAATAAGCATTCAACCCCTTTGTTATGTCAAGCCTAAATAAAAATGTGCTTAACAAATCACATAATAAGTTGCATGGACTCATTATGTGTTCATTAATAATGGTTTACATGATTTTTGAATAAATACACCATCTCTGTACCCCACACAAACATTTATTTGTAAGGTCCCTCAATCGAGTAGTGAACTTCAATCACAGATTCAACCACAAAGACCAGGGAAGTTTTTCAATGCCTCGCAAAGGGCACCAATTGGTAGATGTGTAAAAATAAAAAAGGCAGATGCTGAATATCCCTTTGAGCATGATGAATTTGTTGATTAGGCTTTGGATGGTGTATCAATACACCCAGTCACTACAAAGATGCAAGCGTCTTTCCTAACTCAGTTGCCGGAGAGGAAGGAAACTGCTCAGGGATTTCACCATGAGGGCAATGGTGATTTTTAAAATGTTACAGAGTTTAATGGTTTTGATATGAGAACGGAAAATGGAAAAGAAAATGGAAAAGAAAGAAGCCTGTAAAAAATCCTGTTTACAACAAGGCACTTAAATAATACTGCAAAAGATTTGCTAAAGAAATTCACTTTTTGTCCTGAATACAAAGCATTATGTTTCGGGAAAATCCAACACAACACATCACTGAGTACCACTCTTTATATTTTCAAGCATGGTGGTGGCTGCATCATGTTATGGGTATGCTTGTCATCAGCAAGGACTAGGGAGTTTAAATTTAAAAAAAAACGGGAATACAGCTAAGTACAGGCAAAATCCTAGAGGAAAACCTTGTTCAGTCCTCTTTCCAACAGACACTGGGAGACAAATTCACCTTTCAGCAGGACAATAACCTAAAACACAAGGCCAACTATACACTGGAGTTGCTTACAAAGATGACATTGAATGTTCCTGAGTGGCCTAGTTACAGTTTTGACTTAAATCAGCTTGGTGGCTGCTTTAATGCTTGTCAGAGCTAAATGAGCTAAAGGCCCAGTGAAGTCAAAAACATGATTTTTCTGTGTTTTATATATATATTTCCACACTATTAGGTTGGAATAATAGTGTGAAATTGTGAAAATTGTGACAATGCCGTTTTAGTGTAAGAGCTGTTTGAAAAGACTGCCTGAAATTTCAGCCTATTTTGGTTGGATGGAGTTTTGGACTTTCATGGTGACATCCCCATGCAATAAATTAGAGAGTTCCAAACCTCTCTGCCAACAGCTAATTTTCAGTTTCGCCTTTCCCACTCAGACCACTCCCCACAGTCCTGGCACAATTCTTGCTTGAGAAATTGCCCTTTGCTAAGAAGCTATTTTTGTTTATTTTTGAACATTGTAATTGAAAACAATCACAGTAAGGTACTTCATTTTTACCCAGAAATGATTTGATATTGAGATAAAAACGTCTTCATTGGACCTTTAACAAAACTCCCCAGATTGAAGATGAATATAAGCTAGAGTTAGGTCTATGAATAGGTTGTGCCAGCCCCACAAATCAAAATAAAGGAAGGTAGTTCATCTCACCACTGCAGCCATTTGATCTCAATTTGATGTCGATCCTTCCCTGAGTGACTGGAGTTCGCCTGTCACTTTTACTGTTGTAGATTCAATGATGAACTGATCCATCATTGAACCATCCATCAAATCCACTACTTCTTGTTCTTCCTCAAACAATTGCCAACATCTACACAATCAGAATACACCAGATGCATTGTTAGGTAAATAATTAATTGACATTACAGTTCACAAATAAAATAAAATAAAATGTATTTATATTGCCCTTCTTACATCAGCTGATATCACAAAGTGCTGTACAGAAACCCAGCCTAAAACCCCAAACAGCAAGCAATGCAGGTGTAGAAGCACGGTGGCTAGGAAAAACTCCCTAGAAAGGCCAAAACCTAGGAAGAAACCTAGAGAGGAACCAGGCTATGAGGGGTGGCCAGTCCTCTTCTGGCTGTGCCGGGTGGAGATTATAACAGCACATGGCCTAGATGTTCAAATGTTCATAAATGACAAGCATTGTCAAATAATAATAATCATAGTAGTTGTCGAGGGTGCAACAAGTCAGTAACACAAGAGTAAGAGTCAGTTGGCTTTTTCATAGCCGATCTTTGAGAGTATCTCTACCGCTCCTGCTGTCTCTAGAGAGTTGAAAACAGCAGGTCTGGGACAGGTAGCACGTCCGGTGAATAGGTCAGGGTTCCAGCAGGTCTGGGACAACAGGTCTGGGACAGGTAGCACGTCCGGTGAACAGGTCAGGGTTCCATAGCTGCGGGCAGAACAGTTGGAACTGGAGCAGCAGCACGGCCAGGTGAACTGGGGACAGCAAGGAGTCATCAAGCCAGGTAGTCCTGAGGCATGGTCCTAGGGCTCAGGTCCTCCGAGAGAGAGAAAGAAAGAAAGAGAAAGAGAGAATTAGAGAGAGCATATTTAAATTCACATAGGACACCGGAAAAGACAAGAGAAATACTCCAGATGTGACAGACTGACCCTAGCCCCCCGACACATAAACTACTGCAGCATAAATACTGGAGGCTGAGACAGGAGGGGTCAGGAGACACTGTGGCCCCATCCGATGAAACCCCCGGACAGGGCCAAACAGGTAGGATATAACCCCACCCACTTTGCCAAAGCACAGCCTCCACACCACTGGAGGGATATCTCCAACCACCAACAACTGGTTCTCCACATTTATACACAGCAGTGATTTAGAAAATAAAACCATAAAATAAACTGTCACTGTGATGCAGTACTACTACTTTCTGTATCTGTCATGGGGCAACAGCATGTAATAAATGTCTGGCTTCTTTGAAGTTCAAAATCAATGACATCATCAGGTCTGCCTCCCCCAACCTTTTAGCAGGTAACAATGCCTGAATCATATTTTTTTTGCTGAGCAGGTACAGTCACATCTGAGCTCAAATGGCTGTCAACCAACCATTTACAGTTGAGTTTTCCAGACGAAGAAGGGAAGGAGGGGCACAATAGAAAACACTTGTGAGGAAGATGTACAAACAGACATGGATAATGGGTAGGACTAAGACTTCCTACAGTGCAAATGATGTGGACATGCCTGGGCATGTTCCTGTGAGGCCTCTGCCACCCACCAATGGGTATGTACATGTAGAAACTAACTGACTTTGGGAAGAGGACCTTGGGGACTGTCTGAGGACCAGCAGCTGCCCTTTGCTTGGAGCGACATGACACAGCAGCTGTCTCTGTATTGGCTGGAGGAGCCATGTTAGATGAAGCAGAATTGGGAGAATAAAAAAACACAAAAGAGTGGGGGATGACTAAATGGGAGCTGTGCCACCTGCTGTGATGGGGTAAGAGGGCTTACTAGCCAGATTGATCTGAAAGGGACGACAAGGCTATTTCCTCAGGAAGGAAATTGTTTTAATGTTTTATTGAAATGTACAATTTCTAGATGCTGCAAACCTTTTCACTCGGGCCCCCTTTCATCATTGGGGAGCATCCAGCACAATCTTTCAGGTTTAAAGCTTATTTCCTACAATTCTATACATTTTGGCATGGAGTGGAGCGTTTCTTTTTGCCATTTTAAAGAAAATGTCCTGCTATTCTACACATTTTGCCATGTCTTATGTGTGTTCATGTGATATCTGAGTGATTCAAACATTACAACAAAATCAATAGGCTGAAGAACCTAGCCAAAAAACGTTAGCTGACATGGGCTAGTTGATCTGGACATTTCTAACAAGTTATAAATAGCTCTCTAAGGTATGAATGACTAACATGACAAGAGAAAAACTGTTGATGCACTACCCAATTTAGAAATTGCATTTTGTGAATTCAACTATTACAACTTCCAAGACAAAGTTGAAAACTTAATTGAGTTCCTTAAAAAAAACTATTTGCACCCCCAGTAGGCCGCGACCCACCGTTTGGGAACCACTGGACTAGAGCATTATACTCTTATTCCCCTAATTGTGAATCAATCATAAAGCTTCAGGGTCAATCACTTTAGTCCTTAGAAACACACATAAAAATGTCTAGTGACCGGGATACTTTTTCCAAAACCTTCTCATGTAGCCTGTAAGTTGTTTCCTCGCTAGGCCTCAAACCCACTAATGAAAAGCCTTACAGAGTGGTTTGGCTATCGGAATAAAGTCTTTATTCCACACAACATATTCCTTTACTTGTCTTAAACACCAGGGGAACAGTAGAGATAACTTTCACTTTACACACATTCATACTGGTGATTTTAATAGGGAATAAAGGAGGTGTTTCTATAGCAGTTAACCCATGCTATTTCTGGACGCTGGCCTATGACTGGTAGTGGTAGTGTATACCAGGGCCAAAAGGTCTGGTCTGGCTGCCAGTCAAATATGTAGTCAGGATGGAAATGGTTTCTAGAGCTGTGCACGTCCAATTCAGCTCAGATACTTGGAGTGCTGTTTCATTTTTCTCAAGTCATGTGGAACAGAGAAGATGCGTGCCTACTTCTAAAAGTTTGAGTCACCCCAAAAAATGCAGCTTTACAAACAATTTCGGATAACATTATCAGACATTTCCAAAACTTAGCATAATGAGGTAGCATAGCCTCAGGAAAATACATGATCTTGGAAAAAAAAAACAGACATTGATCTTTGGTCTTCAGAAGGACTATTACTCTTTCCATTTGACAGAACCTCCTTCCTCTGATGTGTTATTACTTCTAGAACTACAGTACAGTAAAGTGAGTCACTCACTTTCTTTTAATGTTCGGAATGGGGTAAAAAGTCAGAATAGTGTTCTTTTCTTTTTATAGCTCTTTGCCTGAGGTTTGGGTTTTTCTTCTGACTTCACAGATAGTACATAACGTTCTGAGAACCATATGTTTCTCAGAGCTTGGTGAGAGCATGACTCTCGCTGGTAATAGTTATTTTCTTGGTATTTCATTACTTTAACAGAATGTTTCATTAAAGTTCAAACATGGTTACTTTTCATTTCAATGTTGATAATGTTCTAGGAACGTTTTTCCAACTGGTTTGACATTGGGAATGTTCTCAAATAGTTCAGAGAACGTTTAAGAAACAACTTTCTTCTGTGGGAATTTCAGTACTTCAGCATAATGTTTCCTAAAGGTTTCCTCATGGTTCTATTTAAAGTCCTGTTCTCAAATTGTTCCAGGAACATTAAGAAACAACGTTCTTCTGTGGGAATTTCAGTGCTTCAACAACATTTCCTACAGGTTATCTTGTGGTTCTATTAAAGTGTGTTTTAGCAACATGAAATCTTATAAAAATGTGTTCAAGAAGAATATGACACTTTAAAAAATAATAATTTACAGCGAGCACTTAGATATGTTAATTTTCACATTTTCATAAATTCATAGAATGTTTGGGAATGACGTATAGTAAGGCATGTGAAAATGCTATAGCAATATAGAGTGGGAAAGTGACCATGCGTTTAATAGACACCGCAGTAAATAAAAACAAAAAAAAACATCCGTCTTTTCCAGGACCGGAGTCTACGCAGACCGGTGCGCCATACCCAGTCAGAGCTACAGTAGCCCTACAGTATATGCAAATAAGCCATTTGCCACATGGGCCTGCTATCGGTCACTATGAACTGAACTGTGGTTTACAGGCAGTAGCAACAGCGCGACTTCAGATCATTAGAACGCATTCGCCAAAAGCTACCAAATACACCTGAATGGATTTCTGCAAATATGTAAATACCAAGGGAGTCCTCTTACAATTAGGAACTTCACAGTCCTATTGATCAAACAACCATGAAAAGGTAGGCTCTCTCCCTCAGTTACTTATGCACATCAACAACAACAAGATCAATAACTAATGCTAGCCTGAGCGAAATGAGCTAAAATCTAACGAGAGAACATCAGATAAACCCTCTCAAACTTTTTCTGCTAGTTGGCCATCAAAATTGCACTGTTAAATCATGGGTAATAGTAAACTGCTCGTCCTTCTGCAGCTTTCCTGCCAATGCATGCTTGTCCAAACTTAGGTTTTGACAACTGAATGGGAACTTGCCTGCCTATCTGCCCATTTGATCGATGCTAAATAGATTTGATTGACATCTAAGAGATACGCTATCTGTGGATAACAGTTATTCAAATTCAGCATAGCTAGCTAGCTAGCCATCAAAACAATTCACATTTCTTGCTAGCTAACCAAATGACATCTGAATCTTTTTTTATTTTTATTAAATTTTTGATTTTTTTACATCTGAATCTTTAGCTGTAAACACAGAAAAACGATATGAGGGGAAAAGTCAGTCACTCACCCACTCCTCCAATGACATGACATCCTCCCAGCAGCTAACTAGCTATCTACTGTAGCTAATATTAGGCTCTGTGTTTTTAGATACGCTAGCCCATGTGTGTCAAACTCAATCAGCGCACAGGCCATATTGAAAAACACAATGAATGTGCAGGCCATTGTTTTATTACAATTCTTTTTCTTTTTTTTTATAATGTTCACTTATGTACATATTAAAACAAAATAGATACATAATATGTGCATAATATGCTGCAACCCTAATAAAAAACTATTCAATAACTCCAAATAACAAAAATGTAGCTATAGGTTGTTGTAACTTTTAAACATGTCACATAATTATGTATTTTTTTGCTCTGCATGTATCACCATTGTGGTTAAATGTAGAATTGCTGTACGGTGCACTAAACATGTATTGTAGTTGAGTAGGCAGCCGAGGCTACTGCTCAAATGTTGTAATAAGCTTACAAGCTTGATGCCCTCAATCTCACACAAATTATCAATGAACCTACCAGGTACAACCCCAAATCTGTAAACACGGGCACCCTCATAGATATCATCCTAACCAACCTGCCCTCCAAATACACCTCTGCTGTCTTCAACCAGGATCTCAGCGATTACTGCCTCATTGGCTGCGTCTGTAATGGGTCTGCGGTCAAACGACCACGGCCTCATCACTGTCAAGCGCTCCCTAAAACACTTCAGCGAGCAGGCCTTTCTAATCGACCTTGCCCGGGTATCCTGGAAGGATATTGACCTCATTCCGTCAGTAGAGGATGCCTGGTTATTCTTTAAAAGTGCTTTCCTCACCATCTTAAATAAGCATGCCCCACTCAAAAAATGTAGAACCAGAAACAGATATAGCCCTTGGTTCACTCCAGACCTGACTGCCCTTGACCAGCACAAAAACATCCTGTGGCGTACTGCATTAGCATCGAATAGCCCCCGCGATATGCAACTTTTCAGGGAAGTTAGGAACAAATATACACAGGCAGTTAGGAAAGCAAAGGCTAGCTTTTTCAAACAGAAATTTGCATCCTGCAGTACAAACTCCAAAATGTTCTGGGACACTGTAAAGTCCATGGAGAATAAGAGCACCTCCTCCCAGCTGCCCACTGCACTGAGGCTAGGAAACACTGTCACCACCGATAAATCCACGATAATTGAGAATTTCAATAAGCATTTTTCTATGGCTGGCCATGCTTTCCACCTGGCTACCCCTACCCCGGTCAACAGCTCTGCACCCCCCACAGCAACTTGCCCAAGCCTCCCCATTTCTCCTTCACCCAAATCCAGATAGCTGATGTTCTGAAAGAGCTACAAAATCTGGACCCCTACAAATCAGCCGGGCTAGACAATCTGGACAATCTCTTTCTAAAATTATCCGTCGAAATTGTAGCAACCCCTTTTACTAGCCTCTTCAACCTCTCTTTTGTATTGTCTGAGATCCCCAAAGATTGGAAAGCTGCCACGGTCATCCCCCTCTTCAAAGTGGGAGACACTCTAGACCCAAGCTGCTATAGACCTATATCTATCCTACCCTGCCTTTCTAAGGTCTTCGAAAGCCAAGTTAACAAACAGATCACCGACCATTTCGAATCCCACCGTACCTTCTGCGCTATGCAATCTGGTTCCCGAGCTGGTCATGGGTGCACCTCAGCCATGCTCAAGGTCCTAAACGATATCATAACCGCCATCGATAAGAGACAATACTGTGCAGCTGTATTCATCGACCTGGCCAAGGCTTTCGACTCTGTCAATCACCACATTCTTATCGGCAGACTTAACAGCCTTGGTTTGTCAAATTACTGCCTCGCCTGGTTCACCAACTACTTCTTAGACAGAGTTCAAGGTGTCTGGTTAGACTGTAAACTCTCCTTCCAGACTCAAATTAAGCATCTCCAATCCAAAATTAAATCTAGAATCGGCTTCCTATTACGCAACAAAGCATCCTTCACTCATGCTGCCAAACATACCCTCGTAAAACTGACTATCCTACCGATCCTTGACTTCGGCGATGTCATTTACAAAATAACCTCCAACACTCTACTCAGCAAATTGGATGTAGTCTATCACAGTGCCATCCGTTTAGTCACCAAAGCCCAATATACTACACACCATTGCGACCTGTATGCTCTCGTTGGCTGGCCCCTCGCTTCATATTCGTCGCCAAACCCACTGGCTCCAGGTCATCTTTTAGTCTCTGCTAGGTAAAGCCCTGTCTTATCTCAGCTCACTGGTCACCATAGCAGCACCCACCCGTAGCCCGCGCTCCAGCAGGTATATTTCACTGGTCACCCCCAAAGCCAATTCCTGCTTTGGCCGCCTTTCCTTCCAGTTCTCTGCTGCCAATGACTGAAACTAATTGCAAAAATCACTGAAGCTGGAGACTCATATCTCCTTTACTAACTTTAAGCACCAGCTGTCAGAGCAGCTCACAGATCATGCACCTGTACATAGCCTATCTGTAAATAGCCCATCCAACTACCTCATCCCCATACTGTCATTTATTTTATTTATTTTGCTCCTTTGCGCCCTAGTATCTCTACTTGCACATCTATCACGCCAGTGTTTAATTGCTATATTGTAATTATTACGCCACTATGGCCTATTTATTGTCTTACCTCCCTTACCCAACCTCATTTGCACACAATGTATATAGACTTTTTCTATTGTATTATTGACTGTATGTTTGTTTATTCCATGTGTAACTCTGTGTTGTTGTTTGTGTCGCACTGCTTTGCTTTATCTTGGCCAGGTCGCAGTTGTTAATGAGAACTTGTTCTCAACTAGCCTACCTGGTTAAATAAAGGTGAAATAAAACATTTAAAAAACAGGACACACAAAAGCAGCTTAATTGAAGTTGAATTCACCGATACGAGCACATCAGGCTGTAATTACTAGATGACCCACCTGTTGACTCATTTATACTCGCTTGTCTGACCTATTCGGCCCGCGGGCCTTATGTTTGACACATGTGCGCTAACCTATTAGCCACGTTATGACTGACTTGTGATCATTGCCCTTGCTAGTTTGATTGTTGTGATATTACCAGCCTTAGTTAGTTACATTCGTGTGTTTTTGTAAAAAAGATTGAGTCACTGAAACTGAAACAATGCATCCCGAATGGGTGGAGGCAGCAAACAATGTGCCAGGCCAGCTGTGATTTTCAACTTGATAGCAATATTTTTTGACTACCAAGAACTGCATCCATCTATTCTGCCAACAATGCCGTACTGTACGTCATGGAAGTTTGACAACCTATTATAAAGTTGGTTTTGAAGTATAAACTGGGAATTTCATATTTTGATTGTCTGTTTGTTTCGTATTTAAAAATGAGTTAACGATGTCAGTTCCACTTTAAAGTCACGTCATCAAATGTTTCCAAGAACGTAAAGAAAACGTTCCATAAAAAACACAAGAAAAATGGTGTAATGTTCAGAGAACGTTTTAAAAATATCAAACATATATAATCCATTCTCAGCATCAATAAAATGCTCTCTGTCCACTATCTTGTTAAGTGTGTTGGCCACGCCCACTAATAGGCCAAACCTGATCTTAATGAGTGCTTGTTTCCTTTGAAATGGGGTCTGTTTGAATAGACTAAAATGAACAGTTTTGAATTAGTAAAAAAAACATGGCATGTTAGCTCCATCCTGGTGGCGCAGTGGATAGCAAAATTAAGATCATTGGTTTGAATCTCACTGACATTGTGCCACAATAAAAAAAAAAAATGTGTTTGATGGATTATTGCCTAAGCAAATTCCTTTACATGTGTCCTAACTGTGCTTGGAGTTCAAAACAGTTAACCCAAACTACGCTAGCCATGTTATTTAAAGTCTTATTGAAACATGTTCTCAGATTGTTATTTAATTGCCTTCAAATGACCTATAATTTTCATTCTCAGAACATTAATAAAACCTCCCAGGAAAATGTTCAGTGAACTCTAGTAAAACATTCTCAGAACCTCCCTGGAACGTAAAAATGAACATTCCCAGAACAGGTGAAGTTTTCTCTTCCGTTCTCAGAACGTTGAAAAAACGTTCTGTTTTACCGGTCAGGAAACGTATGGCTTCAGAACCAATGGGAAACCAAAAACGTACATTCCCACAACTTCTAAGGAACCAAATGTGTTAGCTGGGTAGGCCTTGGTCAAAAGTAGTGCACTAAATAGGCAATAGGGTGCCATTTGGGAAGCATACCTAGTCAACCCGGCCCAGCCTGGCTCAGCTCCAGTCCAAACAGAACACACTTTGTCCTCGGCTGAGTTTTTGGCAGCAGCTGTTCATGCAGTACACTCCAGCAGCAGCTGACTCCTTTGTTTTACTTAGTGGTTGTTTTTTCGACAACTCCTTTTTCTGATGTGTTTAGGGGCCCGTTTTCTCCCTCTCTTTCTTTTTTCCCTCCACATTTCTGTTGACATTTTTTCTGCTCTTTCCCCCTCCTCACCATACCCCATGGCCCTCCACTCCTCTGGCCGAGCGGCTGCAGTAAGAGGCTGTTAGGACTGTGATGTATGGGGGCAGCTGACACCCACCTGCCGCCCAGCAGTCTCCCTGGAGGGGGTTCCAAAGCTGAGCCATTGGTGCTCGGTCTGCTCTCTCCCTCCCTCTGCTCCCTGGATAAATCAATGGCACTAACTGTCACACCTGTTCTGACTCCATAAACACTGACGACACTCATTGCACTTCCATGTAGCTTGATGAAGATACATATATTTTTTTGTTATTGTTTATTTTTGTGGCATGAAGTTGCTTTATTGGAAATATGCTTGAAATGAATGACTTAGCATCCCAATAACTGTAATTTACAGCTTACAAATGATGAAATTGTGGTTAATTGGCACTAGAATAGCTCTTAATTAGTGAATGTGAATGATTTGGAAAAGGTCCTCCTGTAATGGGTGTAGCTGATTCACTGTCTTGTTGTTGGCAGGATGAATGGCATTCCTCATTGTGCCCACTGTTATCTCAGAATGGCACAAGGTAACATGACAGCTGGTGACCTTCTCCACACCACGGTGAATCACTCTCTGGCATCGTGGTACTGACTGGCCCAGAGGGCACAGATGGCTCATCATCATCATCATCATCATCATCATATTCACTGAGTGGACAAAACATTAGGAACACGTTTCTAATGTTGAGTTGCACCCCCTTTTGCCCTCAGATCAGCCTCAATTCATCCGGGCATGGACTCTGCAAGGTGTCGAAAACATTCCACAGGGATGCTGGGCCATGTTGACTCCAATGCTTCCCGCAGTTGTGTCAAGTTGGCTGGATGTCCTTTGGGTGGTGGACCATTCTTGATACATATGGGAAAATGTTGAGCTAGAAAAACTCAGCAGTGTTGCAGTTCTTGACACACTCAAACCGGTGTGCCTGGCACCTACTACCATACCCCGTTCAAAGGCACTTAAATCTTTTGTCTTGCCCGTTCACCCTCTGAATGGCAGACGTACACAATCCTTGTCTCACATTGTTTCAAGGCTTCTAAATCCTCCTTTAACCTCCTCTCCTTCAACCACACTGACTGAAGTGGATTTAACAGGTGACATCAATAAGGGACCGTAGCTTTCGCCTGGATTCACCTGGTCAGTCTATGTCATGGAAATGTTTTGTACGCTCAGTGTATACTAAGCCTACTAGTTTAAAATTCTACTAAATATACTATTGTTCAGGTGCAGAGCAAATGCCACTACATCTCTTTTCACTCTGATATTTTACGGTGAACCTCATCTTGCTCTACTGAGACAGGGAAGTGTAGTTCAACAAAGGAATCAATTATGGTTGCTGTTAGCAACAACACTTCAGGCACTCAGGAGCAACATAGCAATTAGACACAGCTTTTTAATGTGGCTGTTAAGAAGCCACCACTACTGATGGCCAGGCTGTCTCACTCTCTCTCCCAGGGTGGATAACATCAGACCGGGGGTGAGTTGCAACTGGCACCCTATTCCCTACATCGTGCCCTACTTTTGACCAGGGCCCTGGTCAAAAGTAGTGCACGATGTAGGGAATAGGGTAGCATTTGTGACGCAAGTCCAGGGGATGGCGAGTGGTAGAGTGGCAGTAGTGATTCATGTAAAGGGCAGAGGCTACTTCCTTGATGGTTTAATGATTTTCTTCTACACCTCTCATTGCTTTTCGCATAATAGACCACATGGAAATTGACTTGCTGCTCTGTCCGACAGTGTCACAGTGCTGTGTGTTTCTACAAATGGGTTTGACAGTTTTATAAGGGTATAAGGAAACATTTACATTTCTCAATGTCAATTCCAATTATTCAATGTCAGTATGAAATACCAGTGTTTCAATCATAATGGTTATTAAGTATCGGTTATTGACATTACGTTTTGTCGAGGAATTTGTTTCCGTGGCTCTAATTGCTTGAGGACTTGTGTCACATTCAATGGAGTTTCATGCAACAGCTGAACTGCTACTATGATTACATAACACGTTTTGTTATGGGTTCTAATGTTTCAGTTGCGTATGGAAACCCTGTTGCTGGTCTACTCCAGTGGTGGATACACGTCATTCATCAATCAGCAGGCACTCCAACCACTCCAACCAATTATGTTGAAAAGGCACCATAAACACCAATGCCCTGGAAACACGGTTATTCCCAAGACAAGCCACTAATGGCTGCCTACCTCTCTCACATCATCTGTTTGAACGATTTACCGTCCAACCCTCCCACCCCATGTTTCAGTCAGTCAGTACTACTGAAGCGCACCCCGTGGAGGAAATGGCTCCTTCCTAATATACCTGACAGTGAGAGAGAAGGAAGAGGATGTATTCTGGGGGAAAGCATCCCCAGTCAGCAGCCTGCCTGCCTGGTGGGAGCTGTGTAACTATGTGTTTGTGCTGTGTAATTACAGAATGTGCTGATTAATGGGGAGATCCATCCCAGTCAGTCTCTCTCCCTCTCTCTCTCTCTCTTCTCTCAGCAGTCCCTCTCATTAACGTTCAGTCTGACCTGAAGCTCAATGTTCATTAGGCTTTAAAACAGATGGTTAAAATAGAGCTGGTGTGTGGTAGCCTCATTAAAGACAACAGTGAATTATGATAAGTCAACAAAGGCTCAGTTCTTTGCTGGTCTAGACTGCTGTGATTCAGCCAAAGGACAGACAGAGAGCCCTCCTCCGGTGCTGATGGGTCTGGATCAGACAGACAGGGCCCGCTGTCCCTTTCATCTTGTTTGTTTCAGCGGCATTTCAACTGTATTTTGCAAATAAAGAGAATAGAGAGAATGGTTTGGGTCTGAGTGCATCGACGATGAAAGAGATGGGAGCAATCCAAAAATATGTTGAAGAAGAGGCTGTGCCCGTCCAAAAATCTCTAAATCCATCAGGCAACAACAGCAACATGATGTTCTTGCTTTGATAAATTAACTGAATTCATACTTTTATCACTCTATGTACCAATTCATATCATTTGAGGCTCAGTCGGCCTACGCTCTTCTATTTATTTTCTCAGTGACATTTAATTGAAGTCTAAGTGTGTGTACTATTGCTAGCATCTCCAGATAAGACTAGATGACGATTGGTTTTGGCAATCGTTGTATCAGCATACAGCAAACGCATTTCCTATGAAAAATGGAGAGAGTTATTTGAGACGGCCTAGTCTAGACTCTTCCAAAAAAGGGTTCCAAAAGGGTTCTTTGGCAGTACCCATAGCAGAACCCTTTTTGGCTCCAGCTAGCACCTTTTTTGGTCCCAGGTAGAACTCTTTTAGGTTCCATGTAGAACCCTTTGTGTAAAGAGTTCTACGTGAAACTCAAAAGGGTTCTACCTGGGACCAAAAAAGGGTTCTACAAAGGGTTCTCCTATGGGGACAGCCAAAGAAACATTTGAGGTAGTTTTGGAACAAAAACTGAAGGAGTAGGATTGGCCCTTTGACAGGGTTTTATGTGGATGTCTGTGTGACTGTCAGTCGAAACCGGATGGTTGCAGGTGATGGGAGAGGTGTTGGTCTGGTCTGACAGTGTTGGGTGTTTGTGAACTGTCCAGGCTGTTGCTAACTGTCCCTTTCAATGTCCATCCACACGACCGGTGCCACATCGCTCACATCTCATTAATGCTCTTGCGCCATGAAGCCACTGTCCGATCTGAGGATCCATTGCCGTGGAAACTGAGTCTCCTGTGCCGCAGTGCCGGACAGTGGAAGGGAAAGAAAGAGTGACTCATCACCCTCAATAAAACAAAGAGCAAACAGTGAGTGCGTCAGGCAACACACTCTGGCTATAATTGTCAAAGCATCATTTCCCAAGGAGTCAGCCAGCCAAGAACACAACAGAACAGCCAGAGTAGTCATAGCATCGTGGCTAAAAGATATGACAGCAGGATGGCTTCTTTTTTTTATTCTGTACCCGAAAAGATTATTCCACACAGTGATGTGTCTGTACAACAGAGAGGAGGGGAATGGAGAGATCCTGGTTAAATGAGATCAGTAGGAGGTGTAGTAGGCTAGCAACCTTGGTGCAGATAATCCAACAGAGGAGGCTTGGGTTTGTATCCCAAATGGCACTATATTCCCTATATAGTGCACTACTTTTGACCAGGGCCCATAGAGCTCTGGTCAAAAGTAGTGCACTATATAGGGAATAGGGCATCATTTGGGACGTATCCTGAATCTCCCTGTGGGCAGTAGTCCCGCACAAATGTTGGGGATCAATGTCATTTCAATGTCAGATTGTCCTAATATTTGGCCTTGGCAAGTAAAGGATGTAACAATTACATTTCCCCTGATGTTTTTCTTCGAGGAGAACAGTTGGAAGTGTCCTCAAATTGTAATTTGAATATCTCCTCATTCCCAGACTAAAACATATCACATTTCCTTTACTGTCCAAGGATGGGAGGTATTAAACACAGAACAGGCCTCTGCAGAGCACCACAAAACAGCAGATAATTGGACTGTTCCACAAAGACATAGAGGCTTCTGCCCTACTCAGTTGGCGTCCCAAATGGCACCCTAATCCCTATTTAGTGCACTACTTTTGACCAGGGCCCACTTTTGACCAGGGCCCGAAAGGGCACTTTTCAAACGTAGCACACTATGTTGGGAATAGGGTGCCATTTGGGACGCACACCATTCAAATATGAATTCAGCCCAGTTCAGCTCTGACCCTCAACATCAGTGGTGGCAGCATTATGTACTAAAGGGATGCAGCCTGTTGCATCCCTTTTTCTATTGGTTTTGGTAGATAGAGGGAGCTGCACTCCCATCGTTAGGCGGGTCATTGTGAATGAGTGTCTCTGACTGTGATGAGTTTGATGATGACGGCTGGTTGTTCATGTCATCATGTTTTGTGTATTTTATTCATGATTGGTCCCCTTGGGTCCAATCACGATTACACAATTACATACAATAAAACAGTACATAGCACAACACATTATTACACACTACTCTACCAAAGCATATCTACAATTCAAAATCAATAATACAGAAAAATAACAATATTAAAATGTATGGGGTGTAGAGTGCCTGTGTGTGTGTCTCTTCACGGTCTGCGTTGTTCCTTAAGGTGTAAATATGTTTTTACTGCTTGACTGAGTTACATGATGTGAAATAGAGTTCCATGTAGTCATGGCTCTATGTAGTACTGTGAGTTTCAAATCAAATCAAATCAAATTTTATTTGTCACATGCGCCGACTTCAACAGGTCGACTTCAACCATGCGCCGACTTCAACCTTACCGTGAAATGCTTACTTACAAGCCCTTGTAGGGTGCCGTCTTTTGGATGGGACGTTAAACGGGTGTCCTGACTCTCTGCGGTCATTAAAGATCCCATGGCACTTATCATAAGAGTAGGGGTGTTAACTCTAGTGCTCTGGCTAAATTCCCAATCTGGCTCTCATACCATCATGGTCACCTAATCATCCCCAGTTTACAATTGGCTCATTCATCCCCCTCCTCTCCCCTGTAACTATTCCCCAGGTCGTTGCTGTAAATGAGAATGTGTTCTCAGTCAACTTACCTGGTAAAATAAGGGTACATTTTTTGGGAAATAAAAACAACAATGCAGTTTTAATAAAAAATACCAATTTTTATTTATTTTTTAAATGAAATAAAAGTAACAAATAATTAAAGAGCAGCAGTAAAATAACGATAGCGAGGCTATATACAGGGGGTACCGGTACAGAGTCAATGTGCGGGGGCACTGGTTAGTCGAGGTAATTGAGGTAATATGTACATGTAGGTAGAGTTATTAAAGTGACTATGCATAGATAATAAACAGAGAGTAGCAGAAGCGTAAAGGGGGTGGGCTCAGTGTTGAACGCTGAGCTGTAGTCAATGAATAGCATTCTCACATAGGTGTTCCTTTTGTCCAGGTGTGAAAGGACAGTGTGGAGTGCAAAATAGATTGCATCATTTGTGGATCTGTTGGGACGGTATGGAAATTGGAGTGGGTCTAAGGTTTCTGGGATAATGGTGTTGATGTGAGCTATGACCAGCCTTTCAAAGCACTTCATGGCTACAGACGTGAGTGCTGCAGGTCGGTAGTCATTTAGGCAGGTTACCTTAGTGTTCTTGGGCACAGGGACTATGGTTGTCTGCTTAAAACATGTTGGTATTACAGACTCAGACAGGGAGAGGTTGAAAATGTCAGTGAAAACACTTGCCAGTTGGTCAGCTCATGCTCGGAGTACACATCCTGGTAAATGTTGACCTGTTTAAAGGTCTTACTCACACTGGCTACGGAGAGCGTGATCACACAGTCGTCCAGAACAGCTGATGCTCTCATGCATGCTTCAGTGTTACTTGCCTCGAAGCGAGCATAGAAGTAGTTTAGCTCGTCTGGTAGGCTCATGTCACTGGGCAGCTCCCGTAGTCTGTTCTGGACTTGGGGACTGTGAAGAGACCTCTGGTGGTATATCTTGTGGGGTATGTATGGGTGTCTGAGCTGTCTGCTAGTCGCTTAAACAGACAGCTTGGTGATTTCAACATGTCAATACCTCTCACAAAGACAAGCAGTGATGCAGTCAATCTCTCCTCTACTTTGAGCCAGGAGAGATTGACATGCATATTATTAATGTTGGCTCTCCGTGTACATTTAAGGGCCAGCCGTGCTGCTCTGTTCTTGGCCAATTGTAATTTGCCTTATTCTTCTTTGTGGCACTAGACCATATGACTGGGCAGTAGTCCAGGTGCTACAAAACTAGGGCCTGTAGGACTTGTTTTGTTGATAGCGATGTCAAGAAAGCAGAGCAGTGGTTTATTATGGACAGACCTCTCCCCATTTTAGCCTCCGTGGCATCAATATGTTTTGACCATGACAGTTTACAATCCAGGGTTACAACAAGCAGTTTAGTCTCCTCAACTTGCTAAATGTACACATTATTCATTACTATATATAATTGAGGTTTAGGGTTTAGTGAATGATTTGTCCTAAATACAATGCTTTTCGTTTTTGAAATATTTAGAACTATCCTATTTCTTGCTGCCCATTCTGAAGCTGACTGCAGCTCTTTGTTAAGTGTTACAGTGATTTCCCTTGCTGTGGTAGCTGACTTGTATAGTGTTGAGTTATCAGCATACATAGACCCAGGCTTTACTCAGTGCCAGTGGTAGGTCATTTGTAAAGATTTTAAAAAGTAAGGGGCCTAGACAGCTGCCCTGGGGAATGCCTGACTCTACCTGGATTAAGTTGGAGGGGCTTCCATTAAAGAACACTCTCTGTGTTCTGTTAGACAGGTAACTCTAGATCCACAATATAGCAAGGGATGTAAAGCCATAATACATACGCTTTTCCAGCAGCAGATTAAGATTGATAATGTCAAAAGTGGCACTGAAGTCTAACAAAACATCTCCCACAATCTTCGTATTAACAATTTCTCATGGTAATTTGTGAAAGTGCCATACATGTTGAATGCCCTTCCCTATAAGCGTGCTGAAAGTCTGTTGTTAATTTGATTACTGTGAAATAGCATTGTATCTGGTCAAACACCATTTTTTCCAAAAGTTTACTAAGGGGTGCTTTTGCCTACCCTTCAGGCCTGAGGGCACACACTTTCCTGTAGGCTTAGATTGAAGAGATGTCAAATAGGAGTGGACATGTAGTCTGCTATCATCCTCAGTAATTTTCCATCCAAGTTGTCAGATCCAGGTGGCTTGCCATTGTTGATAGACAACAACAAAACAATTCACCTCTTCCACACTCACTGTACAGAATTCAAAACTGTAATGCTTGCCGTTTATAATTTGGTTAGTTATGTATGGATGTGTAGGTTCAAAATTTGTTGTTGGCATGTCATGCCCAAGTTTGCTAATCTTGCCAATTAAAAAATCATTAAAGTAGTTGGCAATATCAGTGGGCTTTGTGATGAATGAGCCATCTGATTCAATAAATGATGGAGTAGAGTTTGCCTTTTTGCCCAAAATTTCATTTAAGGTGCTCCAAAGCTGTTTACTATAATGTTTCACATAATTTATCTTTGTTTCATAGTACAGTTTCTTCTTTTTGTTAAGTTTATTCACATGATTTCTCAATTTACAGTACGTTTGCCAATCAGTTGTGCAGCCAGATTTATTTGCCATTCCTTTTTCCTCATCCCTCTCAACCATAAAATGTTTCAATTACTCATCAATCCACAGGGATTTAACAGTTTTTACAGTCATTTTCTTAATGGGTGCATGCTAATTAGTAACTGGAATTAGCAATTTCATAAATGCGTCAAATTCAGCGTCTGGTTGTTCCTCATTACACACCACAGACCAGCAAATATTCTTTACATCTTCAACATAGGATTCACTGAAAAACCTCTCGTATGACCTCTTATACACACGATATTAGGCCCAGCCTTTGGAACTTGGGTTTTCCTTGACATGATTACTATATTATGATCACTACATCAGATGGATTTGGATACTGCCTTAGTAAAGGTGTGATCAAAGGTGTGATCAATACTTGTGGATGATTTCATTCCTCTGCTGTTTGTAACTAGGTTGACTGATAACCTGAACCAGGTTGCAGGCACTGGTTACAGTTTGAAGCTTTTTCTTGAGTGGGTATCTTGATGAAGGCCAGTCAATATTTAGATGAATGTTGCGTTACAATCAAGGTGCCACGTATCCTTCACTGCTCCCTGCATTGGGCATATGAGGAAATAATAATAATAATAAAATAAAAAACTAACAGTCTGGTTCAACTGTTCTCTTATAGAACATTACAGTAACATGCACGGCTATGTTATTTATTCTGCATCATGTATTTGACATAACTCAGTAAATGTTTACCCTTGGGGGAGGGGAATTGGATAGGTCATGCATTATTTCCTATGCGCCATCACTTCTTACGCTAAATAGACACGTGTTTGCACCACTTATTGTACATTTATACCACTGCAATATTATCACAAGAGCTTGGCTGACATTCATTTACATTTGACAATGACAAAGATTGGCATTTGGTTCGTTTGACTATAGGTTTAATCAAATATATCTAGTTTACTTCTCATCAAAGCCCCGTCTGGCCTGACCTTGTCTCATTGGCCATAAAACAGTTGCCATCATTGAAAAGGTCTTGGATAAATATTTGCTGGTCTTTAACCCTGTGCGGTTTGGTGCTGTGTTCTCTGTTTGCGTTGCCCTGACCCCAGTCAGTGTCAGAACGATGGCACGTGTGTCCCTGACGAGCGGTCCTTTGATAAGAAGAGAAGAGAGAAAAGAGAGAGGCGGTGAGGCCTTGTGGGATAAGAGGAGGAAAGAGGTGAAGGATGGGGTAAACATAGACAGACTGCTCGTTCACACACTCCTCCCACTACGCACATCACCATCAATCCCCCCTTCAGACATTACACACCTAGCTGACCAAGTGCTCTGCTTCTCTTACTCATATTCTGAGGTCAAATTTCTCCTGTGCTGTGTTCCTTGGCTTCAACAGCTCATGTTAGCTGCATGTTGCTGGATGGGTGAGAGTCAAGAGAATGAATGTTTATTATTCATTGCTTTATTATCTAATCTGCAGCTTGGATATTAGGAGAGCCTCCCACTATGCTCCTCTTGAGTTTAGGAAAGCTCCCCCAAATCCCCTGTCCGCTTAATTATCCTTCATGCAAATCAGAGATCAATGCGCTTGTAAATATTTGATGTGTGTGTGTGTGCCTTTGTGTGTGCACGAGAGTGTGCATGTGTGTGTATGAGAGAGCGTGTATGCTATATGTCTAAGAGAGAGAGAGTGTGTTTGCAGCACTTTTTGAATACGCTGTAAGTGGAGATATGGAATTAGCTGAGGAGGACGGGATTTTGTGGATTAGGCCGAGAGATTTGACTTAATGCGGGCCCAACTCCTGGACTTGGGTTATGTGTAATTCACTTTGGCGTCCTTGAAATCGCTACTGTGAGAAATGCAGCAGCTGCAACAGAGTACTGAGCGTCTCCAGATATGCTGGATTCAGCGTGCACAATCTCCACTTTCTCTGAAACAAGATTGCATGGGGGGGGGGGGGGGGGGGGGTGTAATAGCTGGGGGGGAAACATTATTGAGCCTAAGAATATTCAGATGGTGAAAGACAGCAGAATGGGATGTTTCATCCATTGCCCTGTCCTGACAGTCCTTAATCCCATATGAGTGTGTCAGAGATGGGGTTGTTGGACTCCTGCCTGCCTCTCCTTTCTGTTCATGGATTTGGGCTGAAGGAGATGTTCGGTTGAACGTCAACAGCTGCTTTAAGTAATTGTAATTTTTGATTAAAAGAGAGACTAGGGCCACAGAAAAGAGATCTCTGTATGTTTGCAGATGATGCTTGTACGTCTGTGTAGGTTAGATCTGTGATACATAAACTCAGCAAAAAAAGAAGCGTCCTCTCACTGTCAACTGCATTTATTTTCAGCAAACTTAACATGTGTAAATATTTGTATGGACATAATAAGATTCAACAACTGAGACATAAACTGAACAAGTTCCACAGACATGTGACTAACAGAAATGTAATAATGTGTCCCTGAACAAAGGTGGGGGGGGGGGGGGCAAAATCAAAAGTAACAGTCAGTATTTGGTGTGGCCAACAGCTCATGGACTGCACCAGATTTGCCAGTTCTTGCTGTGAAATGTTACCCCACTCTTCCACCAAGGCACCTGCAAGTTCCCGGACATTTCGGGGGGGAATGGCCCTAGCCCTCACCCTCCGATCCAACAGGTCCCAGACTTGCTCAATGGGATTGAGATCCGGGCTCTTCGCTGGCCATGGCAGAACACTGACCATTCCTGTCTTGCAGGAAATCACGCACAGAATGAGCAGTATGGCTGGTGGCATTGTCATGCTGGAGGGTCATGTCAGGAAGAGCCTGCAGGAAGGGTACCACATGAGGGAGGAGAAAGTCTTCCCTGTAATGCAAAGCGTTGAGATTGCCTGCAATGACAACAAGCTCAGTCCGATGATGCTGTGACACACCGCCCCAGACCATGACGAACCCTCCACCTCCAAATCGATCCCGCTCCAGAGTACAGGCCTCGGTGTAACGCTCATTCCTTCGATGATAAATGCAAATCTGGCCATCACCCTTGGTGAGACAAAACTGCGACTCGTCAGTGACGAGCACTTTTTGCCAGTCCTGTCTGGTCCAGCGACGGTGGGTTTGTGCCTATAGGCGACGTTGTTGTCGGTGATGTCTGGTGAGGACCTACCTTACAACAAGCCTACAAGCCCACGGTCCAGCCTCTCTGAGCCTATTGTGGACAGTCTGAGCACTGATGGAGGGATTGTGCGTTCCTGGTGTAACCGGGCAGTTATTGTTGCCATCCTGTACCTGTCCCGCAGGTGTGATGTTCGGATGTACTGATCCTGTGCAGGTGTTGTTACACGTGATCTGTCACTGCGAGGACGATTAGCTGTCCATCCTGTCTCCCTGTAGTGCTGTCTTACGCGTCTCATAGTATGGACATTCAATGTATTGCCCTGGCCACATCTGCAGTCCTCATGCCTCCTTACAGCATGCCTAAGGCACATTCACGCAGATGAGCAGGGACCCTGGGAATCTTTCTTTTGGTGTTTTTCAGAGTCAGTAGAAAGGCCTCTTTAGTGTCCTAAGTTTTCATAACTGTGACCTTAATTGCCTACCGTCTGTAAGCTGTTAGTGTCTTAACGACCGTTCCACAGGTGCATGTTCATTAATTGTTTATGGTTCATTGAACAAGCATGAGAAACAGTGTTTAAACCCTTTACAATGAAGATCTGTGAAGTTAGTTAATTAGGGTCTCCGATCAAAAACATATCTTATGAACAATGGATAAAATAATATGTTAAGGTTTGAACTTGTCATCTTTCTTCTCGAATCCGCAGGACATGAAACAATATAGAGGTAAGATGGATATCGATTTTGAGACGTGACGTAGTATTTTCTTTTTTTAGTATACGCTTTTCATATTCATTTGAAATTCCTGTTCTTTTTCAAAGATTTATCACAAAAAGAAGCGTATTTCTGAAGCTTTTTAGATTTAATTCAGCTCGTGTCATACTAATTTAGCTTTTTGCAACTCGCGGAAACAACTTTGAAGACGACAACCACAAAATGTAAAATCCTCAAAAGTTGTTACGAGAAACCTGCACCGCTACGTCAGCAGAGCTCGGTGATTATTATCGGATGTATTAGTTTACGAAATCTGACTTTTTTGATATAATGTTAATTATATGTTAGAGAAAAAGACCCCACTAACGATTCAGAACATGAGTAATCATATTTGTCTTGGTTTAATGTATTTCAGAACATAAGGAAGCGAAATGTCATCACCAAAGTGCATTTTCACCCACTCTGGGCAGAGTGGACGGACACCCTATACAGTGAAAACTATCACTTGCTGTGTAAAATATACTGTCTGAATATACAGTCACTCACTGATGCTGCCATAACAGACTAGTGTTCCAGTGATCCTCCTCTGGCTTCTGCCAACATCGGGCATCAGTCTGGGCCTCACACAGTCCGCAGCGAATACATCTCTTTCCTGCAGTCAAATGACCAAACCGCCCTTTAGTGGCCTCATGGGTGGAATGCTATTAATATTTTTCAAAATGTCATAATTAATAAACATTGTTTCAAAAAACCTGCTGAAAATCTGGTGTTTCTATGTCAAACGGATTTGTTATATTTCAGTCTTCTGTGATGTATAAAAAGTGTAATATTGGGATGCGAACTCAAAATGTAATACATTTCAATCCTATATATGACATGGTACAGGTGTATACTTTTGTTTCAAAGGAGATTTGTTTAAGACTACCAAGACTTAGCCCCCTGCACAAAGGGATGGAGTGGAACGATATTGCACTCGGTATAACTACCGGCACACAGGTCTAGGGGATCATAAAATACACAGCTGTTCCCATCCGTTCAACAAAGACATACTGTAAAAAGGTGCGCAAAGCGCCAGAGTTACGTGCCACTGTATAAAATCTACTCTGCTGTTCTCTGCTACTGCCTGTCTCTATCCCTCCATCCATCCACAGTATGGTGGTGCGCTGAGGGAGGGGTTAGGTGTGTTATTACTACAGAGAGAGAGAGAGAGGTCACCTGCCTGGCTGGCTGGCAGAGCACACTGTATACGGTAAGAGGATTAACTGGAGCAGATCCTCTGATGTCACTGTCTAGCCACAGTCTCTCCCCCCCCTCCCCCCGCCGTTACCCTCTCTTGCACTAAATAGGGGAGGGGGGTGGTTGCTGGGGGGATGAAGGTGATCATTTCAGGGGCACAATTCCATTCCACCCCGCTGAACCCAATGGTGACACATGAGATGCTTGTGGTACACGTTAAGATGCCCTCCCCATTCCCCCACTGTACAGAATGACAGCCTACCAGTCTACTGACGGACACACTGCACGTCCACCGGCCGGCCGCAGGAAACAAAGGACCATATGGAACAGGCCAAGGTGGCACATTAAGGCATTAGACCATTTGTCCTTCGAGAGAGAGTGACAGACAGAGGAGGCTACTGGCCTGGCTGTAAAATAGAGTGATGCAGAGTGATGCATTCACACTTCAGTCATCATACTCTTGGCATGGTCAGCAAAGCCAGAAAGTGTAAATGTTTCAATGGCTTAAGGGTGGACACAACTTTAGGGACTTGAACTGTTGCCCTGTTGATGAGTTTGTCCAGTGTCAAAAAAAGTGGGTTGAAAACAAATGGGACTCTCATTGGATCACCTTGGCCTGACAAAGAACACCCAATTATATGACACTATATCGTCTACACCAGGTATTTCCCCCCAGGGGTACGTGCAACGCCGTCGGGGGTACGCCAAATAAAAATGTGATTCACATTTTATTTTTATTTTTTATAAAAACAGTACAAACAGTACATTTATATTTTCCAACGGGGCTATACATTTAGGTGAGGTTTTGTTATCGTCTGAGTAGCCTCGTTTCACTGCCAAAAATAAAATTAAACCATCAGCGAAATAGCAACACAATGTCAAATACAGGTAGCCTAGTCAAATAATTAACATCTAATCACATTAACCATTACTCTCTCGTGGGAAACATTCACTCTTGCACAGACATTTAGAAACGAAACACGACAATTTGAAAAATAAGCCGCGGGAGTTTTTGGAACGAGAATAAAGACGACTTTAGAGTAGTAAGACATGTATAAAAGCAACAGATACCATTAATAAGTTGAGGCTAGAAGTGTCTTATATGGTGAGCTATCGAGTGGCTAGGACAGGCAAGCCCCATACTATTGTGGAGGACTTAATTCTTCCTGTTGCCGCGGATATGGCTGGGACAATGCTGGGGGAAAAGGCCAAAAAAACTATACAGACAATGTCTCCATCAAACAACATTGTTTCACGACGCATCAATGACATGGTAGGAGATGTTCTGAAACAATTACTGCCCTCGCATACAAGCCAGTGAATTATATGTGTTACAGCTGGATGAGTCAACAGACGTGGCGGGCCTGGCACAGCTCCTGGTATATGTCCTTACGTTTATGGGGGGTCAATTTAAGAATACATCCTCTTCTGCAAAGCACTGGAAACCAGGACAACAGGAAAGGATATTTTTTAAGTACTGTACAGCTTTGTGACATCAAATGGACTTTGGTGGTCAAGATGTGTTGGTATCTGTACTGATGGCTCAAAAGCCATAACAGGGAGATATAGTGGAGTGGTAACACGCGTGCAAGCAGTTTCTCCCGACACCACTTGGGTACACTGCAGCATCCACCGAGAGGCTCTTGCTGCCAAGGGAATCCCTGACAGCTTGAAAGACGTTTTGGACACTACAGTGAAAATGATTAACTTTGTTAAAGCAAGACCCCTGAACTCTTGTGTATTTTCTGCACTATGCAATGATATAGGCCATGTAACGCTTTTACAACATACAGAAGTGCGCTGGTTATCAAGGGGCAAAGTATTGACATGTTTTTTTGAATTGAGAGATGAACTTAAAGTTTTCTTTACTGACCATAATTTTCACTTGTCTGACTGCTTGCATGATGACGACTTTCTCACACAACTGGCCTATCTGGGTGATGTTTTTTCTCGCCTGAATGATCTGAATGTAGGATTACAGGGACTCTCCTCAACTATATTCAATGTGCGGGACAAAATTGAGGCTATAATTAAGAAGTTGGAGCTCTTTTCCGTCTATATTAGTGTAACCGATGTGAAATGGCTAGTTAGTTAGCGGTGGTGCGCGCTAATAGCGTTTCAATCAGTGACGTCACTCGCTCTGAGACTTGAAGTAGGGTTGCCCCTTGCGTTGCAAGGGCCGCGGCTTTTGTGGCGCGATGGGTAACGATGCTTCGTGGGTGTCAGTTGTTGATGTGTGCAAGGGTCCCTGGTTCGAGCCCGGGTTGGGGCGAAGAGAGGGACGGAACCTACACTGTTACATTAACAAGGACAACACACAGGTCTTTCCATCATTGTATGATTTCTTTGTGTGCAAATTAACTCAAGTTTACGGACAATGTCAAATGTGATATAGTGAAGCACCTAAGTGAGCTGGGTGCACAATTACGCAGGTACTTTCCAGAAACGGACGACGCAAAACAACTGGATTCGTTATCCCTTTCATGCCCTGCCTCCAGTCCACTTACCAATATCTGAACAAGAGAGACTCATCGAAATTTCAACAAGCGGTTACTGTGAAAATTTTATTTAATCAGAAGCCACTGCCAGATTTCTGGATAGGGCTGTGCTCAGTTTCTTGCCTTGGCAAATCGTGCTGTTAAGACACTGATACCCTTTGCAACCACATACCTATGTGAGAGTGGATTCTCGGCCCTCACTAGCATGAAAACTAAATACAGGCACAGACTGTGTGTGGAAAATGACTTAAGACTGAGACTCTCTCCAATACAACCCAACATTGCAGAGTTATGTGCATCCTTTCAAACACACCCTTCTCATTAACCTGTGGTGAGTTATTCAAAAAGAATTATGAACAAATAAGGTTTTATGTAAGATGGCTAAATAAAGAGCAAAATTATTGATTATTATTATATTATTGTTTGTGCCCTGGTCCTATAAGAGCTCTTTGTCTCTTCCCACGAGCCGGGTTGCAACAAAAACTAACACTCATTCTTAAGTTTAATGAATATATCGACAGGCAGGCTTACAATGATGGCAAAAAACAACATTTGAGAGTGTTCTGACCCTGGTGCTAGAGGGGGTTCGCAGCTGTAGGTTGAATGTTTGAAGGGGTACGGGACTATAAAAAGTTTGGGAACCACTGGTCTACACTATATCTTCTATACCCTCTAAGTCTAATTATGTCATTATGACGCCGCGTTGTGAACACCACACGGATGGCACTTAAAGAGTAAAGTCTGCCCAGCAACTAAATAATACCCGGACGGGGTTTTCTCATTGCCATTTCAGCGTTTTTCAGTAGTAAGTTTAACTGAAGGCTGTTCATTGTACACTCTGGTCCTTCCAGGGTCTGGCTAAAATACACCCACCTGGGATTATCCCTATCCCCATTAGTTAATAACCTTCACACAAAACCGCTCTTAAACCCACTGCTCCCACCATGGAACATGGTTGCCTCCCAAATGGCACTCTATTCCCTATATAGTGCACTACCGTATAGGGAATAGCGCACAATATAGGGAATAGGGTGCCATTTGGGACGCACAGCCACATCTCTCTACTGCAATCAATCAGCATTTAGTGCTCAGAGAGATTACGTTGGTGGTTGGTTGTGGCTGGTTGATCAGGCGTGCGTGATATAAATTGGTCCTGTATACTGTAACATCTGCTCCATCTAATCGCAACAATCAGGATGATGTGAATGCAGATGGTAAGCGGTTTCGGTAAATAAAATAACATATTTCCCTTTAGGTTTAAAGCGTTGATCGCTTAAATCTCATTTAAAACCATTGTGTTTGTTCTATGATTAGGATATGGCTCGAATTCAATAGAACCTGCCATAGAAATGCTTACTGTGTCTTGGTTTACAAACTATTTCCTGTGTGAAATAGTGTCTCAGGGGGTGTTGCACTCTAGACAATGCTGGGTTGTTCGGTTGACACAACTGCTGGGTTGCAGGCGTTGTGTCACTTAGTTGGTTTGTTTTCTTTACAAATTGCTGGGTTATTGATGCTGGAGGTGTAGTTTAGTTGGGGTATGGCTTTCATATAGTTAGTTTCAGCCACCCATGAGAGTAATTGTAATTCCTGTTCATTTGTTCTGTTGTATAGTTATCACATGCTAAGGTCGAACGTTTACATTTTTGTAGCTTCAATGGCGCTTACAGAAGTGTATGAGTTCCCTAAAAGCCTGAATGTAAATCCCATTGTTGGGATACAATAAGGTGGTATACCTTATTAGGCAATACAGGGGTATACCTTATTATAATATTTATAAATAACTTAATATTGTAGAAGAAAGTCTAAAGAAAATAAGGAACATTTGAATTTGCAGTATGTACAGTACATGTGTGAAATAGGACAAATATAAGCACCCACTTAATTATTATTGTTATTATTATTAGGGCCCATAGGCCTCTGGTCAAAAGTAGTACACTACATAGCGAAGAGGGTGCCATTTGGGACATATCCTAGGTCTCTCAGGAGCCTGGGAGAGAGGGGAAAACTCTACACTCCCCATATTGAGGTAGGCATATATTCAGTGTGAATGGAGATCATGGAGAGAAATCTGGTTTGGGGATGGAGGACAACCAGATTTAAAAAAGAAAAAAAAGAAATCGGATATCTCTCAGTAAGGTCCTCAAGTTCATCAACGTCCCATTCTACTCTCTATCCTGAATGTTCTTCACAGTGCTTTCCAAAGTGAGAGAAAAAAAAAAGTGTGAGAGAGTGTTAACTGTCTTCTGTAGAGCCATTCATAGCTCTAGCCCCTGGAAATGCTTCTGTGGAATTGTTGGAATGTGACTTCTCTGCGGAGATCAAAAGGGTTGAACATTAACGGTGCTGAACTCAGGCCCTGAGCTCTGCTCCCAGGGAATGCGTTTTAAGTTGAATGGTCCCGCAGGAGCCTGTGAAGATACCCTGTCAATAGCAGGTAAGTCACATTGAGCAGTTACACCTGAGGCCCTGCCTGAAGCCATCGTATATCTGGTCCCACTTAAAACGAAGTACAACCTGTAAAGGATTTATATAGCATACATAAGGCTTCATAAGCACTACACAAATGCTTAACAAATCATTTATAAGTGTATGCAATACTCTAGAAATGGTGCATAAACATAAATAGTGTGTTATGTAACATTTTGTAATTCACCCAGTATGCAACATTCACAAGGATGATTTGTGAAGTTTTTATGTAGCGCTTATGTATGCTATATAAAGCAAAGGACAGATTCACCCATTTTGAATGTTATATTGTTTTTGCGCATCTCTGAGCGATGTTCTATTGATTCACAGGGTTATTTCATGTTTTTATGTGTATCTGAGCTATTGCCGTAAAAGCCGGCAGAAACTCAGCCGGTATGACGTAGCTTTGCGATAAAGCAGCTCTCAATACACTGGAAGTTAGCAGGAATACAACTTTTAGATTGCGAAAACGTCTTATCGTACATGTCAGATTTCAATACTGGCCGATGTAATAACGCGGGAGGTTGTCTCCTCTCGAATTAGCCATTGGTCATATTTTTGCAATATTCCTCCCCCGAGAAATGTGTAATTTAACAGAGGATCTAGCACATTTCTCCTGTTTGTCTGCCTCTTCAGTCCAAGGTGCATTGCATAGTACCTTGCATGGCCATTGCGAATGTCAGACTCCACTCTGTGAGGCACATCGATCTGCAGGCTGAACATGGTGAAATTGTAGACTCCTAAATTGATAGTGCAGTTTGTTTAAGTGATTTTACAGCTAATTAGCTACACATGCTGATATTGACGTTGGTATTATTGTGTGTAGCTACCTAGCTAGCTAGCGAGCCCATAGAGAGTGCATTGCATTGTGGTTTTTGTAGTCGACTTGAGCTGCAACAGATTTTCAGAAGTTGCTACCGACCTTATTATAACGACAAAATAAAAACGTTTGTTCACAAAAAATGATTGTTCCCACATATGTGTTATTTAACACTGTAAATTATAGGAATTAGGGGTATTGGGGGGATTTATCCTTTAATAAGTTGCCATTTAAGTGGTCCCATAACCCACACACAGAAAGAGACACACACACACACACACACACACACACACACACACACACACACACACACACACACACACACACACACACACACACACACACACACACACACACACACACACACACACACACAGACACCCCCCCCCCCCCCCCGACAGACAGACAGAAAGAGACACACACACACACACAAAGAGACACACATGCATGCACACACAATTAGATGAAAGAGCAAACCTTTCAGAGACTCAGACTGGCAGTTTTGCATAAGTAAGAGAGCTGTCCATGTGTTTGTAAGAGCTCTGGGCGTATGCTGAGGTGAAGACTGTTCTCCAGATGACACTGAAGAGAACCGTCTGACACCTGCAGTGGTTGGGCCCTCCAGGGACAGAGTTGAGAAACAGTACCTGATTGTTCCCATGGGTTAATCTTAAGTAACATATGTTGTATCCCAAATGGCACTCTATTCCGTATATAGTGCACTACTTTGGACCAGAGCCTGTCAAAAGTAGTGCACTAGGGAATAGGGTGCCATTTGGGATGCACACCCAGTGGGTGCCCCCGATTTCTGAGAGAAGGCTGCAAATGAGTAAAGATACAGTATGTAGACTAACCAAGGGAAGAACGTAAATGAGCTGATCTTTGTGCAGATGTTCTTCAGATCTATTCATTGGTCCACCTGCCCCAGACTCAGAAAGAGAACTGCCATATCAACGTCATCAGTCAGTGAACGAACCAACTGAACATCATTATGTTGGGTGAGAATAGGAACCTGCTGAGCCCAATAAGAACCCAATGAATGAAACACACAGGGGTGCCACATCCAGTGAGCGGTAGTTATGGAGTAGTGCCAGTGCTGTGAAACTATTGTACCTCCAGGAGTATCTCTATACTGGTGCATTGGCAGCCATCCCAGGTAGAGAGAGAACTAATGAGCAGGCCTTTGGATGGGGGCCATGTTTTGACAGTGAGGGATGGGGACCGCCATGCAGCAGCTGTGGGTTTCTGTCACTGGATGGATAAGTAAAGGGGGGGGTCGGTAAGGGGTTCAACGGGGCCACAGAGCCTTGTCAGAGGGTGAACAGCTTCCTGCTGGTGGGCTAGCGGGGAGATTTCCGACCATGTACTGAGAAGTAGAAGCCTATAGGCAGGATGTCCTGAGGTACCGGAAGCATGGATGTCTATGTGTGTGTTTCATTCACACTTAATCTAGTGGTAGCATGTACAGTAGCCCCACAAAGAGTATTGTTTTACATAGAAAAACATGGAATAGTTCAAAGAGAGGACTGAAGGACTACATAAAACAAATGTCATTTAAAAAAGATGAATTGACACTAAAAAAGCTAAAACTGTAAAATCTTCTCCTGACTGATAGAAGTCCTTGGCCTCATATGTTCTTTGACCAACCTCGCCCATGCAACCTCTCTTGGAATGTGTCTCTCAGTGAGTCAGCGTACCCTGTACTGTCCACTTCCCCGTCTACGTCTGAGACCCCGGAGAGTCAGCTTTCTGGGCAGGGAGGACAGGAGGGCGGGCAGGGTGGCAGCTGTGGTGGTCCCAGGCCCAGAGCCATGGAGTTATTTCGGGGCAGCCAGGGCCCCATAATGAGATACATACTTGTGTGTACCGCCAGAACACAGAGAAGCCCTTCTTGTACCCTGTGGCTCTGCAGGCTCTTCAGCCCTCCCCTCGCCATGGGCTAACAAAACCAACCATTCACAGCCATAGAGCCCAGTATTCACTGTCACACTGCAGCACATGATCCACACCCACCCGCCGACTGCCTAAACAGCCCTATTACGTATGTGGTGACAAATAAAACAGACATTTAATCTCAGAGGGCCTTCAGGAACAAACAATGACTATCAACTTTTTATTCAATTTGGATCATAACCTTTTCATTCAAATATTTCTAACGGTCGCCCCCAGAGCAAGTTTTTTAATGCGCGTGATGTCAGAATGCACTTACTGTTCCAAAATGTGTTACGCAACAGCCAGTTAACCCATGCTGCCCTCAAACCAAGGCACGCTGCTTGCTAATTATCTATGGGCTATGTTTCAACTTGTCAATTTCAAATGATTTTCTAACAAGTTTTCTTTTCTAACAACAGTTTGAATTGAGGCGTGTTCCGCCTCCTCGTTAATTCACATAAGAAGTAGCCCATTTCACTGTTGCGGATCATTTATGTTTGAGGCTTTACTGAGCCGAACAAACTTCTCTCTTTGATGAGAGCCTAAAGCACACACTTTTTCCTCCCTGGCTCATTTTCTGTCTGGCGCCCGCATTGCCTTCATTGCTAATAATAACTTTGGACATGTGTGCGTTCCTATCAAAGTAAGTGCCTTATTAGGTTATCATTATAATTTCTGGATACCGTTTTTGTCGGTTCTACTGTAACACACTGTATGTACAGTATGTGTTGGACTGCCAGGTCGCAGTTGTAAATGAGAACTTGTTCTCAACTAGCCTACCTGGTTAAATAAAGGTGAAATAACATTTTCAAACAAAATGGAGCATAATGCATTTGTTTTATTGACGTTTTCAAGTACTTATGACAAATCATGCATTCCGATTCTTGCATAGATTGTAATGGACACATATGATGTATTTAAAATGCTTTTTTTGAAGGTTGTACTGATTATGATGAGCTAATGCTAAGCTAATTGCCAGCTTTGTGTGGCGCCATGTTTGTTGACATTATGTTTCTGTGAAAAAACAGTGTGGCCATCTCAAACGCTGACTGTTACGTCAGTCGTAACTGGATGTTCTAAATAAGTGTTCTAATCACACCGGTTTGAGCATACGCTACACAGACCACTGTAGAATGATCACACCAATGTGTTTGTAGTGTCAAAGGGATAAAAAGCTTTACTGAGCTTTTTGGAAAACCTAATGTGGTTATTTCCCCAGAGTCATTCGACAGGAAGTGACTCATCAGATGTTTAATTATCCAATTATCTGATTGGGTAGACAAAGACAGGATACGAGGTCCCATTTACACCTCCCTTTAAGATCTGAACATCCCACACTTTTTCTGAACAGAAAGGATGCACAGGTAAACCTGGTTGGTGTGTGTGTCCAATTTGTTTGAGTGCAGCGGCTCCTCTTTGGATAAACCTATCGTTTGTGGATGCACATGATTGTACACTGCTCCTCCAATCAAAAGGCAGCATATTAAATGAGAGACGGCGCAACACGCTGAAAATTATAAACCTTTACCCGATTGTAGTTTCTCTGAGAAAGAAAGAGGTTGAGGATTCAGTTGTTCTGGGGCTAAAGTCACAAGGCATTCTGTTTCTCAGATCTCGCTCTCTTTGTCAATGACACCACAGCTATGTCAGAAACACACAGAACGAATCGGAGGTAGGACTGAGCTCTGCACACACTGGTTGGCTCCACAGTGTCTCAGACTTCCAAAGTCTAATTACAACTATCCCTAAGACATCTCAATTCACAATGGATAAGTGAATCAACAATTTTGGAATGACGGCAGCCATTATTAGATCAAAAGTGCTACGTCATCTAGCAAAATGTTGGTATCGCGAATCTGTCCACGTGTCAACACATAAAACAAAGGGACCAAAATACTGTATATTTTTGACATATTTATGGTTTTAACAATTGTGTCACTGCTGCCCTACATTTGAAATCAAATCACCATACCATTGTAAATAGAGCGGACGCTTGGTATCAGTCATTGGTTTCGAAATACATTTAACATTGTATACTCATTGATGTTACATTAATATAAACTGCAAAGTTATGTCCAGGAAGAACCAAATCACTGTGTCCTTACTAATGGTTGCATTTTGGGTACTGTAGTTCAGGGCATTCCTTTTTATCACCCAATACTCATTACAAAGTTAATGTAGTTGAGCATGCTGAGCATCGGTGCGAACTGCAAAGACCAAAATGGACCGAGTTGTTGTTTTTTTACAAGTTCACCAATGTGCTTTCCAGCCTGCCATAACACGCTGAAAGCTAAACGATTTTATGTTCATCTGCGGAGTAAAAGCCTCCAATGGATAAACCTCAAACAGTTTGATCATTAATAATTCTGATTATCAACTCGCTCCGCTTTCCATTTGCAATTCAAATAACCCATGTACAAAGGCAGTGAGCACAAAAGGAGGTTGAAGAAGGTAGAGCTGGAGAGGGGGCACAGAGAGAGGGATCCTCCACCACCCCTTCCCAATTAATATCCAAAATGCTGACACCCCTCCAGAGATCTCCGAACACCCAGCCCCCCGGCCCACATGGGAGCCGAGCTCAGCCAAAAATCAGCACAAATGGCTCCCAAATACTCACATGTGCATAACAGATCATGTGTGGTATTGTTGTGTGCATTTGTGCACATTTTGTACACATATATATTTTCATCAGAAAAAGGAAAACATGACATTATAGGCCCTAACCCCACCCCCACCCACCCAACCAGTGTGCATTAGCATGTCTATATGGGCTATAGCCAAAACTATAGTTGGTGTTATCAAGAATGAAGCTGACAATTTGCTTTAAAAACTATACATGTATCTTTCTCAGAATAAGAGATAACCAAAAGTCAAGTCTGAAGTAGGACACTATCCTATCACGTGTTCCACATAAGCATGCTCAAATACTGATGGTTTTTCTATGGTTGAGCATGTCGCTCTTTGAAAACTTGACAGAAGGCTGAAGAGGAAACCGTCTCTCTATTTTAAGAGCAGGTAGCTGCATTCTGCGAAAGCGTATGTGATGTGATGAAATCATTATAACTACAAATGCTAGTGTGGTGATAACCCTGAAGATGTCAACGCATATATATCCACAACTTCAGGTCTCTCTACCAGTCAAAACTGAGCGAATTTTACATGAAGGTTCTACGTAGCAAAGCTTAACCACTATAGAAACAGATGGTCTTTGTAGTCATCATGACATTTCTTGAAATGTTTGCTCCTTGCAAGTATTGCAACACAAGGCTATAATTTGCAATTCAAAATGTGGTTCTTTGAAGGCACCTTTTTCTTGCATTCCAATATTATTAACAACATAACTGAACCTTCAAAAGAAGACAGAACGTCTGTATTTTACTGACTCCAGAATTCAACGGTTACGTTTGAACGCCGACTTGAGTGATGTTGGTTTGCTTAACTAACGTTCACACGTCCTGGATAACTTGTCTCTGTAGACATCCGCGTTGCCTCCCACAATGTTTAAATGCTCTGGCTTAACAGCATCTGTATGTAATAGAATGTCAGTTTGGCATAGAGGAACTACATCACTTCCTACAGCACTACCTTATCCACTTGAATAAAATATATTGAACAAAAATATAAACGCAACATGCAAAAATTTCAAAGAATTGACTGAGTTACAGTTCATATATGGAAATCAGTCAGTTTAAATAAATTAAATGGGTGACATGTCTGGTGAGTATGCAGGCCATAGAAAAACTGGGCCATTTTCAGATTCCAGAAATTGTGTACAGATCCTTGCAACATAGGGCCATGCATTATCATGCTGAAACGTGAGATGATGGCGGCGGATAAATGACCTTACAATGGCGTTCAGGATCTCGTCAAAATATCTCTGTGCATTCAAATTGCCATTGATAAAATGCAATTGTGTGCGATGTCCGTAGCTTACGCCTGCCCGTACCACAACCCCACCACACCATGGGGCACTCTGTTCACAGCGTTGACATCAGCAAACCGCTCGCCCACAAGACACCATACACGTGGTCTGCGGTTGTGAGGCCAGTTGGACATCCTGACAAATTCTCTAAAACAATGTTGGAGGCGGCTTATGGTAGCGAAATTAACATTCAATTCCCTGGCAACAGCTCTGGTGGACATTCCTGCAGTCAGCATGCCAAATGAATGCTCCCTCAAAACTTGAGACATCGGTGGCAATGTTTTGTGTGACAGAACTGCCCATTTTAGAGTGGCCTTTTATTGTCCCCAGCACAAGGTGCACCGGTGTAATGACCATGCTGTTTAATCAGCTTCTTGATATGCCACACCTGTCAGGTGGATGGATTATCTTGGCAAAAGAGAAAATGCTCACTAACAGGGATGTAAACAAATGTGTGCACAAAACTTGAGAGAACATTTCTGGGATCTTTTATTTCAGCTCATGAAACATGGGACCAACACTTTACATGTTGCGTTTATATTTTTGTTCAGTGTACAAAATAGTATAGTAGCTAGCAAGATGGAGATCACAGAGGTTATTTTTAATGAGTGCATTCCGAAAGTGACTACATTGCATCAACTACCTTTACTACAGTAAAACCACTGCAAAGGTTTTGCATGCAAACTTTGGTTTAAAATCACAATGTTCTGGAATGTCTGCCTCGTGATTTGTTGGGGGAGTTGTCTGTCCGAAGAGAACCCACCCCGGAATACATTTTTTTCCCCTTATCGAAGTAGCCAAAAGAATCTGTCATTGAAACCAGACCATAGTCACTGTTGCCTAGGGTCAGGTTATCGAGAGTACTTGACAACTGCCTCGGTCCTGGGGAGGGAACACAAGGACAAAACTCCATGGGCAAACAAGCAAGTGTGATCTCCAGCGGCTTCATGTTTATCCTGACAACCTTTTCACAATACAAATAAATACAATGACAGAAAACCTATGTTTTCTGTCTCTCTAACCATTTTCCCTTTCTCCTGACTAGGCATCTGTATAAACATTGAGGCACTGAGGAAATTGTCATGCCCACATGAAGAGCTCATTCATGGGTATGAGAGCACCTTGGTCAGCCTCTTCCAAGTCAGGGCTGAGAGTAGCCTCATCAATCAATCATCCAGCCAATAGCTGTCTTTGTTTTAATGTATAGATGGAGAGGTCGTGAGATACACACCAGGACATTGGTGGCTGTGCTAGCTAGTAGCTAGCATGGTTTGAAACATGTTTCTTGACACTAGCATCTTTTATTACAGAAACTCATCAAATGGAAACTGAGATGGGGGGAAAAAAATAGTTGGCTTAAGTGTTGATGCATATCAGAGCTGTCAGTAGATCTGACAGGGTGATTGACCAGGGGGAATCCCTGGGGCCAGGGGGAATCCCTGGGCTGTAGCACATGGCCCTTAATATACATACCCAGTGGATGAACTCCACCTAACTATGAGTCAACCTCCACAAATGCAACTTTTTATTTTTTATCGAGAACAACATATTTATATTTAACATATAATATTTGTCTCAATTCACAGAACATTTCCATCATTCTCCCACCTGTGTATTGTGATTAATAGCAAGTCTGACGTTTTCTTTGAAATTAAAAATGCCTTGTTTGTATCGGTTTTGTTTCACACATTTCCACCGGCAAGGTCTTTTCTTTTCACTCCAGATTATAGCAACATTGGTGTTCAGATCCTTTGGTGACAAGGAAACAACCAGGCAGACTGATTTTGAAAACAAGCATTTACGGTCACTTCCACCTCACCTGGGAGTTTTTTAAATGTATTTTCTATTAACCCATCCACCACCAGCCCTTTTCGGCGGACATATCTTTTTTTGTTTTTACAGATTTTCTGCTACATATACATACATTTTACATACACATTTTACATACATGGTACTTTTATATACAGCAATCACAATAATACATTACCGAACACAAGCTCTTTAATGCCACCCCCCAGCCACTCTCACCCCATCCCACCTATCACCATAAACCACCCTCGTTTGGTTTCCATGTGCCATATATTTTTCTATTGTGCTGTGATGTTTCACATACATTTTGAACCTTTCTAATCCCATAGTATCCACAGATTGTGAGCTAAAGATTACAACTTTTCCTACGAGTATTATTATATTATTGATTGATTGATTGACTATGGCTTTCCAAATCGCCCCATCACTGCTATTCGTAAGGTTCATTTGAAGTGATTGTTGGGATGTTTTAGCCATTCCTGAACCTTTGGCCAGAAACAAGCTACATAGGGGCAATACCAGAATAAATTATCTAGTGATTCTGTCTCTTCGCAGCAAAATGAGATTATTGTATGCCCCATATACATAGTATGCTGTTTGTATAATCATTTCAATTGAAAAAGTCTTGGTATGTTCATATACCATGTGCCATAGAATCAGTACATCGAAAATCTCTTCCCATTTGTATTACAACCTGTTTGGCGCAGCTGTGAACATGCTTGTTGTCAAATGAAACTGGTATATTTTTCTATTTATGCCAATCCTTTTCAGCCAATTTGTATCTTTAATATTTGGCAGACAAAAAATGTCCCTACCTTCTCCCTCTTCCACTTGACTCCTCCATTTTTGTGGTAATGCTGCAGTTGGTTGTAAGTTTGGATCTTTTCTGGAGGATAAATCTGAAATTGTAATCAGCTTTGTATGGCTTAAGAAAGGCCGATACTTTAAACTAAATTTCATTTTCAATTAGTCGGAAAGGAGAAGTTGTAATCTGAATAAATGCACAAATAAAAATGTTGAACAAACGATGAACCTTTCTTAATAATCTACTGGAGAACCATTTTGGGTTTAAGTATAACTTATGTACAAGTGAAGCTTTTAGTGAGATGTTTAATGCTTTAATATTTAACAATAACACCTGGGTGTTAAACATCCTGAAGCATGCCAAATTGACCCCATTATCAGTTTACAGGAAAACCTTTGATTGGTGACATTGACGTGTCAACTGATAAAACCAAAGATCTGAAAAAGCCTTGGAAAGGTCAAGGGTCCATTAGAAGTCTAAAATAGAGGGCTGTGTAGTAAAATAGAGGGCTGTGTTGATCAAACCATACTGTCATTTGGACATTCTCACTTGTGTAGGAAATGGCAGCAGTTCAACAGGCAACATTAGTCAGTTGATGAAAAGTGACTCACTGAAAGCACAGTGATGTGCTGGAAGTGGGGAGGTATTCAGTAATGAATCCCTCTTGCCTGCTCACTAAGTGTAACTTAACAGTATAGTGTGTGTGAACAATGTTAACATTTATAAAGCTCAGTTATCGTAGCCTTGTGAGCCTTGAAGCCAAGAAGACCAAATGTCTGATTAAAGACCACCGTTTGAATTTACATGGGAACTTTCACTATGTTTTACCATTGCGAGTGTTATTCTAAGAAACCTTCCTAACCCAAACAAAGTGATGGGTCTAAATGAAATAAAAGAGCCAGGCTGAGCATGGAGGCCATTGATGCATGCTTCCTGGAGAGTGTGAGTTCCCACATGTGGGCGGATCAGCGAGGTTGGAGGGAGCGAGTATCAGCCTGCATTAGGGTTTGAATCGGGAGTGGGCATACTTGGAGCACACGCTCCTGCCAAGTGAATGCACTGGACGACCTCACACACACACACACACACACACACACACACACACACACACACACACACACACACACACACACACACACACACACACACACACACACACACACACACACACACACACACAGGACACCTAAAACATGCAATGGCTGCACGACTTACACATAAAATTGGAATAGGTTGCATGGCATGGCATACACACATTGATATTAAGAGTGTATCATGCAAACAGCAGCCAAGCCAGCTACAACCTGGTCCATAAAATAAAGAGATTAAATGAGGGACGTTCTGAGCGGCCAATTTAATTGGGGATTAGCTGATAAGGACACAAAATGCTTAACAGGTATGTTCTATTTATATCACTGTACAGGGTCCTCACTATCCTCACTGTCCACACTGCAAGGTGAAGACTCATCTATCTATTGGTGGTGAGGAATCACTGATGGTAGAGACTGGTAAAGCCTGATTTGTACCTTCTGTAAGTACACAATGCAAGAACGCACTTCGCTAAGCAAAATGACGACCCTGCCAAGTCGTGTCAGGTTACAAATTGTGTTGCTGCACACGTATGCTACATTTTGTTTAGCGTAGTGCATACTTGCATTGCGTATGTGCGTAAGGTATAAATTAGGCTTAAGACAATTTGATTAAGTGAGTCATAAGTACTGTGATTAATTATACACCACTGTACTGTTTATCACACTTTTACTACACTGAGTGGATAAAACATTAGGAACACCTTCCTAATATTGAGTTGCACCCCTTTTGATCTCAGAACAGCCTCAATTGGGCATGGACATGATCTCAGAACAGCCTCATCTGGGCATGGACTCTACAAGGTGTTGAAATCATTCCACAGGGATGCTGGCTCATGTTGACTCCAATGTTTCCCACAGTTGTGTCAAGTTAGCTGGATGTCCTTTGGATGGTGGACCATTCTTGATACACACAGGAAACTATTGAGCATGAAAAACCCAGGAGCATTGCAGTTGACACATTCAAACCGGCGCGTGGCACCTACTACCATGCACCGTTCCAAGGCACTTAAATCTTTTGTCTTGGCCATTCACCCTCTGAATGGCACACAATCCATGTCTCAATTGTCTCAAGGCTTAAAAAACATACTTCTTTAACCTGTCTCCTCCCGTTCATCAACACTGATTGAAGTGGTATTAACAAGTGACAGCAATAAGGGATCATTCTTTTCACCTGGATTCACCTGGTCAGTCAGTCTATGTCATGGCAGCATTACCTGTCTCTCCCATCAAGAATTACCCCATGGATCTTAACTAATGCACATAGTTACATCGAGAAGAGGAAAAATGGGAGGCTTTTAATGTTCCTTTAACAAAGTTTAATGACCATAAATTCTCTTCCACTAATGCAATTGTACGTTGTCGGTTTTCTGTAAGACCAAGGCTAATACCAACACAGTACCCACAGCGTTTTAACCGCTCTGCTGTCATTGGATAAACATCAGTTTGTTTAGATTCAAATGACTAAGATGTTGCAAGAAAAGAAATCAGCTCCCAGAAAGTTAGGGCACCTTAACTGTGAACCGATACCACGGCTTATAGTTAAACGTTTGTGAAACTACAAAGGGATGAGAAATGTGGTTTCACAGAAGGGTAATTGGCACAACGTCTCAACATAGAATCATTATGAAGACATTGTCCACTCAGAATGTGATTTCTCAATAAATCATAAGCCAAATGTAGCGTTAGCAATGAAAGAGAGCATACATTAAAACAACCTGCACTACATGGTGCTCGTCGAACATCTCATTCCAAAAGCAAGGGCATTAATATGGAGTTGGTCCCCCTTTTGCTGCTATAACAGCCTCCACTCTTCTGGAAAGGCTTTCCACTAGATGTTGGAACATTGCTGAGGGGACTTGCTTCCATTCAGCCACAAGAGCATTAGTGAGGTCGGGCACTGATGTTGGGCGATTAGGCCTGGCTCGCAGTCAACGTTCCAGTTCATTCCAAAGGTGTTCGACGGAGTTGAGGTTGGGGCTCTGTGCAGGCCAGTCAAGTTGTTACACACCGATCTCGACCAACCATTTCTATATGGACCTCGCTTTGTGCACGGGGCCATTGTCATGCTGAAACAGGAAAGGGCCTTCCCCAAATTGTTGCCACAAAGTTGAAAGCACAGAATCGTCCAGAATGACATTGTATGCTGTAGCCTTAAGATTTCCCTTCACTGGAACTAAGGGGCCTAGCCCGAACCATGAAAAACAGCCCCAGACCATTATTCCTCCTCCACCAAACTTTAGTTGGCACTATGCATTGGAGCAGGTAGCGTTCTCCTGGCATCCACCAAACCCAGATTTGTCTGTCGGGACTGCTGGATGGTGAAGCATGATTCATCACTCCAGAGATCACATTTCCACTGCTCCAGAGTCCAATGGCTTTACACAACTCCAGCTGACGCTTGGCATTATGCATGATGATCTTAGGCTTGTGTGCAGCTGCTCGGCCAATGAAAGCCATTTCATGAAGCTCCCGACGAACAGTTATTGTGCTTCCAGAGGCAGTTTGAAACTCGGTAGTGAGTGTTGCAACCGAGGACAGATTACTTTTACGCGCTACGTGCTTCAGCACTCAGTGACCCCGTTCTGAGAGCTTGTGTGGCCTACCACTTTGCAGCTGAGCCATTTTTGATCCAGACCTTCCACTTCACAATAACTGCACTTACAGTTGACCGGGGCAGCTCTAGCAGGGCAGACATTTTACAAACTGACTTGTTTGAAAGGTGGCATCCAATGAAGGTGCCACGTTGAGCTCTTCAGTAAGGCCATTCTACAGTATGTCTATGGAGATTGCATGGCGGTGTGCTCGATTTTATAGACCTGTCAGCAATGGGTGTGGCTGAAATAGCCAAATTTACTCATTTGAAGGGTTGTCCACATACTTGTGTATCTATTTCACACTCTTTGTTCTCTAATTATAATTGTACAGAGAAACCATGTTTTTAACAGTTATATCAAGGCACAAGGCTAGACCCAGATGCAGACACAGGAGGCAGATGGTTGGAGTTTTACAATGTTTATTCATCCAAAGGAGAATAGTCGTGGACAGGCAAAAAAGTCAAAACCAGAGCAGAGTCCAATAGGTACCGAAGGGCAGGCAGAATCAAGGTCAGGGCAGGCAGGATGATCAGGCAGGCAGGAAAGTAGTCCCTGAGTCAGGCAGGGGTCAGAACCGGGAGGACTATAAAAAGAGAACAGAAAAGGAGTTCAGGTAAAACATGCTGGCTGACTTGACTAAACATACAAGATGAACTGTCACAGAGAGACAGGAAACACAGGGATAAATACACTGGGGAAATAAGCGACACCTGAAGGGGGTGGAGACAATCACAGGAACAGGTGAAACAGATCAGGGCGTGACAAGTTATGCATGTTGTCATTACAAAAGTGCCATTATAAGCCCAATTAAACAAATCCCAGGCTGTTGGTAAGCACTGCAGCTCGTCTCCATGTTCTATGACATTGTCTGACCAAGTGCAATTTGTGAATGAAACTCTCTTCTATTTATGGTGTGTAAGTTCTAGTCCTCAGACTATGAGGAACTGAAGTCAGAGGTTTTGGTTTCCGCTTTAGGAAGTGTTTTAGCTTAGCAAATGTCTCAGATGGTGGTGAATGACAAGTAGTGTAACTTCTCTTATCAATACAAAATACTGTATTCAGTGTGCTGCTCAATGAATTTCAATGGAATATCAACAATAATATATATATATATATATAATTTTTTTTGGAGGGGGGTCTGAAATCTCAGATAAATATTTGATCTTGAATGTTGCCATTCATTCTGGGATCCATATCACTTGTAGTGAACCCTTTGGATTGTTGCCCTAGACATTGACTAGTACTTATAACGTGCTCAAAGTTTAGCAGTCGAGTCCCTCACAACCCTCAACTTCAATAGACAGATAACGTAAGAATTAGACTGAGAAAATTGTTTTGATGTTTCGGACACCTAAATACAGTTTCTCTCCATACAGCACATGAAATACAGAGGCGAGCTCTGTCTCTATTTTGGGAAAGTGTGGAGCTTTTTTGAGGAAGCCAACATTTATTACAGAAGCAGTTTAGTAGATTCTACTGATTGATAGTGAAACTAGCCACATAGTGAGAAGCTATGCTGTCGATGAAGCATTCTCATTGTAGACCCACATTTGAATTCGACTGAAAGAAGTGCTGAATGTGAAATAAGTCACGCTGAGACTGAGGATGTCCTAATATGGACACCGTAGCTTTAGGAGTGGCTTCACAACAGAATACTGGGTCACGGTCAAGAGGTATTACGATCAGTGGTTGAAGTGTCTGACCTCAGGTGTGGACTGGTCAGCGGAGCCAAAAAAAAAAAAAAGGACTGGCGCTGGGGAGGTGTGAATGAGACTGCATGTTTCACACCTCCCAGTGTAAAAGGCAAACAATGCTGCTGCTGCCCAGCGAGGCGAAAGGGATTTAGCCAGTGGCAGATTGCTCAATGGGAACGCAGACCGCTGGCGCTGGTGAACAAACAGAGGGCCACATCAAAAGGCAGTGAGCGTGATCAGAGAGAGAGGCAGACAGCCCAGCCTTTTCCTGCCTGAGCGATAAAGCTTTATTTAATCCATAATGTCACTGTTGCTGATAAAGAGCTGAATTTAAAACACTACATGGTCGTACATTGAGAGATTGATCGTTGGCAAGAAAGTTTTGTTCTTTCATCCTCCCCGAAAGAGGTGGTGACCTAACATCAAAGAGTGGACTGTCACTTAGCTGGATTAAAACTCCTCACAACTCTTATGTGACTTCTAATTGGTGCTTTTGTTTTTGTGAAGAGAGGGGTTACACTGCGTAACATTTACTTTTACAGTGTTATTTCGTCATTTATTTTTGCCATTTGTCAACTACCATTATTATTAACGTTCACATTGTTGTACATATAATCCCCACTTAATGCATACACATTAACCTTCTGGTCTGAATACCAATGTTTTACATCCAAGTTCCCTTGTGTACCTGTTTCCTAACACAGTTCTATCATTGTAGTAACATGTTGTTACACAGTTATTAAGTCATTCAAATAAAATGACCAATGAAATGAACAGCGGGATATCTCGCGGTTTGGGCCGTTACATTCCTTCTCACCTGCTGCACTCAATTTCCCCACTGTGAGGGAAAACATAGGGGAGTTCTCATAGGCCACCAACAACAACAAAAAGCCTCAATTTACATGTTGCTTATGTGTGCATTTCACTACCTTTGGATTATCATTGAATTGTAAGGCTGATATGAATGTCCTGCTTATAACAATGTTTGTGTCAACATCATAAATCAACTGCATTATACTTTAAAAAAATACTTCAACTTCATCCAGTAAAATGGCTCTTTGGCTAGCTTTGCTACAGCCTATGTCAATGATAGCTATTTTGCAACCGTCGCAACCAACTATAATCTTAGCGACTGTTTCAAGCAATAATCAAAACAACATTGTAAGCCTATGAGAACCCTGTCAAGATTTTTTGTTTCGAAGTAGGCTAGATTTACGTAGTTACTATGTTGAATTGGCCAGATGGTGAAGGGCAGTTGTTTTTCCCCACGGTGGCTGTTGTACTTGTTTATGACATTCTGAGTATGTTCATGTGCCATAAGGCAGCTAGCTGTAAGTTAACAACCTTTTCCTTTAATGTTGTGTTGCCGGGGTGGGTAACAGACATGACCCTGATTTGACCCTTGTAACTCAAATAGTGACAATGACCCTGCCCTGTAGGCCTTGCTTTAATGGCTGAAATCAAGATAACATAGACATTATCACATGTATTAAAATTCAGTCAGCTTCCACTACGGCTAAGTTACAGATAATGTAGGAATATACTCTACATGTATTTGTGAATAGTGTGAACACAAATATGCTTCACAGTGTGAAACTGTTGTTATCAGATGTATGGAAATTCAGTCACATACCACTGCAGATCATGAACAGATAATGTATGGTAATGTATGAGTATAGAAACAGTGTTAACACTCCTCTTTTGCTGTAGTAATTAGCTCCCTATACTGCATGTGTATGTTAAGCCAACCCACGGAAACAGGTTAGGCAACAATAGAACATGATTCCATTCACAGAGATTGTGAAGTCATGGGAAGGAAAAGTGAGAACTGTAAAGATAGAACTCCTATTAGGCTTTGGTTTGTACCACAAAACATGTGGACACAGACAAAATGTTATTGGCAAAATGTACTTATATCTTCCCTTTCAGTTGACATAAAGATCCTTCCAGTAAGAGCTCAAATGAATCCGTACCACAGGGAGGGGATTTCTCAATCACTAATCGTCAGAATCTCCCTCAGTGAGTCCTAAAACTCATCACATAGACTGTGTGGGTAGAATATCTTCAGCTGCTATACAGTACAGGTTACAGTAACACCTTAATAAGACCAAGAGCAGCCGCTGGGGGGGAAAGAAACCGGTCACCCACAGCAATGCCGCGACACAGCATACACAAACCATCTTGTGGCATGTGCATTACGGTGCGTGGATAAGTTGTGTATGCAGTATGTCCGTGAAGGGTTGAGTCCTGTGTGTGGCAAGGCATCTGCCTGTGTGGAATGTGAGAATGCGCGTGTGTGTGTGTGTGTGTGTGTGTGTGTTCAATCGGCTGTAGCCACCTCCGATGATACGGGACTTTGGTGGGAAAGTCAGTCATCCTTTTCCATACTTGGTGTCAGGTTGTCCAGGGTCCCATCGTCAGTGTGTGGGCATCCCAGTTCATTCATTACCTAGATCCTGTACCTCTCTAGATGCTATCACCACACCAGCACAGTGTTTCTGAGTGGGAGGAAATGGATGACAGGACATTCCAGTCCCCCTGTGGAGGGAAGGAGTGGGAGGATGGAGTTGACAGCGGGTTTCTTTTAATGAGATCTCTGTTTGTTTAACTTACGCACTTTCTTTCGGATCCAATTGAACTTAAAAGTTAAGAGAGTGAGAGAGAGAGCACAATGAAACAAAACGAGGTGTCTAATCTAGACATCTCCTGTGGTTCTGTGGCTTCCTGTACAAAGGCAACATCTATTGTTGGGGAATTTACAGTACCTTAGTGAAAGTTATATAATGGAGATTAAGGAGTGGGTGGGGTGGAATTAAAATAATCCATTTTGTGAGTCATTTTTGAGTCATGTTTGAACAAGCTAGTGGCTGCAATGTAATCTGTAAATGACTGGTATAAAAATCCCTGTAACTGTAGAGAAAGATGTTGTTTAACTCTCGTGTTTTAAGAGAATGTGCACAGGTGAGGGTATGGTTTGTATGTGTTGTATGTTAGTGTGACACTTTTGTATGTAAGTGCATGTGGTCTATCAAGTCTATCTACACTCTTAGAAAAAAGGGTTCCAAAAGTGTTCTTCGGGTGTCCCAATCAGAGAACCCTTTTTGGTTCCAGGTATAACCCTTTTTGGTTCCATGTAGAATCCTCTGTGAAAAGAGTTCTACATGGAACCCAAAAGGGTTCTACCTGGAACCAAAAAATTATTATTCAAAGGGTTCTCCTATGGGGACATCCGAAGAACCCTTTTAGGTTCTAGATAGCACCCTTTTTTTCTAAGTGTAGTGTAGAAGGTAGTTACACAGAAAATCCAGGTTCAGTGTCAGTGTTTGGTTTAGTGTAAAGAATAAACGCTGACTTACAGGTGTAAGAAACAAACAGTCAAATTAACTTCGGCCAAAGTGAGAGATTTATTCAGACTCAAGCATTCTGCTCCAGTCTCTTTCTGATTGACAAAGACTGATTAGTACAGATGGATGGAACGTGACAGCTACTGACGCCGACCAGTCACAGAGTACAAAGCATTCAGGACACATGCAATAAAAAGTGGAAAATATAGGCAATAAAAAGCGGAAAATACAGGCAGCAGGAGCATGGCCTCAACATATTTCAACCTAGACCAGGGTTTCCCAAACTCAGTCCTCTGGACCCCAAGGGGCGCACGTTTTGTTTTTTACACTAGCACTACACAGCTGATTCAAATGATCAACTAATCATCAAGCTTTGAATCAGCTGTGTAGTGTTAGGGGGAAAAAACTAAACATGCAACCCTTGGGGTCCCGAAGACTGAGCTTGGGAAACACTGACCTGTACTGTACCATTATCTGTCAAACACAGACAAACAGATACACAGATATACATACACAGACATGCAGGCACACACACACAGAGACAGAGATGTGTGCATGCGCACACACACGTACATACATGGGACTGACCTCAGTCCCCATAAAACAATACATTGCACAACTTATCATATCCTCTTTTACATCCCATTGTTCCGTTCCACTGAGAACTGACTTTTGTTTAATTATCTTAAGCGTAATAGATGTGAATATGACATCATTTAATAGACCCCATTGGTTTTGCAGGCCTGCCTGTGAGGGAATTATGAGGATAAATACATTTTCCATGTAGTAGTGCATGGTCTATTGCTTACCCTTTCCCCAAGACTATGATAATGAAGCACTTTCTGTATAGTACACACATATGCACACTCGCACACCACAGTTCGCTTCGGTAGGTGAGACTTTGTATATGGACTGTCCCTTTCACTAGAATAAGGTTGTAGTAAGTGGATCTAGTAGTACATGATATTTGTGACATTAGGTACTTCCCGGGCACAGTACAGTTCACAGTGTACCGTTTCAGGGTGGGTCTTCAACATCAGCATGACTAAGAAAAGAGGAAGTGAGCAGTGTGTAACAACACAAAGCTACTTATTTCTTTCCTTTGTATTCCTTTATTTTATTTCAATTCTGACCCTCATAAAACCCCTGGGCCTGTATTCATAAAGTGTCTCTGTGTGGAAGTGCTGATCTAGGATCAGGTCCCTCTTGTCCATGTGATCGTATTCATTATGATCTAAAAGGAAAAATGGATCCTAGATCAGCAATCATACACTGAGACGCTTTATGAATACGAGCCCCGGTTAGAAAGCCTATAAGCAACGGGTTGTAAACTGAGTGGCGAGAGAGAGGAAGGAAAGGTGATGACCACTGTTTAAATATTCCCTAGGGACGTCCCTCAAACCCTGTCTAGACCTGGGGTCAGGTTCCTGACGAGGTGTGAAGTGAAATCCCCTCTGATAATGTGTTAATGAGGGGATTTATGGTACGTATGTGAGAGTGTGTACTTTATTCATAGGTACACTCTCTAGGGCAGGTTTCCTATCATACAGCAGACTATTGACACAATATAAGGGACAGACATGACAACATAAAATCACGTATTGACCATAAACAAATCCCTTGTGCTTTTTTTCACCTTTTCATAACTTCCATCCAGATGCCTTGATTTTCATTATAAATCTGCTGATCCTGTTTGATTGACAGCTGAGTAAAGTAGAGCAGAGCGGGAAGGGTCTTCAACAGTCTTCCTGCAAACACAGAAAAAAATGAACTCATCAAAGGCAATAAAGCAAGAGTGAAAGTATTACCCTCCTTACTTATATGAGTGTGCATGCTAAAGCTGCTCTCAATCGAAGGTTAACCGTTTACCAGAAGAACTGTCTGGGTCTTTCACACTTGGCCCTAGTTTCATATTGATTTATGAATCACTCCTCGGCTGCGTTTAGGATGAGTTTACACGGGCAGCCCGTATGTGATATTTTTGACAAATCCCATCAGATATTTTCACATCAGATCTTTTTCAGATCTAAATGATCAAAAGACCAATTAGTGAAAAAATATCAGACTTGGGCAGCCTGTCCAAACCAACAGTGCTTGAATTGGGCACGAGTTCCAGCACCTACATTTTAGGTGCAGGACTACCGGCACCTAAAATGTTCTCTGCTTGAGCTCCTGTTCTTCTTATAGAACATGATCAAAAGTATTGTGGAACTCTTGCACCTAAATATAAACAGTACTGGCACCCAAAATGAGTACCGACACCTATTTCATTCCAAGTCAAGCACTGTAAACCAATGACTGTATATATGAATGGACAAAGCCATCGACCATGTGACACCATTCATTCCTATGTCACTAGCGCATTGAAGCCAAATTAGGTCAGTTAAGATGGGGTCTCATGGAGACATATCATGCACAGTTTGAGCTACTCCAGGAAGTGACGTTGCAGGCTAGCTCAGTGCTGCCCCCTCTCATTAGGTAACTCAAGTTGAAGGCCGACCGGGGTACTGCAGGCAGCCATTAGCAACTTAATTATCCTTATAACTTAATCTGTGGGCGATTTTAAAATAATTGGTTCAAGGATACATACATCTGGCGTAGAATAAATTATTGGTACCATGATTGTCTTCCAAATATTTTGGGGCTTACACAAAGATTGACCACGAAGATTGTCATTTTTTCATTCACTATAATGGGGATCCTGTTTTCTGCTAATAATGCCTGCAGTACCGTGGTCATCCTTGAACTTCCATGGCTTCAATGAGAGTGGGCAGATTTTATCCCCTGGTCTAAAAGCAGCTCTCTTAAAGCAGAGCTGTGGTTGCATTAACACAGGCAGCAACATTCTGATCTATTTTCCACTAATTGGTCTTTTGACCAATCACAGGTGCCAGTACTTTTTCAAAAGACCAATGACTGCTATAGATCAGTCTAAACGCAGCCTTAGTGACTTGAAGGCCAAAGGGTGTCCACACTTTTAGGGTGCTTCCCAAATGGCACCCTATTTCCTTTATAGTGCACCACTTTCGATCCATGCAACAGTTCAAACATATTAGCCGTTGACAGGTCTGCACAGTAAAATACAAATGATTAGCCAGAGCAGCTAGTTCTACAGCTCTGGGTGGTCATAAACTCAGAATGTGCTAATGTCCTCCAATGACAAGCGTGTTCTTGCATACATAGGGTTAGGAGAGTTGAGACAAATCAAGGCATTGAGGAGACAAAAAAACAATGCAATGTAACAAGCTTTCTGTTCTTTTAAATTGCTTAATTTACGGAACACCTAATGTTGCCTAGCTGAAGGGAACATCACTTTTGGAATGCCTATGAGGAACATGTCACATCTTGACAGCGATGAGACTCACACTGTTGTTGAGGAACATGTCATATCTTGACAATGGTGAGACTCACACCGTTGGTTCACTATTGGGAAAGGTATTGGGAAACAAGGTTTTATAACAAATAAAACAATGTTCTTGGTTATTGTTCGCCCTCTCAATCATATTTTCCAAGAAATAGGCCAACTCTTTGCAGAATGAAATCCATACCACGCATTCTCTGTGGATGACATCATCAGTCTCAAGGACGTCTTTATAACCCCATGCTATAAATTTTTTTTTTTTAGGATTATGACACAATATTCTGGGAATGAACTTAAAAAGTACATATGAACATTTAATATCAGGATTCAGTATCCACTTACTTGTTAGGAACATTTTGCTAATGTTGAGTGCAATACAAAAGCACGTCTTTGGTTTCTAGTGGTGGATGTTAATGTGGCTTGATGGTTCACACTGTCTCTCCCCTGGGTTCCGATATACAGTAGCCATATCCAGTAGGCTCAACAAACCCTTCACTCACAGCAAGACTCCCTCCACAAATTGTATTTTCACTCATATTCATTGACTCCATTATTGTCCTGCATGTAGGGCACTTTACGCCTCCCCTCAGGGGAGTGACTGCTTGGGCAGCTGTCTGATTGTAAAAATATGGTGGCTACACCTCAGTGTGAGTGTATTTCAGGAGGGTGACAAAGTATTGAAAGGAATGTGTGTGAGTAAGGGGAGTGGTCGTCGTTTTAAAACTGGACCAAACTGGTATTGTGCCCTGTCTCCACTCACGTGACGATTGCACCCTATTTCTGTCAGGGTGGTATCTATGAGTGACCTGGCTAAACTAGCACAGAGGTGAAGTCTCCAGTCACATGTAGATGCAGCAACGAAGCATTCGTATTGAGCACACAACAAGGGAAGCGACTGTGCACCCACATACCCTCGCACATAATGTAGTCTGTCGTGTGTTACTTATCACCTACACTGTAGATACTGTACGCACACAGACTGCACACAGGAAGTATAAAACGTTAAAGAATAACTACACTGCAACTGCTTAATTAATGTTTAATGCATCAAAGGAGCTTTCCCGCCAAGGTGACAGAGTGCCTTTCCTTTACTATGCCATGCTTCAGTGGGAACGGGGAATCCGATTTTGACTTGGTGGTGTTGATTCAAGCAGGTCACCTGATAACAATGGTGTTAAAAGGCTGCCCTGAGGAGGAAGGCTTTGGCTGCAGCCCACACACTTTTTTTACAGAGCAGAACAGTGAAGTCAAAGGAGCATTTCTACCTCTAGAGGAACACATACTTCTTTTTTACAGCCCACCAATTGGAAAATCTGCTTCTTGCTGTACAGATTCATTCTCCACTGATTCAGATAAGCATGACATGAAGGCGGGCATTGTATCATAAAACTTTCTCACAATTCCGATACTGAGTGACAAACGGCCCTATAATCGGAGAGAAAATGCATTTCCTGGTCCCACTCTAGTTGTCTCCTCTCAGAGAGTGGGGCGACCGGGAGGGGATTCACAGTGATCTGCTTTCAACTAGTTCCCTGAAAACCATGTCAGCCCCCTCGAGTGATCAGTTACCGAACGCGTCAAACTCCAGCCAGGTGCTTCATATCTTAGCTGAAACATGACACCAACGGAATGTGCAACCGTATCTATGTCCCCGCCCGTCCAGCAGCGCCACACCACCCATCCGTGATCTGGTGCCCGTCAGTCATCGACAACAAGCTCTTTACTCATAAGAGCAGATTAACACCCTGGGGAGGGAGACCTTCAACCCCCCTCCTCCCTCCTCCCTCACCCTGCAGCGGAAATTATCTTCAGGTTTTGACTTGGTTGATGACAGCTTAGAGGACCTCACCGACTGAGTAACCACTTTGGTCAACCTGTTAAACCACTATAAAGCAGTTAACATGGAACGACTAAATCAGTGCACAGCACACAGGAAGACACTACATTTTATGTTCACATTTTATAGACCCTATTATCCAGTGCAATTTACAGTTAGTGCATTCATCTAACAATAGCTAGGTGGGACGACCACGTATTTCAGTTAAAGTAAGCACATTTTTCCTTAATAAAGTAGCAATCAGCAAAGTCAGTTCTAGTAGGGGGTAAAAAAGTAAAGTGTGCGTGTTAGATTATGTGAGAAGGGGGTGCGGATGCTGCGGGATTATTTAAGATACTATTTGAAGAGTTAAGGTTTCAGATGTTTTCGGAAAATGGTCAGGGACTCTGCTGTCCTAGCTTCAGGGGGAAGCTGGTTCCACCATTGGGGTGCCAGGACAGAGAAAAGCTTTGACTTGGCTGAGCAGTAGCTGCCCTCCTGTAGGGGTGGGATGGCCAAGAAACCAGAGGTGGCAGAACGGAGTACTCGGCTTGGGGTTTAGGGTTTGAGCATAGCCTGAAGGTATGGAGGGGCAGTTCCTCTTGCTGCTCCGTAGGCAAGTACCATTGTCTTGTAATAATGTGGTACTCCGTAGGCAAGTACCATTGTCTTGAGCTTCGTCTGGAAGCCAGTGGAGGAGCGGGGTGCCATGGGAGAACTTAGGAAGGTTGAACACCAGGTGGGCTGCGGCGCTCAGGATAAATTGCAGGGATTAGATGGCACAAGCAGGGAGCCCAGCCAACAGCGAGTTGAAGTAGTCCAGATGGGAGATAACAAGTGCCTGGATTAGGACCTGCGCAATGTGGGCGTACTTTACGGATGTTGTAGAGCATAAACCTGCGGGAGCGAGTCACTGCTTTGATGTTTGTAGAGAACAACTGGGTGTTGTCCAGGGTCACGCAAGGTTCTTTGCACTCTGGGAGGGGGACACTGTAGAGTTGTCAACCGTGATTGAGAGGTCTTGGAGTGGGCAGGCCTTCCCTGGGAGGAAGAGCAATTCTGACTTGAGGTGGTGGGCCGACATTCAAGCTGAGATATCTGACAGGCACACAGGGATGCGTGTCACCACCTGGGTGTTAGAATGGGGGGAAGGAGAAAAGTAGTTGTGTGTCATCTGCATAGCAATGATAGGAGAGATCATGTGAGGATAAGATGGAGCCGAGTGACTTGGTGTATAGAGAGAAGAGGGCCTAGAACCGAGCCCTCTGGAAAACCAGTTGTGAGAGTACGTGGTGCAGACATAGAAAGAAAAAGGTGTAAAGAAATTAATCAAAGGCAGGCGTCGGGAGGTTGATGTCACCCAGTATGATGAGCGGTGAGCCATCGTCAGTAAATGTGCTTATGAAGGTGTCAAGCGCATTGAGGAACTCTCTAAGGGCATCTGGTAGGCGATTGATGACAATGCTGAGCTTGAGTGGACAAGTGACAGCATGGAATTCAAATGAGGAAATGGACAGGTGAATGAGGGAGAAAAGAGAAAATCCCACTTAGGAGAAATGAGTAGCCCTGTGCCACCACCACGACATCCAAATTCTCTCAGACTATGAGAGGACAACTAGTCAGATGAAGAGATAGCAGCTGGAGTAGCAGTGTTATCTATTTGGCTCCGTCAGGGCCAAAAAGTCTAGACTAAAGGGCAGCATTGGCTGAGATGAAGTCGGTGTTCTTGACTGCAGAGCGGAAGTTCCAACCGCTGCCGGAGACCAGGAATTCCACATGTTGCGCGCAGAGGGTACATTAAATTAGAAGGGTTGCAGCCAAGGGGTGGGGAACATCTGTAAAGCCTACAGGGAGAGGAGCGAACAGGTTTAGAAAACACACACATACACTACATGACCAAAAGTCGAACATCTCATTCCAAAATCATGGGCATTAATATGGAGTTGGTCCCCCCTTTGCTGCTATAACAGCCTCCACTCTTCTGGGAAGGCTTTCCACTAGATGTTGGAACATTGCTGCGGGGACTTGCTTCCAGGCTCTGTGCAGGCCAGTCAAGTTCTTCCACACCGAGCTCAACAAACCATTTCTGTATGGACCGCGCTTTGTGTCATGCTGAAACAGGAAAGGGCCATCCCAAAACTGTTGCCACAAAGTTGGAAGCACAGAATCATCTAGAATGTCATTGTATGCTGTAGTGTTAAGATTTCCCTTCACTGGAACTAAGGGGCCTAGCTTGAACCATGAAAAACAGCCCCAGACTTTACAGTTGGCACTATGCATTGGGGCAGTTAGCGCTCTCCTGGAATCCGCCAAACCCAGATTCGTCCCTTGGACTGCCAGATGGTGAAGCGTGATTCCTCACTCCAGAGATCGCGTTTCCACTGCTCCAGTCCAATGGTGGCGAGCTTTACACCACTCCAGCCGACGCTTGGCATTGCATATATGGCGATCTTAGGTTTGTGTGCGGCTGCTCGGCCACGGAAACCCATTTCATGAAGCTCCTGACAAACAGTTGTGCTGACGTTGCTTCCAGAGGCAGATTGGAACTTGGTAGTGAGTGTTACAATCGAGGACAGACTATTTTCAGCACTCAGTTGTCCCGTTCTGTGAGCTTGTATGGCCTACCACTTCACAGCTGAGCTTCTAGACGTTTCCACTTCACAATAACAGCGCTTACAGTTGACCAGGGTAGCTCTAGCAGGGCAGAAATTTGACAAACTGGCTTGTTGGAAAGGTGGCATTTAACCTACGACGGGGCCACGTTGAAAGTCACTGAGCCTTTCAGTATGGGCCAGTCTACTGCCAGTGTTTGTCTATGGAGATTGCATGGTTGTGTGGTCGATTTTATACACCTGTCCGCAACGGGTGTAGCTGAAATAGCCGAATCCACTAATTTGAAGGGGTGTCCACGTACTTCTGTCTATATAGTGCAGTTGACAATGCTACAAAAGAGCAAAATGAGATCATCAGAAAATATCCAGGCAAGATACTCAAGTGAGAGGGTGGTGTGGCACCTTCCTCTCTTTCCTTCCTCGAATAACTCGACTGAACGGTCTTAGTTTTGCAGACGAGACCACCAAGGACAGGGGAGACTGAAGTACTAACACTAATTGCTAATTGCCTAGCGGAGGTGAAGAGCACACCTCCCTGTACTAATATTGCTGATCGCCTAGGAGAGGAGAAACCACATCACCTCCAATACAGCCACTGATTACCAAAACTAGACCACATATGAGCAATAATATCAGTCAACTTGAGCTAAAGATTGAACAGAATATCCATGTTTTTTATGGATGCGATCTGATGTCATATTGACCCCCTGTCCCCCCGGAGGCAGCAGGGGAACCTCATCACTTAATGGGCTGTGTGATGTGGCTTTTCCTCTGGAGAGTTGAGGGCCAGGTCTTCCTGAAGAGCTCAGGCCTCATTAGTAGTCTCTATTCTAGGGATTACCCACTGACATGCTGGTCAACAGCTGCTCCAGTACAGCCTGGGGAGAGAGAGAGAGGGCCAGGATAGAGAGCTGGAAGGGGTGAAGGGAGTCGCAAGACCCCCTTATGTGGATTTCCTAAAACCATAAGACAACCAGCCAGGACTGTTTCCCTGCATTTGCTGCCAATAATACCGGGAATAAATTGGTCCAATGTGTTCAGGCCACTCTGTGTAATGAGTCAGCGTGTCTAATGTTGTCCCTCACAGCTGCTTGCCTCGTAAAAGCATGAGTCCTTCTTCTGATGCCAAAGCCCACACAGCTACAGCACAGACAGAGGTAGCACGGTAGTCTCTTAGCATGTGATTTACATGATTACGTTGCGCAAATGGGCGTATATCTGCATGTGGCTTTGTTTACGCTGGGCAACCCAACTGTGTTCAGTCAGTATTGTAGCTTAAACTATAGCTATCGGAAAGAGCGTTACAACTCGTCTATGATTGGATACATGCATGCATCTTTTCTTCTCTCACAACCAGTTGCCCTAGAAGACTATAACAAGACACTGAGGTTGCATTTACACAGGCAGCCCAAATCTGATCTTTTGCCCGATTATCGGCAAAATATCTGATTATTCAAAAGACCAATTAGTGGCAAAAGATCAGAATTTAGCTGCCTGTGTAAACGCAGCCTAAGACAGTGAAATACAGCAGTCACCAATGGGTGGTAAACTAGAGCTCCACAATAATTAACATCCAAGGAAAACTATATCCATGTTATATTCCTAATTTGTGATGGTCTAAACACCAACAGAACTAGATAATAACCTAACTAACAGCTGATGGGGGGAGCCATATCAAATTAGGGCATTATCAACTTTCAGGGCCTGAGTCCTTTTCATCAATGTCTTTTACATGAGGAGCCAGCGAGGACATCCCAGGCAGCTGCTGTGGCCATCCTATAGAAGACAGAGTTTAAGGTTGTCTCTCTACAGCTGAGGGCTATAAATTCAGGACGTAAAACATGAAGGACAGACAGCCACCCTACTCAACAGCTGCAGATCTAGAATGAATGGAGAAGGGTTTTTCTTCTAAAAGAGATACAAAGATACAGAGAAGAGGAAGAAAGGAGCATTTAGTGTATAGAAACGTTCTGATGCTCAATCAGGCTCGTTGTTGGTGCACAATGTATGTCTGTGTATGTTCCATTGACACATTTACGTGCCATGATTCTACGGTTAATGCGATTTCCAAAGTATATTTTAGGGCTTACCTCTTCTCTATAGGGTCGTGAAAATGAAATAATGCTTGACAAGATGGAATATTCAAGGGTCAGGTAACTCTTTAATGTTATGTGGATTATTCATGCCATTTTATGGAGCTGGAGATGTCACAAAGAATCAATGACAAGAGGTATATATATCAGAATCTGATAGACACTACACATATGAAGTTTCTATTTAATTAGAGTCATATAGAGAGCTAATAATACTGTAATACAGAGTTCACGGTGTACCCATAGAGTAGATTACATCACAGCCCTTATCGTCTATACAAGACCAATTGTTCTGCAGTTCGGCCCAAAGGCTATATTCTATATTCTCTGCATCTCTCTGTGATTAGGCTATGCTTCTTTCATCCACTTCCAGTCTTTAAGCATGTGTCCCACGCAAATTAAATAAATGGACAGCCAGCCTTACATTAGCATTCTACAAGAGACCGCTTCCTTCCTGACAAATGAATAACCCTATTGTCATTCTGGAGGAATCCGGGTCTTTCCGTTTCTCTCCTCCTAATGTGTACTTCCTCTGGAATGAGAGATTGTTAGTCAGAAGCACAACTGTCACTGAGGCACAAGGGATGACATAATTCTCGGCACTGCACTGATATCATCCACTTAAACTCACTGACATACTGTATGCTGCGTCCACTTCATGGAAAACGTGAATGAAACATCTCGGTTTCCTTTTTAACCGCATAGGCTAGGAAAATTCCCCTCAGGTGGTCCACGTTCGAAACCACAAGCATTTCCAAGAATGCTTTTATGGAAAATGCATTTAGGCCTCCCGGGTGGCGCAGTGGTCTAAGGCACTGCATTGCAGTGTTAGCTGTGAGACTCTGGGCTCGATCCCAGGGTCTGTTGCAGCCGGCTGCGACCGGGAGGCCCACGGGGCGGCGCACAATTGGCCTAGCGTCGTCCTGGTTAGGGAGGATTTGGCCGGCAGGGATATCCTTGTCTCATCACGCACTAGCGACTCCTGTGGTGGGCCGGGCACAGTGCACGCTGACCAGGTCGCTAGGTGAGTGGTGTTTCCTCCGACACATTGGTGCGGCTGGCTTCCGGGTTGGATGCGCGCTGTGTTAAGAAGCAGTGCGGCTTGGTTGGGTTGTGTTTCGGAGGACGCATGGCTCTCGACCTTTGCCTCTCCCGAGTCCGTGTGGGAGTTGTAGCGATGAGACAAGACAGTAACTACTAACAATTGGATACCATGAAATTGGGTTGAGTGAATGTTGGCCCATTCCTCCTGACAGAGCTGGTGTAACTGAGTCAGGTTTGTAGGCCTCCTTGCTCGCAAACACTTTTTCATTTCTGCCCACAAATTTTCTATAGGATTGAGGTCAGGGCTTTGTGATGGCCACTCCAATACCTTGACTTTGTTGTCCTTAAGCCATTTTGCCACAACTTTGGAAGTATGTTTGGGGTCATTGTCCATTTGGAATACCCATTTGCTACCAAGCTTTAACTTTCTGACTGATGTCTTCAGATGTTGCTTCAATATATCCACATCATTTTCTCTCCTCATGATGCCATCTATTTTTTGAAGTGCACCAGTCCCTCCTGCAGCAAAGCACCCCCACAACATGATGCTGCCACCCCCGTGCTTCACGGTTGGAATGGTGTTCTTCGGCTTGCAAGCCTCCCCCTTTTTCCTCCAAACATAACGATGGTCATTATGGCCAAACAGTTCTATTTTTGTTTCATCAGACCAGAGGACATTTCTCAAAAAAGTACGATCTTTGTCCCCGTGTGCAGTTGCAAACCGTAGTCTGGCTTTTTTATGGCGGTTTTGGAGCAGTGGCTTCTTCCTTGCTGAGCGGCCTTTCAGGTTATGTAGATATAGGATTCGTTTTACTCTGGATATTGATACTTTTGTACCTGATTCCTCCAGCATCTTCACAAGGTCCTTTGCTGTTGTTCTGGGATTGATTTGCACTTTTCACACCAAAGTACGTTCATCTCTAGGAGACAGAACGCGTCTCCTTCCTGAGCGGTATGACGGCTGCGTGGTCCCATGGTGTTTATACTTGCGTACTATTGTTTGTACAGATGAACGTGGTACCTTCAGGCGTTTGGAAATTGCTCCCAAGGATGAACCAGACTTGTGGAGGTCTACAATTTTTTTTCTGAGGTCTTGGCTGATTTCTTTTTATTTTCCCATAATGTCAAGAAAAGAGGCCCTGAGTTTGAAGGTAGGACTTGAAATACATCCATAGGTACACCTCCAATTTACTCAAATGATGTCAATTAGCCTATCATAAGCTTTTAAAACCATTACATAATTTTCTGGAATTTTTCAAGCTGTTTAAAGGCACAGTCAACTTAGTGTATGTAAAATTCTGACCCACTGGAATTGTGATACAGTGAATTATAAGTGAAATAATCTGTCTGTAAACAATTGTTGGAAACATTACTTGTGTCATGCACAAAGTAGATATCCTAACCGACTTGCAGAAACTATAGTTTGTTAACAAGAAATTTGTGGAGTGGTTGAAAAAAAATGAGTTTTGTGGAGTGGTTGAAAAATGAGTTTAATGACTCCAACCTAAGTGTATGTAAATTTCCGACTTCAACTGTATATATATATATATATATATATATATATATATATATATATATATATATATATATATATATATATATATATTATATACAGTACCAGTCAAAAGTTTGGACACACCTACTCATTCAAGGAATTTTCTTTATTTTTACTATATATTTATATATACAGTGCATTCGGAAAGTATTCAGACCTCTTGACTCTTTTGTTACATTACAACCTTATTATAAAATGGATTAAATAACACATTTTCCTCATCAATCTACACACAATACCCCATAATGTCTGGCGAAAACAGGCTTTTGAAATCTTTGTTAATTTAAAACAAAAATCAGAAATGCCTTATTTACAAAAGTATTCAGACCTTTTGCTACGAGACTCGAAATTGAGCTGAGGTGCATCCTGTTTCCATTGATCATCCTTGAGATGTTTCTAAAATTTGATTGGAGTCCACCTGTGGTAAATTCAATTTATTGGACATGATTTGGAAAGGCACAAACCTGCCTATTTAAGGTCCCACAGTTGAGCATTGAAGGTCCACAAGAACACAGTGGCCTCCATCATTCTTAAATGGAAGAAGTTTGGAACAACCAAAGCTCCAGAGTTCCTCTGTGGAGATGGGAGAACCGTCCAAAAGGACAACCATCTCTGCAGCACTCCACCAATCAGGCCTTTATGGTAGAGTGGCTAGATGGAAGCCACTCCACAGTAAAAGGCACATGACAGCCTGCTTGGAGTTTGCCAAAAGGCACCTAAAGACTCTCAGACCATGAGAAACAAAATTCTCTGGTCTGATGAAACCATGATTTAACTTTTTGGCCTGAATTCCAAGCATCACGTCTGTAGGAAACATTGCACCATCCCTACGGTGAAGCATGGTGGTGGCAACATCATGCTGTGGGGATGTTTTTCAGCGGCAGCGACTGGGAGACTAGTCAGGATTGAGGCAAAGATGAACGGAGCAAAGTACAGAGAGATCCTTGATGAAAACCTGCTCCAGAGCGCTCAAGACCTCAGACTGGGGTGAAGGTTCACCTTCCAACAGGACAACGACCTAAGCACACAGCCAAGACAACACAGGAGTGGCTTCGGGACAAGTCTCTGAATGTCCTTGAGTAACCCAGCCAGAGCCCGGACTAGAACCCGATTGAACATCTCTGAAGATACCTGAAAATAGCTGTGCAGCGACGCTCCCCATCCAACCTGACAGACCTTGAGAAGTTCTGAAGAGAAGAATGGGAGAAACTCCCCAAATAGAGGTGTGCCAAGCTTGTAGCGTCATAACCAAGAAGACTTGAGGCTGTAATCGCTGCCAAAGGTGCTTTAACAAAGTACTGAGTAAAGAGTCTGAATACACTTCTTATGACTGGCAGCATGGTGCAAGCAGCGTTGTTAGAACTCTGAGATTAGGCTGAAAATATGTTAGCATTGTCAGAAATGCTACAGAAAGGTAGCACATAGTTGGTTTTTGGGGCGGCAGGTAGCCTGGCAGGTATGCGCGTTGGGCCAGAAACCGAAAGGTTGCTGGATCGAATCCCCGAGCTGACAAGGTAAAGATCTGTTGTTCTGCCCCTGAGCAAGGCAGTTAACCCACTGTTCCACAGGCGCTTATGACGTAGATGTCGATTAAGGCAACCCCCCACACCTCTTTGATTCAGAGAGGTTGGGTTAAATGCGGAAGATGCATTCAGTTGTACAACTGACTAGGTATCCCCATTACCCTTTCTAAACGGACAAAAAATGAGCACTTGAGAGCAATAAATGTAATAAAAACTATTGCCCCTTGAAGCGTATGCAGTCCAAAAGTTAGCAAATCAAATGGTCACTTTATAGACTCTTTAGTCTCATTCTTATCCGATGCCTAGATATTGAGCTAGTTCTGGGTCCAAAAATGTAAAAAATGTGGTTCTCGGTAACAGACGGATGGCTCATGACGAGAGATTGGTGTCACATTGGCTTAGATATGATGTTAGGGAGATTTGAATTGAACACTGAACTTCAACCAATACTGCTCTATAAAAAAATCCCCAAAAATGGGGAACGAACAGCTGACTGAAGACAGGACGGCCGGGCATTCATGCAGTTGAGTCCATTTCTGTGGGAATATGGACTCTGAACAACAAGATTAAACTTTGTTGCTCCTTGCTGAAACAAGCAAGGTGTTGCAGCAAACAAGTCTTTGGTTGCCTAGGCAAAAAAAACACAATGCAGCAGCACACATAGAAATAGAATGAATAGAACGGGCTTGGAACCTCTAATCCTTGCAATTTGACTGGTAAACTCATGGGTACACTTGCAATGGCTGCCTGGTATAGTGATGCAATAATTTTCATGGTAATGTAGAATGTCCATTCAAATGATGTTCACTGATGTGGCTCATGTGGCAATGGAATGTATTTTTTGTAATGTCAGTTGAGTTGAATCAACAAATTACAGTACATATTGAAGGCTACACTTCCTGCTTTTACTTCCTGCTTTGCTCACATGTTTACACTGGCAATGCCCACCAGTCCAGCCATTATGCCATAATTTACTTGAATGGGGATACTCGTTCTATTCATTCTATTCCTAGGGCAGCACATGCAGTCAGGAGCGGAGGATAGGAGATGTGCGTCAATCTTTGCTTTCCGATTGGTTATTATGGAGGCCGCGGTCATACGCCTGGCCAATTACCGTCATCCAAAATTCCATGACTGTCACATTCTTAATAGCGTTGTCTTTGAAGTTGATTAGATATGCATAGCTGTTCCAGACAGCTGTGACATTTCCCACAGTTCATTTGTCATGATTAACGGGTGGTCGGTTCAGCGATCCTTCTGCTGTTGTAGATAATCAAGATGTTTTACTCATTTTGTGATTCCAAAACAGATTCTCAGGCCATGCTACTCTGGTACATCATGATAAATGTTGCATGATATAAATTATATTATTGCAGTAAATGATATCGCCTCAGGGTAGGAGCTGATATTCGGTGGGCAGGCCAGGGAATGACAAATCAGTGAAATAGAAGTGGCTTAGCATAATACAAGTTTGATTGATCTAATGTGAGTCCTCTGCTACTTGGATATGCATTTGAACCTTCAGGTTGCCGAACTAATAAACCATTCAAAAATGTACAACAGATCATAGAAATGATTGACATTGTCCAGACAGGCCTATCCGCATCAAATGTCCATGATGATTAATTCAAATATCCTAACCTTTAAACTTGGGATCAATATAGCTCTCTTACCCCAACTGAGGCTGGTGCCCAAAATGTATCACGCATGTTGAGTGAGGACTAACGGATTCATTTCAGTCAGTTAGTTCGCCTAGTCCTCCTAATGAGCCCTCCCCAGCTAGCTAGTTTATGCTTGGTGCTAGAAACTTCAGCGAGAATTTGAAACTTGTCTGCCGAAGTTGGGACTTGGGAGTGTTCAGAATCATTCTGTTTTTATCGGACTAGAAAAGCAACATTTGTTGCTTTTCTAGTCCGATAAAAACAGAATGATTCTGAACACAACATTTGTTGCTTTTCTAGTCCGATAAAAACAGAATGATTCTGAACACAACATTTGTTGCTTTTCTAGTCCGATAAAAACAGAATGATTCTGAATACTCCCAAGTCCCAACTTCGGCAGACAAGTTTCAAATTCTCGCTGAAGTTTCTAGCACCAAGCATAAACTAGCTAGCTGGGGAGGGCTCATTAGGAGGACTAGGCGAACTAACTGACTGAAATTAATCCGTTAGTCCTCACTCAACATGCGTGATACATTTTTTTAGCTGCCTGTCACCCTGGCTTGATATTAGCTACACTATCTAGCTACTTCCCTCTGTTACTGTAGGACAGCAGTGCCCCGTGTTGTTGTGTTGCCGGCTTGCATCGCAAACTCTCCCCATTGAGCAGCAGTAGACTGTATCACGTGAGATCCAGATAGTTATCAATATTACAAGTTATTTCTCGTATAGGTTGCTATCCTACTATAAATATAATACAGTGGGAAGCACCTCGATACAACACCGTTGCAACGGTCATTTACACCGTTTTGTCGTTACCTTACCTAATTGGCATGTCACGTGACATCCATCGGCCATCGAAATAATCAACACTTTCTTTTACAAGTTTCAACTAGCGCATGCTGTTGCTGTTGCCAGCTAGCCAGCATAAACTAGCTAGTTGGAAAGGGCTCATCAGGGCGACTGACTGAACTGACTGAACCAAATCCATTCGTCTCCACTCGACTCTCAGCTGCGCGACATACGTCATCAATTTGGGCACCAGGCGTGTCCGTATAGCCTCTCCCCAACTGATTAACGTCAGGAAGTTCTTAGGTTCAACAGGGGTCATGTGACCTGAAAGTTCAGCTGGACATCTGGACAGTGGACACCCAACAGTATCTGAAGGCTACGACTCGTGTCTAAATGCGCACCGGGGCAAGACTTTCCAACGTCGTGTCAAGGCATTCCACGGCATCAAGCTGTGTGATGCTTCCTACAGGTGTGATTTTAGTCCTTCTAAATGTTGACATCAACACAACAAACCTATCCCTTTCGGACCCTTGATCTGGTAGATTGGAGTTTAAACTATAGCGAGAGCTCTGTGGTTGGTCCTGTGTGTGTCCTCTATTCAACATGCAACACAAAAGGCATGTGCTTGTGATTAATTACTGCCTCTGCCATAATGAGGCCTTCGCCAGTTAGGGAGCAAATTACTTCTCCAGTTTACAGAGCCCTGGAATTTGCTTTGTTCTCCTATTAACACTCAGATGTGGCCATTCATTTCAGACTCCGTTATCTGAGCTTAGATATAATGCAGTGTTTATTGGGAAGCCGGAGAATGTCTTCCATTCACTTGTACATGCCACCTTTGAACTCGGTTAAACATGTAAGGCTAAATATTTACACGTGGGACCCTGCTTGTTTAACATTGCAGACACACTTGCGCCGTAGAGTAAATGAATGAAAAAGGTTTAGACAAAACACCTTCAGGCATGTGATGGCTGCCAGGCCACTTTGTGGTGCTGGCCTCCCCAGGTTCAACCTCCTTTTGAGGGCATGTGGACTTGGGAACCAGGGGGCTAGCAGGGGGCTCGCTGGAGGGCCAGAACACTGCTGACTTTGCTGTCTCTCTCTGTCTCTCCATAGAGAAGAGATCAACGCATTTAGAGTTGGCTCAGGCTCTATGAGATTACGCAGAGGTGTAGAGCATCATGTGAGGGCATTACGAACAAAGAACCTTTACCATCTAATCAGTACCCAGCATTTTGCTGCTTCAGAGAATGAGACTGACAAAAGCGCAGAGTATTGCGGTGGGTCGCTACAGTACGGGGTGAGATAGACAGATTGCAGCTGTAGTCGGATGGTGGTAGGGTTTCATGTCATATCCGATGCTTTCATTGCTCCATAAAGTGACACTCTGTCTCACTTATTCTCCCTGAGTTCGGGGTAAAAGTGCTCTCTCTAAGCCTTGCTGTCAACACATCATGGTGAGCAAATGTACTCATAGTCAGTTTACTGTAGAATCTCATCTCTTCACACGTAGTATTCTTAATGGGGTGGAACATCATAGAACCATGACTTTACTGTTGCCATCTCAATAAAGTTGAGAGAGAGAGAGAGAGAGAGAGAGAGAGAGAGAGAGAGAGAGAGAGAGGAGAGAGAGAGAGAGAGAGAGAGAGAGAGAGAGAGAGAGAGCAGCCAGAGCCTTCTATTGACTCTCCCTCTTAATCCTTAATCATTTTACATGTGTTTGCAAATCTGGCTTATTCTCTCCCTCCAAGCGTCTGTCTGTCTCTCATTCACAACTAATACAGATAAGAGCCTGTTTGAGTAGCTTCGGTATATGAGTCAGACAGAGTTCATTCTACTAATGTAGGCCTATAGGTAAGTCAAAACTGACTCGGCCACTAAGGAACATTCACTGTCTTCTTGGTAAGCAACTCCAGTGTAGATCTGGCCTTCTGTTTTAAGTCTAAGAACCAGATTTTCCTTTAGGATTTTGTCTGTGCTTAGCTCCATTCAGTTTCTTTTAATCCTGAAAAACAGCCCCAGTCCTTAACGATTAGGCCTACAAGCATACCCATAACATGATCCAGCCACCACTATACTTGAAAATATGGAGAGTGCCACTCAGTAATGTGTTGTATTGGATTAATGTGTTGTATTGGCCCAAACAGAAATGTTTTTATTCAGGAGAAAAAGTTAATTACTTTACAACATTTTTTGCAGTATTACTTTAGTGCCTTGTTGCAAACTGGATGCATGTTCTAGAATATTTTTATTCTGTACAAGCTTCCTTCTTTTCACTCTGTCAATTAGGTTAGTACTGTGGAGTAACTACAATGCTGTTAATCCATCTTAAATGTTCTCCTATCACAGCCATTAAACTGTAACTGTTTTAAACCATTGGCCTGATGGTGAAATACCTGAGTGGTTTCCTTCCTCTCCAGCAACTGAGTTAGGGAGGACGCCTGTATCTTTGTAGTGACTAGGTGCATTGATACACCATCCAAAAAAGAATAAATAACTTCCCCATGCTCAAAGGGATATTCAATGGTGCTCTTCTTTGCGAGGCATTGGAAAACCTCCCTGGTCTTTATGATTGAAGCTGTGTTTGAAATTCACTGTTCGACTGAGGGACCTTACAGATAATTGTATGTGTGGGGTACATCGATAAGGTAATATTTAAAAAAAATGCCACACTATTATTGCAAATAGAATGAGTTTTCATTTTTTATTAATTTGTAAAAGATTCCAAAAATATAAATCCACTTTGACATTATGGGGTATTGTGTGCTGAGTTGAGCAGTTGGAAATCCCGCTCATTGCTCATGGAGCAGCGTTTCGCTCGGTGCTCCACATCCTTCCAACCAACTACCTGGACCTACCATTTGGTTTTGAAGTATTGAAACCAAACCATATGATTTGAATGAAAAGTATTTGAATAAACATGAAAAGGTGATTGTAAGAAGCTCTCATAATTTCAAAATAGGCTACATGTCATGTTAAACAGCATATAAACACTCTAAATAGGTCAGACAGAGAGACGAAGAAGGGAAATGAATTATTTACGCTATATTATTTCAATTATTTCAAGGCTATAGCCTACAAACAAATACAAAAACATTCTATACACACAAAAAGCTTATTTCTCTAAAATGTTGTGTAAAATTTGTGTTCGTCCCTGTTAGTAAGCATTTCTCCTTTGCCAAAATAATCCATCCACCTGACAGGTGTGGCATATCAAGAAGCTGATTAAACAGCATGATCATTACACAGATGGACCTTGTGGTGGGGACATTAAAAGGCCACTCTAAGATGTACAGTTTTGTCACACAACACAATGCCACATGTCTCAAGTTTTGAGGAAGCGTGCAACTGGCAGGCTGACTGCAGGAATGTCCACCAGAGCTGTTGCCAGAGAAGTTAATGTTAATTTCTCCTCCAATGTCTTTTTGGAGAATTTGTCAGTACGTCCAACTGGTCTCACAACCCCAGAACACGTGCAACCACGCCATCCCAGGACCCCCACATCCTGCTTCTTCACCTGCGGGATCGTCTGAGACCAGCCACCCGGGCAGCTGATGAAACTGTGGGTTTGCACAACCAAAGAATTTCTGACCAAACTGTCAAAAACCGTCTCAGGGAAGCTGACCTGCGTGCTCGTCGTCCTCACCAGGGTCTTGACCTGACTGCAGTTTGGCGTCGTAATCGACTTCAGAGGACAAATATTCACCTTCGATGGCCACTGGCACGCTGGAAAAGTGTGCTCTTCACGGATGAATCACGGTTTCAATTGTAGATGGCAGACAGGGTGTATGGCGTCGTGTGGGCGATTGGTTTGCTGATGTCAATGTTGTGAACAGAGTGCTCCATGGTGGCTGTGGGGTTATGATATGGGCAGGTTCAAGTTACGGACAACGAACCCAATTGCATTTTATCGATGGCAATTTTAATGCATACCATGATAAGATCCTGAGGACCATTGTCTTGCCATTCATCTGCTGCCATCACCTCATGTTTCAGCATTATAATGCATAGCCCCATGTCGCAAGGATTTGTACACAATTCCTGAAAGCTGAAAATGTCCCAGTTCTTCCATGGCCAGTTCAGACATGTCACCCGTTGAGCATGTTTGGGATGCCCTGGGTCGACGTGTTCCAGTTCCTGCCAATATCCAGAAACTTCGCACAACCAGTGAAGAGGAGTGGGACAACATTACACAGGCCACAATCAACAGCCTGATTAACTCTATGCAAAGGAGATGTGTTGAGCTGCATGAGGAAAATGGTGGTCACACCAGATACTGACTGATTTTCTAATCCACGCCCCTACCTTTTTTTTAAGGTACAGTATCTGTGACCAACAGATGCATATCTGTATTCCCAGTCATGTGAAATCCATAGATTAGGGCCTAATACATTTATTTCAATTGACTGATTTCCTTATACCAACTGTAACTCAGTAAAATCTTTGAAATTGTTGCATGTTGCGTTTATATTTTTGTTTAGTATAGAGTTAAATACAAATGAAACAAAAATGCCTTATTAGTGCCATTGAATACATTTTTATAATACATTTTTTTCGAAACACGAGTTTGGCCAATCTGTGACTTCAGGCTTATGCGATGGTGCCTGGAGAGCAGGCCAGCAGCGGAGAATATACTCTTTACGCTTGCAGAGCCACTGTGGATGCTAAACACCCTTTTGGCCACTCTTGCCAGGCTGGGCAGAGATGCAGAGTTGTTGAAAAAAAATTATGTCGGTAGGCTAAACATTTTTAGGCTAAATCATTATTATTTAGTTGTGGACACTACATCACCGCACTCTCGCTTGCTCTTGGTCCTCATCTTTGTAAGTCACCTTGATTTTGCACCTGTGTGTTTTATCAGTTTCTTTATGAAAATATTTAGCGAACTCCATGACAGTAGCTAAAGCAAAGAGCTATAACAGCAGTGCACACAAGTAGACTACAAATGCATGCTGGGTCGGGCATGCCCTGAACTCCTGAAGTGAGTGCTACTGGAGCGCTATTGGATTGAACTTGGTGATTTCGGAAATAAAGCAAGCAGCAGAAATAAAGCGCCATTGTCTTTCAGCCACAAAAGGTTTGTTTAAGTCGTTGTCATAATCAGTTTTTCTGGAAGAGCACTCTGTAATCTGGGTGGCAGGTATTGTTTTCAAAGTGAATCAGCAGCAACTGAAAACTGCTCCATTCCATCTGCTGACTGATAGATTAGAGTACAACGACCAACCAATGGCTAGTCTCCAACAGGAAACACATTAGCTACAGTGTGTCCATTCAATGAGTTCAGCAGAAAACAGCTGACCATGCGCCAGTACAACAATATTTGCTATACAAGAATCAGGCACTCCTGAAACCGGTTAGAATGGCCAAAATAATTGATTTCACTAATGTTCTTGAGCTATTTGTCTTGACGAGGCAGCAGACATTGGCTACACGCTACAGTATGTGGATAAATGAAACAGATGCTTTTTAAACCGTCTTGTTGAGCAGAGTTTGCCACCAAAATCTCAGACACACAATGACTATCTGTGCAGGCAATGAACAAACAGCTCCTGACCGACACTGGCACTTGGATGGCTGAAGAATGGAGGGGCTTTACAGTCAATCTGTCCGAGTCTGAAGACCATTATGTTCAGTTATTAGATTTAATGCAGCACAGTTCTAGTATGTGCAGGACGTGTGGGTATAATACATCTGTCTGCTAGACCCATGAAACTCATAAAATGACAAAGGTTGACTGATTTGTGATTGACTCGTTAGTAATGGTTCATATAGTAGAAACCCTTAGGTTCGAAGCACTATTTTCTCTGGAATTTAAAAAATGAACACAGAGAAACTTTCCTTTACGAAGGACCATTAAGAAGGACCTTGGATGAAGCTGTGGTCCTGGGTAGCCCCTTCTTTGTGACCTCTGACCTCAAATATGTTTCCTTATATGAACAGAGAGAGATCAGTTAGGGACTATTAATACATGCATTCTAAAACTGTATAAAGTTTTAGAAGCTTGAAGGCTGTAATTTTAGGAGCAATCATTTCTGCTCAGGGACTGATGGGACATAATGTCCTAGATATGTCCACATATTGCCCTGTAGAGGGGGCCTGGAATGAGGGTATGTGGGTTTACTACATGATATATGGTAGTAGAGCTGAGAGTCTATGGGAGAGCTCCTTGAATGAGGCATATTTGAATGCCTCAGCAGTAGCACATCTACAAATACCCATGGGGTGACACCACCGCCAGATCTCAGTCTCACTCCCAGAGCACATTGCAGTGAGTACAATGGAGAAATACAAAGTTGTAACAATGTTTGCCGGAGAATAATGAATAGTGTGCCTAGTAACTTGGGACTGGTAGTTAAGCCACAGAGGTGACCTATGGGACAGGCTGTTACACAGGGAAACCAGTGGGGCTCAGGAAGATTGAGGATGCTCAGCTGCCAAGAGGTGCAAACGACCCAGGGCCCCAGGGGGCCCATCTGTTGTGGGAAAATAAACGGTCAATGGGTGAAAAAAAGTTGGGTCAATGGTTGAGAAAAAGGCCTGCTCCTGTGCTCCTCTCCCCCTCAGGGAACATAGTAGACAGCTCCATAAATCACCTCCGGGATGAGCCTCCTGCCCCCGGGGTGACATGACAGTCAAGAGTGCTTCACGCTTTCCTTTCCTCCCCATTGCAACTCCATTACAGGGCAGAGGTGTGAGCTCACTGCTGTACTAACTGCCGTTGTTGTTCTGTTGTTTCTGGTGTTGTCACCTGTGTTTTCACAACTGACCCCCAACAAAACGCAAAAACCAAAAGGTGAGACAGATGTGAATAAGTGATTTGTAGACTGTGATTGATCACACCCATTAAAGGGATAATCCACCTCCAGAAAAAAAAAATCCTGAAACTCCTGTCAATTTGGTGAAAGCCTATGTTCTATCAGTGGGTAAAATAAAAATGTTCCCTATGAATTAACTTCTAAGTGGTCTGTCTGTGAAATCAGGAAATCGTGTAAGAACGAGTCATACAGTTGAAGTCTGAAGTTTACATACGCCTTAGCCAAATACATTTAAACTCAGTTTTTCACAATTCCTGACATTTAATCCTGGTAAAAAATCCCTGTCTTAGGTCAGTTAGGATCACCACTTTATTTTAAGAATGTGAAATGTCAGAATAATAGTAGAGAGAATGATTTATTTCAGCTTTTATTTCTTTCATCACATTCCCAGTGGGTCAGAAGTTTACATACACTCAATTAGTATTTGGTAGCATTGCATTTAAATTGTTTAACTTGGGTCAAACGTTTTGGGGAGCCTTCCACAAGCTTCCCACAATAAGTTGGGTGAATTTTGGCCCATTCCTCCTGACAGAGCTGGTGTAACTGAGTCAGGTTTGTAGGCCTCCTTGCTCGCACACGCTTTTTCAGTTCTGCCCACAAATCTTCTATTGGATTGAAGTCAGGGCTTTGTGATGGTCACTCCAATACCTTGACTTTGTTGTCCTTAAGCCACTTTGCCACAACTTTGGAAGCATGCTTGGGGTCATTGTCCATTTGGAAGACCCATTTGCGACCAAGCTTTAACTTTCTGACTGATGTCTTCAGATGTTGCTTCAATATATCCACATCATTTTCTCTCCTCATGATGCCATCTATTTTGTGAAGTGCACCAGTCCCTCCTGCAGCAAAGCACCCCCACAACATGATGCTGCCACCCCATGCTTCACGGTTGGGATGTTCTTCGGCTTGCAAGCCTCCCACTTTTTCCTCCAAACATTACGATGATCATTATGGCCAAACAGTTCTATTTTTGTTTCCTCTGACCAGAGGACATTTCTCCAAAAAGTATGATCTTTGTCCCTATGTGCAGTTGTAAACCGTAGTCTGGCTTTTTATGGCGGTTTTGGAGCAGTGGCTTCTTCCTTGCTGAGCGGTCTTTCAGGTTATGTCGATATAGGACTCATTTTACTGTGGATATAGATACTTTTGTACCTGATTCCTCCAGCATCTTCACAAGGTCCTTTGCTGTTCTGGGATTGATTTGCACTTTTCGCACCAAAGTACGTTCATCTCTAGGAGACAGAACGCGTCTCCTTTGATTTTCCCATGATGTAAAGCAAAGAGGCACTGAGTTTGAAGGTAGGCCTTGAAATACATCCACAGGTACACCTCCAATTTACCCAAATGATGTCAGTTAGCCTATCAGAAGCTTCTAAAGCCATGACATCATTTTCTGGAATTTTCCAAGCTGTTTAAAGGCACAGTCAACTTAGTGTATGTAAACTTCTGACCCACTGGAATTGTGATACAGTGAATTATAAGTGAAATAATCTGTCTGTAAACAATTGTTTTTATAAAAATTACTGGTGTCATACACAAAGTAGATGTCCTAACCGACTTGCCAAAACTATAGTTTGTTAACAAGAAATTTGTGGAGTGGTTGAAAAATGAGTTTTAATGACTCCAACCTAAGTGTATGTAAACTTCCGACTTCAACTGTAGCTACATGGTTCTCCTCACATTTCATAATGCTTTTAAAACAATTACCCTCACTCCATATCGCCAAATCAGCTAACATAAACTTGGCTAACACAGTAAATGTGCAGTAACTGCAGTCAACTGTGGTATTTGGATGCAGTAATTGCAGAATAACTGCAATGTACTACAGTTGAACTGCAGTTATACCGCACTCTAACTGCAGTTACACTGAAAAAAAACGGTGTTATTTTGGACGCAGTATTTGCAGCATACTGCAGTTATATTGCACTCTAACTGCCGTTATACTTCAGTGTCTACACTGACTGCAAGGGATGGTATGGGCAGACTTGTCTAGAACACATCCATCTGTTTATATCGTCATGACAAAGTACATATTTCGCTTAGATCTAAACAGTGTACCAAATTATTAAACTCAGTTTCTCCTTCAAGTACCATCTCGCAATGCGCCCTGTGTGTCTGTGGGGAACGTGGGAAAGGAGGGCCGTTGTTGCCATAGCAACGTACTCTGCATTCACTCTGGGTTGAAGCGAGCTGCAAGATGCTGATATTGACTTCGGTATTATTGTGTGTAGCAATGTTTTCTAGCTACCTAGCTACCCAGCTAACAGTTCTAGGGAGAACGTTTTTGCAACGTTACCCGTGCTGTTCCCCTAATGTTTGAGTGTCCAGTTTTCCATTAGTTAGGGGAACATTCTGTTATCAAAAACTTTGAGAACCTTTCTAGCATGTTTTGGTGTTAAAGGTAGGAGAACATCCCCTTAATGTCAAAAATAATATATCTATAACATGGTTACAATGTTCTCAGACGATACGATATTGATGTTCCTGACAGTTTCATCAGACGTTGCAAGAACATTAATTTGTCCAGTTTTCTGATGGTTAGAATAATATTTTATCAACATCCCACCAAACATACACAGAACATGGTTGCCATGTTCTCAGAATGTAAGATATTAATGTTCTTGACACGTTTCAGGGGAACTTTGCATGAATATTTCTGTGTATCAGTTCTTAGGATGTCGCCTGATGGTCCCAAAGAAACATTCTCCAAAATATGTTTGTTTCACTACACAACACAACTTGTTACTGTTGCCAAGACAAATCAAGGCCCTGATTGGTGAACCACTGATCCATTCACAACTCTTTTTGTCTGTTGGCAAGGTTAGGAACACTCACAAACTGTGCTTTTAACATCGTGTTTTCAACTTACATATTTGACATACATGATTACATTGAGCATGTTCATTTGTACAGTAAATATTATTCAACATGTCCTCACCTAGGACTTGAACTCGCAACATCTTGGTTCACTGACTCCGATCTTCCTGCTACGCCACCATGTCCTTGTCAGGTATCAGTTAATTTGACAATTCTCTCATTTATTTGATTTACAATTTAAGGGCTTTCTGTATTGTTGTCTAATGTTGGTGGGGCATATTAACCTGTTTAATAACGACACTCCTGACTCACTATGATCAATAAAAGTATTTATTGAGTGTACTTTTAAAAGACCTGAGATTTACGTCAAAGTGCATTCACCCTATTGCTAACACCTATCAAGTGCCTACAGTAGGTAGGAGGGGTTAGGTATTCTTCTGGACAGGGCGTAACTATACTGGCCCAATAAGCACATGCCCTAGAGATATCCCTTATTAGGACAGTGGTTAGGGTGTTCATCATTGGTGCAAGTGGCCTGGGTTTGAGGCCTGCTATGGGAGTCACCCTACTCTCACATTCTTAGAAACATACAGTACCAGTCAAAAGTTTGGACACACCTACTCTTTATTTGACTATTTTCTACATTGTAGAATAATAGTGAAGACATCAATACTATGAAATAACACATATGGAATCATGTAGTAACCAAAAAAAGTGTTAAACAAATCAAAATATATTTTATTTTTGAGATTCTTCAAAGTAGCCACCCTTTGCCTTGATGACAGCTTTGCACACTCTTGGCATTATCTCAACCAGCTTCATGAGGTAGTCACCTGGAATGCATTTCAATTTCAATGTGCCTTGTTAAAGTTAATTTGTGGAATTTCTTTCCTTATTAATGTGTTTGAGCCAATCAGCTGTGTTGTGACAAGGTAGGGGTGGTATACAGAAGATAGCCCTATTTGATAAAAGACCAAGTCCATATTATGGCAAGAACAGCTGAAATAAGCAAAGAGAAATGAGAGTCCATCATTACTTCAAGACATGAAGGTCAGTCAATCCGGAAAATGTCAAGAACTTTAAAAGTTTCTTCAAGTGCATGAGCAAAAACCATCAAGCGCTGTGATGAAACTGGCTCTCATGAGGACAAAAAAAGGAAAGGAAGACCCAGAGTTACCTCTGCTGCAGAGGATAAGTTCATTAGAGTTAACTGCACCTCAGATAGCAGCCCAAATAAATGCTTCATAGAGTTCAAGTAACCGACATATCTCAACATCAACTGTTCAGAGGAGACTGCGTGAATCAGGACTTCATGGTCAAATTGCTGCAAAGAAACCACTACTAAATAACACCAATAAGAAGAAAAGACTTGCTTGGGCCAAGAAACACAAGCAATGGACATTAGACCGGTGGAAATCTGTCTTTTGTTCTGATGAGTCCAAATGTGATATTTTTGGTTCCAACCGACATGGCTTTGTGAGATGCAGAGTTGGTGAACGGATGACCTCCGCATGTGTGGTTCCCACTGTGAAGCATGGAGGAGGAGTTGTGATGGTGTGGGGGTGCTTTGCTAGTCACACTGTCTGTGATTTATTTATAATTCAAGGCACACTTAACCAGCATGGCTACCACAGCATTCTGCAGCGATACACCATCCCACCTGGTTTGCATTTAGTGGGACTATCATTTGTTTTTCAACTGGTCAATGACCCAAAACACACCTCGAGGCTGTGTAAGGGCTATTTGACCAAGAAGGAGAGGAATGGAGTGCTGCATTCAGATGACCTGGCATCCACAATCACCCAACCTCAACCCAATTGAGATGGTTCGGGATTTGTTGGACCACAGAGTAAGGAAAATCAGCCAACAAGTGCTCAGCATATATGGGAACTCCTTCAAGACTGTTGGAAAAGCATTCCTCATGAAGCTGGTTGAGATAATGTCAAGAGTGTGCAAAGCTGTCATCAAGGCAAAGGGTGGCTACTTTGAAGAATCTAAAATGAGTTTCTCATTGAAAGATGGGAACCGGTAGAATTATAGATAGTTGAGCATCTCAAAGAGAACTCTCTGTCGTCTTTGAGGAATCACATTAGCTTTCGTCAATGCATTTCTATCTGTAACATTCCTAGTTCAAAGAAATTTGGCATCTGAGTTGATACCCTGCTTAACCATTTCCTTGTGGAAATGCTCCCATTATTTTGAGTTAATCGAGGAGAAAGGGAACAACATTTTAGTAAAATGCAAACTGCAAAGGCACCATTGTTCTCTTCATCCAGAAACACCACATCAAACCTGGAAAAGCATCTGGAAGTTGTGCACAAAGGCACAAAACTGGTAGCCAAAGTTTCATAAATGCATGAAAGAGGAGAAATCTATACACATTATGATAATAAACAAAGATGCATAAATAGTATTTCCAGGTATTCTAAAGAAATTTCCATATAAACAATTAAAATTACAGATAAATTCAAAACGGCAATAATGACTAACATATTTTGCTAAGAATGTGAGAGTAGCATGACAGTGCAAATCCAGCCCACAGCCTTTGTGACATACTATCTTTCACAGAGTCTCTCCAATCTCCAATAAAATGAGATCATAATTTGATATTTTACATTTGTACTGTTAAAATTGTGATGGGAAACAAGTCTATTTGCACTCTACAAATCCTCTATATAACACATATTATACCAACCTCTCCACCACTTTCAACAAGACAGTCTAAAGGTTTTCTGTGCAGATAGGCACCGAAGCGTGACACAACTACCACATTAAGATAAGTTACATCCCTCTAGCCCAGTAAACGCACTATCTTCTCTGGGAGCGAGATGGGGGCAGTGGGGCACAGGAGAGGCATGAGGGAGACAGATAGGAAGAGGGACCACTTTAATAGTATGATTCAGCAGACAGAGGTATCACTTCCCCCAGATGGCAGGCTATCTCCTATTGCTTTACATAGAGGTACGTACAGTATGGGGGAGTACAAAAGCAATCAATCCCTCCCTAGGGATGGTCGGTCAGTGCTTCAGAGGGGAACAAGATCAGTGTGTCCCCAGCTAACCATCAAAGCCAACAGGAGAGGGGGCTGAAGGGGGCTTAGGTCCATGAAGCACCATAAAAGTCTAACAACCGGAACAAGAGGGCAGATTGATACACTGTACCATGCATGCTTTCCCAGGGAACTTGTCATGGATTTCGACAACACAGGTTATTCTCCATGGCTCCATGCTCCAAATCCAACACTGAACACTCTGTCTGATGTGGTTCAAGGCCTGAGGGCTCAGAATACATCTACCCCTCTCCTTTCTAGAGCGGAAATATTACTCATCTTACTGAGAATAGGATCTGTCTAAAAACAGACCTCCAACCATTGGGATGACGAGTCGATGAGGACCTGCGGTTAGTGGGGTACATTCCCTGCTGTCAAAAGAATGCTCTAAGGTGTAATGTTTTGATGGGGCATCCGTGGAAGAAATGTGCCAGGAGAAGTTGATCACCCAGGGATCATAGCTCAGCTGAGTTCACCTCTGCTCAGCAAGCCTGCATCCATCCACGCAGACAGCTGAGGGTTTGAGTGACAGGTCAAGGCTCCATACACAGGCTACATTTAGAGTGGTTGACGTGCGAGGGGACACGCTCTGACACCTGGCGACGCTGCGCTGGTGTATATTCTGACAGCAACTGACACTGTACTGCTCCTCGGAGCCAACTGCTGTCCCACTTGCCCTGCAGCCCCTAAAATAACGCAGTAGCCCAACTGTGCCAGGCAGTGAGAACAGAGGAACTACAGAAAGATATTTCCACCTGGCTGGCTGAATGGAAACTCTAACTCAAAGTTTTACACCAAACATACATTGATATCAAAGAGAGATTTGAGTGACAATTCAAGATACACTCCCGTATCTAAAATTAGATTCCTCCCTGTATGAATTCTATTCATCCACTGACTAGACCACTACAGCATGACAATCTCTAAGGAGATCTGAAGATGGCTAGGTTAGGGTTTGGGATTAAGATGAGGTTTTATTTATTTATTTAACCTTTATTTAACTACGCAAGTCAGTTAAGAACAAATTCTTATTTACAATGATGGCCTACCCAAAGGCAAAATGCCTCCTGCGTGGACGGGGGCTGGGTTAAAAATAAATAAATATATATATAAATATAGGACAAAACACACATCACAACAAGAGAGACAACACTACATAAAGAGAGACCTAAGACAACAACATAGCGAGGCAGCAACACATTACAACACAGCATGGTAGCAACACAACATGACAACAACATGGTAGCAACACAAAACATGATACAAACATTATTGGGCACAGACAACAGCACAAAGGGCAAGAAGGTAGAGACAACAATACATCACGCAAAGCTGCCACAACTGTCATTAAGAGTGTCCATCATTAAGTCTTTTAATGAAGAGAATGAGATAAAACTATCCAGTTTGAGTGTTTGTTGCAGCTCGTTCCCGTCGCTAGCTGCAGCGAACTGAAAAGAGGAGCGACCCAGTGATGTGTGCGCTTTGGGGACCTTTAACAGAATGTGACTGGCAGGATTTGTGTTGCATGTGGAGGATGAGGGCTGCAGTAGATGTCTCAGATAGGGGGGAGTGAGGCCTAAGAGGGTTTTATAAATAAGCATCAACCAGTGTGTCTTGCGACGGGTACACAGAGATGACCAGTTTACAGAGGAGTTTACAGAGTGCAGTGATGTGTCCTATAAGGAGCATTGGTGGCAAACCTGATGGCCAAATGGTAAAGAACATCTAGCTGCACGAGAGCACCCTTACCTGCCAATCTATAAATTATATCTCCGTAATCTAGCATGGGTAAAATGGTCATCTGAATCAGGGTTAGTTTGGCAGCTGGTGTGAAAGAGGAGAGATTACGATAGAGGAAACCAAGTCTAGATTTAACTTTAGCCTGCAGCTTTTATATTTGCTGAGAGAAGGACAGTGTACTGTCTAGCCAAGTACTTGTATGAGGTGACTACCTCAAGCTCTAAACCCTCAGATGTAGTAATCACACCTGTGGGGAGAGGGGCATTCTTCTTACCAAACCACATTACCTTTGTTTTGGAGGTGTTCAGAACAAGGTTAAGGGTAGAGAAAGCTTGTTGGACACTAAGAAAGCTTTGTTATTGAGCATTTAACACAACATTCGGGGAGAGGCCATCTGAGTACAAGACTGTATCATCTGCATATAAATGGATGAGAGAGCTTCCTACTGTCTGCGCTATGTTGTTGATGTAAATTGAGAAGAGTGTGGGGCCTAGGATCGAGCCTTGGTTGTACTCTCTTGGTGACAGGCAGTGGCTGAGACAGCAGATTTTCTGACTTTATACACTGCACTCTTTGAGAGAGGTAGTTAGCAAACCAGGCCAAAGACCCCTCAGAGACACCAATACTCCTTAGTCGGCCCACAAGAATGGAATTGTCTACAGTATCAAAAGCTTTGGCCAATTCAATAAAAATAACAGCACAACATTACTTAGAATTATGGGCAATGGTAACATCATTGAGGACCTTTAAGTTTGCAGTGACACATCCATAACCTGAGCGGAAACCAGATTGCATACCAGAGAGAATACTATAGACATCAAGAAAGCCAGTCAGTTGATTATTGACAAGTTATTCCAACACTTATGATAAACAGGGCAAAATAGAAATAGGCCTATAACAGTTAGGATCAGCTTGATCTCACCGTTTAAATAAAGGACGAACCGTGACTGCCTTCCAAGCAATGGGAATCTCCCCAGAAAGGAGAGACAGGTTAAAAAGGTTGGAGATAGGCTTGGCGATGATAGGGACAGCAACCTTAAAGAAGAAAGGGTCTAAACCATCTGACTCAGTGACTGCCTGCAGAGAGAAACTTTGTAGCAGGGCAGGGGAAAAAGAGGGAGAAACATCGGGGATAGTTGTATTAGAAGGGGTGGGAGATGAGGAAATGTTGGACGGGCAAGGAGGCATGGCTGAGTCAAATAGGAATCCTGACTTAATGAAGTGGTGATTAAAGAGCTCAGCCATGTGCTTATTGTCAGTAACAACCACATCATTAACATTAAGGGACATGGACAGCTGTGAGGAGGAGGGTTTATTCTCTAGGTCTTTAACCGTTTTCCAGAACTTCTTGGAGTTAGACCCACAGAGAGAGAACTGCTCCTTAAAGTAACTAACTTTGGCCTTCCGGATAGCCTGAGTGCACTTATTTCTCATTTGCCAGAACGAGACACATGTCAGCCTGAGTATGCGTGTGCCGAGCCTTTTGCCAAATACAATTCACAGTCGAACCAGGGGCTGAACCTGTTTTTAATTCTCATTTTCTTTATAGGGGCGTGTTTGTTAACAATACCACTGAAAATATCAAAAAAGAAGGTCCAAGCGTCTTCGACAGGGATCAAGCTGATTCTATACCAATTTACAGAGGCCAGGTCATGAAGGAAGGCTTGCTCATTAAAGTTTTTTAGCAAGCGCCTATGACAAATCAGGACAGGTTGTTTCACAGAGCAGCCATTACGAACACAGGCTGTAAAAACAGTGATCACTAAGGTCATTACAGAAAACACCAGACTGATACCTATCAGGATTATTTGTGAGGATAACATTGAGGAGAGTAGCCTTTTCTGGGTGTTTGGAGTCATACCTTGGGACTGGTAATAATCTGAGAAAGATTTAGGGGGTCCCATTGCTTTAGGACTTGGTCAGGTGGTTTAAGCATGTCCCAGTTTAGGTCACCTAGCAAGACAAATTCAGACTTAGTGTAAGGGGCTAGGAGAGAGCTTAGAGCAGGTAGGGTACAGGCCGGTGCTGATTGGGGACAATAGCACCTGGCAAATCAAATTGTTTGGGGACAGACTTGGTGGAGACAACCGAGCACTGAAGGTGACCCTTGGTAAAGATTGCCACTCCCCCACCTTTGGAAGATCTTTCTTGATGAAAAAAGTTATAACCAGAAATGCTAACATCAGTATTCAAAACACTCTTCCTTATCCATGTCTCAGTAATGACCAACACATCTGGATTGGAGCTGTGAACCCACACTTTCAATTGATCCATTTTAGGTAATAAGCTTCTAGTGTTTAAGTGCAGAAAACCCAGGCTTTTACGAGAGCAGAAATCAGTGAAGCAGATATCAAAGTCAGAGTTGGGGCTAGCAACATTAGATGGGCCAGGGTGTACATGCACATAACCAGATACCTTCAGCAGTAATACAATCAGGGCACGGCAGAGGACAGGGAGAGCTCTGCAGTGTTGATTTATGACATCTGAATGTGCGTCAGATGGCAACAAGATCATATTGTACAGGAATTTCATCAGGTAACACGAATACAAAGCCGGCGAGAGGTGGTTAGAATAGGACGGGAGGCCAAAAGTCTGTGTAATCAATAGAGAGTCAGAGTCTCGAATGTGGGAACAAACATAGTCTGTCCCACGGTTGGGTAAAGAAAGTTCGTAGTCAACAAAGCATGCAGGAGTCATGAGGCAAAATGCACAAGAAAAAAATAAAATATATAATGACTTGGGGCTAGCCACTGTAAGTTCAGAGTCACCCGCCCCAACAGTGCGTGTGTGCTGGAGGCGAGCGAAAGCTCAGGAGAGAGGGGGGAGTGTGGTGGACGTACCTGTACCAGACAAGGGGAGACATGCCAGGGCAGATGGTGAACAGAACAGGGTTAGGGGTTAGGGAAAGTAGGATTTTCAATTGGAGTAAATTGTTTGGTCCCGACAAAGATCGTAAAACAAATGTGTGTGTGTGGGGAGTGAGTGTCTGTGTGTGTGCATTTATCTTCTTTGTGTGCAATAACCTACTGCAATGTCTGTCAATCAGGCTAATTAATCTTGTGAGACAGACCAACAGCAGACTGACCCAAGACCCCTGATGAGCAGGTGATGGAGAGAGTTGGCGCAGATCCTGAAACGTAGTCATTAATATTTCATTCATGTTGTTTTAACTCTCATTAAAGTGCAACGTGAACAGGCTCCACATGGAGTAGGGCGAATGTTGCCCCTAGATGCTGATCTTTGGTAAGTTTAGCATTTTCCCCACAAATGGTTAAGGTTAGGATTGGTGAGGGGAAGCTGATCCTAGATCTGTACCTAGGGATAGCGCGGCCCTCACTAGGCTGCACACGTGATCCCTAGGCTGTCAGACTGTCTAGCTGATAGGTTTGGTTTTCATTTCCAACAGCATGTGCTAGATGGAAAAGGCTGTTAAAATAACAGCAATTAGCACTAAATGGTTCATAATTAGTTAATGACACATTTTTGAAGTCTATTACATTTATTAATCACCTCTTAGGTAAATTAAGAGAAGTTCCCAGCTAACAACAAACATTCCCACAACTTTAGAGAACGTTCTATTAAGAGTCTTATTCGGTCATTATCTAAGGTTTTCATAGGAATGTTCCAGTGATGTGCAAGGACACTTTCCAAGAGACCATTCCCTTAATGTCAAATAGAACTTACCAGAACGTGGTTACCATGTTCTCAGAACTTAAGATATTAATGTTCTAGACACATTTCATGGGAACGTTGCAAGAAACTTTCTGTGTGTCAGTTGTTAGGACGTCACCTGACAGTCCCAAAGAAACATTATTACACATCATGCCTTGTTACTGTTGTCGAGCCAATTAACTTCAACTTACATACATTACATGATTATATTGTGCATGTATACAGTAATTATTGTTCAACATGTCCTCACCTGGGATTTGAACTCACAACCTCTTGGTTCATGGTAATCTGATCTTCACGGTGGTCCGATCTACACCACCATGTCCATGTCAGATATCAGTTAACCTGATTATACTCTCATCATTGATTTGATTGTGTTATTTCAGCAACTTAAGGTCTTTCTGTATAGATGTCTAATGTTGGTGGGGCATATTAACTTATTTTAATGATTCTCCTGAATCACAATAATCAATAAAACTTTTTCTTGAGTGTTCTTTTCAAAGAGCTGAGATTTACTTCAAAGTGCATTCACCCTATTGCTAACACCTATCAAGTTGTTTTCAGATTTACACAAGTTCCTAGGGAGGAGCAGTTAGGTATTCTTCTGGCAGTGGCGATATCCCTTATATTCTGAGAAAATGGCAACCATCTTTTCAGTGTACATGTTTGGTGGGAGGTTGATGGAATATTCTACTAACCCTCAGAAAACTGGACACAATGTTCGTGCAACGTCCCATGAAACGTGTCTAGAACATGAATATCTTATTCTGAGAACATGGCAACCATGCTCTGTGTATGTTTGGTGTAATGTTACCCTTTGGCGCGTACAATCACGTATTTGTGATCATTGTTGAGTGGTCCCTGCAGCGTACAATCTCAAATACGTGATTGGAACAGTAGCAACAGAACGTATGACGCAACAAATGCGTCAAAACATCATTGTTGTCTAAATAGCATCTAAATATTTTTTTGTACTGATGGAAAATAAAGGTCTTAAACTTTATTCCTCAATTTGACCTTCTTTTGCGAACTTCATCATCCAAGCATCACACGGAACACATCCACAGCCAAACTCATTCTATAAACCAGTCTTAATAACAGGTTGCGCTGACAAAAAAACAAAGCAAAACATAAGTTTAGCGACCTAACAACTAGACTAGTTTACAATGTACCACATCTCTGGTGAGCACAAGAGACTAATGTAATGTTGTTTAGAAAATAAATGTGTGTCAGCTAAGCTAACAGCAGCTACATTCTTTATAATGGCAGCAATGTTTGTTTACGTTTGATAAGCGAAAACTCCCAAATCCAGAATGCCATCATAAGACGCAAATAAACAAAGTCAATGATGGCTGCGCTCATTGCCTGAAAAATATGGGGGAAGGTATGATGCAGGAAATACTACTATAATGGGGGATTTATCAATAAATGGGCGGCAAACACAAGAGGTTATACGTTAAAAACAAATAAACCCCCTGGAAAGGGGCGTCTGAGCTGGAAACCATGAGGTACCAAAGTTACAATCTGATGCCACGTTCAAGACAACTGGGAATTCGGGAGAAACGATTTTAACGGTCATCCAACTCTGAATTCCAACTCGGGAACTCAGGCCTCTTTCTAGAGCTCCGACTTTCCGACCTGAAGATCATTGACGTCATGATTTTAAGTAGTGTTTTTCAGAGTTCACAGTTGTCTTGAAAGCACCATAAGTTAGTCGAGTGAACTATCCCTTGTTATAACATCTTTGGTCTGATAGATGCTTACGTGACAAACAGAATGCATTGTATGATGTCAACAGACGTGGCGCCACACATAGCCAGCAAATAGCTTAGCATTAGCTCATCATAATCAGTACAACGTTCAAGTATTTTACACACATCATGTGTCCATATCAATCTATGCAAGAATCGGAATGCATGATTTGTCATCAGTACTTGAAAACATGAAACGACAACACGATATACAGAAAATAAGCCACTTACTTTGATAGGAATGCACACATGTCCAAAGTCCAATTTGTAAGACAAACAGCTATGAAGGCAATGCGGGCGCCAGCCAGAAAATGTGCTGTGGGAAAACGTTTGTGCAAGGCCTGTTCTGACTAGAGATGCGCAATGTCTTCATACTTGATCTGGGAAAACACTAGGGAAGTGCTTCGGCTCACTTGAAGAGAGGAGTTTGTCCGCTCAGTAAAACCTCAAACATAAATTGTCCGCAAGAGTGAAATGGTCTACTTCGTATGCCAATTAACGAGGAGGTGGAACACACCTAAATTCAAACTGTTGTTAGAAAATAAAACTTGTTGGAAAATAATTTGAAATTGACAAGTTGAAACATGGACTATTGATAATTAGCAGGCAGCGTGCCTTGGTTTGAGGGCAGCGCGGGTAACTATCCTGTTGAGTAACAATCACATTGTGAAACAGTGAGAGCATTCTTACATCACGCGCATGAAAAAACTCACGCAGGGGCGACGGTTAGAGATATTTGGAACTCACACGTGAAAAGGTTAATGGAATATTCTATTAACCCTCAGAAAACTGGACACATGAATGTTCTTGTAGCGTCCCATGAAACGTGTCTAGAACCTTAATATTGGATATTCTGAGAACATTGTAATCACGTTCTGGGTTAGTTCTGTTTGACATTAAGGTAATGTTCTCCTAACTCTAACGCCAAAACATGCTAAATACAGTCTCAGGAGGTTTTTTCTGAAATACATAGAATGTTCCCCTGAATAACAGAAAACTGGACATTCAAACATCAAGGGAACATTGCGTGTAACTTCACAAAAACGTTTTCTCTCCCTAGAATTGTTAGCTGGGTTGAAGATGGAAATGGTAGGATACATTTCTCTCTTATATGAGAAAGATTTCTCTCATCTTATTTTTTGGCAAATAAAATAGGCCTATGTTTTGTGTTAATCCTCCCTAGTCCTGCATCGTTGCAAACGTCATTGATTGTGTTTAAGCGTTGTTGGTTGTGTTTTAACGTCATTGGTTGTACTGCAATTCATTAGAGCTGGAGAACTATATTTATTTTCATGGATCAGCTCCTTAGTCTAATAGTGGCAGCAGCAGCACATGTATTACTGTATGTGGGTCAGTCAAACAGTGTGAATCACTGTGCTGCTTTCTCTTGTAGCTGGAGGTAAACTGACAGCAAAATCAAACACATTGTTTAGAACATGACTCATCAAGTCTGCAGAACCTGGGAAGTAGAGCAAAGATCACTCTTCTGATGTTAGCCGCTTTTCTCTGCCTGCCTGCCTTGCTTTCTCTCTGTAATTCCATGTTTGTTTCGTGTGTGGTGTGTGGTGTGTGTGTGTGTGTGTGTGTGTGTGTGTGTGTGGGGGGGGGGGGACTCCCTGGGGACATACGAAAACAGAGAGGAAGTTGTGATCTCTCAACTTTGTTGGCGTGAGAGGCAGGGGGAGGAACTTGGTGTGTGTGTAAACCATAGAGGAAGAGGCAAAGAGAGTGGTTTCACTGCTAAAAATCTGTCTAAAATAAGGCCAATGCGTTTCTTTGGGCTTATTTTGGAACTTAGCTTGTCACCTGCCGCCCGCCTTCGGGACAACGACTCCCATTGTTAGGGCGGAGACGTGCATCTTGTCATTATATACAGATCTCTGGTGTAAATGGGAAGGTGCACACAGAAGAGCGAAGGAGATGAGACCAAAAATACAACATGAGAACAATATGGGACACTGGGCTGAAGGGAGTTGTAGTTTTTATTATTAAAATATTCAACCTAGTTCAGTGCAGAAACGTGGTAATTAACTACAATGACCATAATCCATTGCGCCTGTTCTTTTCTGGCTCGGACAGAGATGGATCCACTTTTATGCCTGCTACGTTAGGTTGGACACACACAGACTGCATACGCCGCCACATGAGAGAGGAATGTACATAACACAACAACGAGAGAGCGGGATAGAAACAGTTCGTGAAAGTATCTACTTTGAAAACTCGTAAAATGATTGTCAGACAGCTCTGCAGCATACTTAGGCAGACTAGCCTTGCTAAATAGGAAGACTAAAGACAGTACAGCATGGGGAGAACAGAGATAACGTTAGATGGTGGTTCTGTCTGGCTGGCTGGTACCGCCTGAGCAGAGATGAAATGATGACTTTAAGGAATGAAATATTACAAATTCATCAAATAAAACTAAGTAATATACACAACTGAGACAATGGAACATTTTAAATGTTTTGGCAATTCATAATCGCTCAGCACTACCACTGACATTCTTCTCACTCTCTCTCTCCCTCCCTCCTCTCCTGGCCCTGTCTATCCCTTTAAACTCAACACAGTGCTCTTTTGACTCACAAACCCCAGCACAAATAAGGCTGTGCGCAATATGCATCTATGGCAGAGAGGAAAATCTCAGAGGAGAATTAGTTCTAATCCAGCCAACACAGCATGCTAGGCATCATTGGAATAAAACACATGACAATGCTCTCTCCATTCTGCTCTCTCTGCATTGACACCCAGCACATCCAAATACAAAAAGGTTCTACAGATTCCAGCCATTCAGCAGCTTTTTATCTGCGTTCCATCTGAACATGGATTGACCGACGGGGCCTGAAAAGTCAGGGTGTGACAAAAGGCTTTTCAGGCTGACTTTCTATGAGGTCACTGTGGCCCTTTTTCTGAATCCAACCACTCCGCAAGCGAGGCGACAAAAAAGTTGTCTGGTACCTCCGTGTTTCCATACTGTAGGCAGCATTCTGCTTCAACTATATAAATGCTAGGCTATAGCGTCTTACTCAATCTTGTCTATAAAGAGAAAGAGACATTTCACTTCCTGTATTGTCATAGTTAAGCCTATAATTATGGTGGTTTACTTAGTTGAATGCATCGACTGTAAGTTGCTCTGGATAAGAGTGTGCTAATAATAGTCCTAACAGTCTGCTAGCTAAATGATTCAAATGTAAATGTAAAATGTGATCTCATCTCCAAGGTTGTACAGTAGCACACCATTCTGAATGGAAATGTTTTTGTGGGGCCAGTGTATCACATTCATCTTGTATCACTTCTGCATTTCCAACTTCTCTTTCTCCCTCCCCTATTCAGTTAAATACATAGAGATCCTATCTAACTCCTAATTCTATGGTTAAATATTCCTTAAACGTGCCTGAAGCTAGCCAGTGACTTCATTCAGCAGGGGGAGTAGCATTACATAACAGACAGACAGGCCTGTGACCACCCCACAGCTCTGCTCTATGTTTTTAATCATTCCAAGGAACTCAGGGAACTCTCTGGAGGTGCTTTACTATGAAAAAGTCCCTCATTTGAGCCTAAGAAAACACGGAAATTCAACCAATTAGAGGCCAAGTCACAGTGGACCAAAACCTCCTCGACGTGAGTGTGTGTTTTTCATTTGATTTCAAACTGCAAATAGGATTGAATTATATTGTAGATGGCATCTGCCATGGTCACATTACCTGTGATTGAAGAGATTGACCTCTACCTCATAAATACGGTCCCTCAAATAAACAAATGCAATACATGAATAACATTCACACACTACATTTTGTGGTGAAAAAAATATGCTGAATAATGCTTTCTTCAATCGAAAGGAAGTTAGTTCTTATCAATCACAACATTCATTTCTGATTAGCTGTTTCCTGGAGGATGGCAGTGTGGAGATTTTGGGAAACCCCTTATCTGACGGTAACCACATCCATATCACTTCTAAAGTTTGGTGCTTTCTGCTTTACATGTTGTGCTGAATACTGAACAGGGCAACTAACTACCCTTTTTTGATTCCACAACTTTATTTCTTACTGTGCCTCTCATAACCCATCTCTCACACTGAAAACATTGTGCAGGGAAGCACTTGGCAGGCAGACCCAGGTCCCGGCTGCCAAAGAAAACACAGACAGGCTGCCGTCTAATGGATAGAGAGAATGAGAGCGCAAGGGAGGGAGGGGAGAGAGAGGGAGAACGAGAGAGAGAGAGAGCTACACATAAGTGGACCCGAGTAGAAAAGTGATGATGTCATCAGAAAGTGACGTTATTGCAAAGCGGGGCGTAGGGTTGGCTGCTCTTCACATAGCCAGCCCAATGTAGGGGAGGACTAGCTGTGTGCTTAATCTACTCCAGCTCCTCTCTGCTGCAAAAAACACATTCTTACAGGCTGAATTACATAACGTCAGATGGTCCCCCATGTAGTCCTGCCTTCCAACATGTGCTGTCTGCTTGCACATAGTGAGGTAGTGCATTGGTTTCACACCAGACTCTTTCATAACAACTCATCTTGTGCTGTGCACTCTACTCTTACCTATATCTTTACCTATCATATTCGAAGGCCGTGCTCCCCTATTTCATATAGTGCACTACTTTTGACCGGGGCTATAGGGCCCTTGTCAAAAGTAGTTCACTGTATAGGGAATAGGGTGCCATATGGGATGCAAACTAAAACAAAAACATTATGCACTGATAACATGTAAAAGCTGTTTGATTGGCTCTGAGGGTTTAAAGGGGACCAATGCGTTATATTTTCCTCTCATCCCCTATAATGAGCATGTGTATCAGAGGGAGTGAACCTGCTGATCTGTGAGTAAGAGAAAAGCAGAAGTAACAGGCTATTTGCAAGAGGAATAAGAACACCATTATCCTCTAATAATTGATATCCCTCAGTGTGTCTATAGCTCAGTATGCCTATTGGCTCATTCCCAGAGAAAGCCACAAGGTTTTCTGTCTTCAGTCATATTACCGGGAGGCAAGGCCCTCATCATAAGTGACAGACCATCACAAACTAAAAGCCAAATGAGCACTGCTGCCTGGATGATTCGGGATCCGTTTTCCATAAAGGGACAGTGTGTTATCTTGTTACCATGCAAACCAGCACAAAAATACCATAAAGTGACAACAAACGTACTGACCATTGACTCGTACGGGTGCCAATTTCCCAGAAGTATGACACATGACCCTCCAGTGTCTTTGCGCCTATGAAACCTGACCATGGTGGGACAATGACCTTGTATTCTGTAAACTAGTGTACACACACACACACACACACACACACACACACGTGCAGACGGAGCCATGTGCGCCTATCACAAAGTGCTAAAAGGAGGGTGTGTGCATCTGAATCATCAACAATCATATCGACGTCCTTGTAAATGTGCAACCAGGGCTGGATGAGTATCAGCAAATATGCTCAGGAAAATGTGATATGGTGTATAATCACTTCAATCTAGAATCGAAACGCTGCACATGCCCTTGATGGCCTAGTACTATAATAAGACTATAAACGGCTCCACCATCAAATCTAAACCCGTGACATCTTTTAATAAAAAAATGATCTGCTGAATATAATATATATTGCTATAATAGGACATAGTCCCGCTTTGTTTATTTCTCTGCGTTGATATCTGAGACAGACAATAGATTGCTCTTATAGGCTACTGTATAAAGTATCACATCCAATATGGCTGCCTACCCTCTGGAATCTGTTGTTTTGCAACATAAAAAGGACACAACTGGACGTGAAACAATGCAACTGAGTGCATCATCATTCACAAATATGACAAACATGGCATATAGCAAAAGGAAATGAGTTAAATGTATTCATGCATTAATGAATGTTGGGCTGGTGGAGGAGGTTTTTGATGTTAGGAAATGATTATAAAACAAATAGAATATAATAAATATTAAACATAATAACATTATCATCAACAACAACATTGCAAAAAATCCAGTGTATCTTACAATGCATTTACAGTAGGTTATTTGCAAGAAAAGCTTTCAACAGTAGAGTATTTGCAAGAAAATCTTACAACATAATACTATATTTATAAATGGGATCAAATGAGATGAAACAGTTCTGTGGACAACAATATTATATAGATGATCCATTTGATATTGGACGAAATAAACATCCAGCCCATGATAAGTGATACAAAAATGTGGGATCATGTTAAAAAAAATAAAAACAAAAAAATATCATCTGGAAGCTCACCAAATAAAAAATAACTTTTAACATGAAAAAAATATATTACAGGTTCCATTTGATTAAAAACATTACTGCAGTTAGATTACATTATTAGAATGCTATGCACTGAAAGGATTTTGATTGAACATTAACACATACATCGACATAAAGCGACGTATACCCGATATGGATAGTATAGAGAGAGCTCTTACCCGTTCTCTGACGCTACTTTGCGCATTATTATTTATATTCCATTTCGGATGAATAGGTGCGTGTCTTTCAAGCACAAATCTCGACCTCCTTTCCATGTGCTCGCAGCCACGCGCTCCATGAAGGGCTGCATACAGTCAGATACAGTGGCTGACGTCACGATAAGTCAGCTCGAGCCACAGAGGAGCTGCAAAGTCTAGAGATGATGATAATATCACGTCCACATCGGCGTATCGACGTGCAGCACGCATGATTTATTGGGCTCGTTCTATAAATAAGGCAGATGCTGTCGGTGTAATTCATATTTCTGCAAATGCATGCAATAATATATAGCCACTACATACTGCCAATACTTGCAGCCTGATGGTAATGTGGATGTACCATTCAGCACTTGTCATGTGTCTTGTCTATTTATTCAAATGAGTATTATTGAGAGTGGCAGGTGGGCTTCTCCATTACAACCCGATGAAAAGGCAACAGTTTTTTGCAACAGCCTGCACTGCAGTATAGGGCACTGAACTCATACAGGGAAGGTATAGCTCAGAGATCATCAACTAGATTCAGCCGCAGGGAGATTTTTTTCTTGAGCGGATTGTCGGGGGCCAGGACATAATTACAAATAATTTGTAGACTGCAAATTGTCCGCAAGAAGCCCACACAGATATAATATTTGGCTAAAACATCATCATTTCAAACCTTTCTTATATTTGTATACGAATACGTGTCTCTCTATTATGCGTGGGAATACTTGGGAAAATATTTCCAAAATGAAAACCACTTGGAGCTCATTTTCTGGTGTTTTTAACAGTCTTTTATGTCCAACAATGAAAATGCTCAGAAAACTTGAGGGGTCAAATAAAAGGGCTGCCAGTTGGGGAACCCTGATATATTTTATGATATAGGGTTGGCATCGTTGTAAAACAGTCCCTTTGCAAATAGCTACTGACGCAACAGGTTACTAGACAGACAGATATAGGACATGTGAAAGTGTCCGGTCAAGGTCTCATGTACATATCCTTTGACTTATTCCACATTTTGTTGTGTTACAGCCTGAATTCAAAATGGATTAAATAGATTTTTTCCCCTCATCCATCTACACACAATAGCCCATAATGACAAAGTAAAAACATGTTTTTAGAAATATCTGCACATTTATTGAAAATGAAATATAGAAATATATCTAATTTACATAATTATTCACACCCCTGAGTCAAAACATGTTAGAATTACCTTTGGCAGCGATTACAGCTGTGAGTCTTTCTGGGTCTAAGAGCTCTTGCACACCTGGATTGTACAATATTTTCACATTATCCGTTTAAAAGAATTCTTCAAGGTCTATCAAGTTGGTTGTTGATCATTGCTAGACAGCCATTTTCATGTCTTGCCATAGATTTTCAACAAGCCGTTGTAAGTCAAAACTGTAACTAAGCCACTCAGGAACATTCAATGTTGTCTTGGTAAGTAACTCCAGTGTATATTTGGCCTTTTGATTATTATTGTCCTGCTGAATGGTGAATTTGCCTATTGGAAAGCAGACTGAACCAGCTTTTCCTCTAGGATTTTGCCTGTGCTTAGCTCTATTCTGTTTCTTTTTATCCCCAAAAAACTCCTTGTCCTTGCCGATTAAAAGCATACCCATAACATGATGCAGCTACCACCATGCTAGAAAATATGAAGAGTGGTGCTCAGTGATGTGTTGTTGGATTTGCCCCAAACATAACGCTTTATATTAAGGACATAAAGTTACTTTCTTTGCCACATTTTTTTGCAGTTTTACTTTAGTGCTTATTGCAAAAAGGATGCATGTTTAGGTATATTTTTATTCTGTGCATGCTTATTTCCTGTTCACTCTGTCAATTAGGTTACTATTGTGGAGTAACTACAAGGTTGTCGAGCCATCATCAGTTTTCTCCAATATCAGCCATTAAACTCTGTAACTGTTTTAAGTCCCCACTGGCCTCATGGTGAAATCCCTGTGCGGTTTCCTTCCTCTCCGGCAATTTAGTTAGGAAGGACACCTGTATCTTTGTAGTGACTGGGTGTATTGATACAGCATCCAAAGTGTAATTGATAACTTCATGCTGAAATGGATATTCAATGTTTTATTTCAATGCTTTGTTTTATTTTGAGCCATCTACCAATAGGTGCCCTTCTTTGCAAGGCATTGGAAAACCTCCCTGGTCTTTGTGGTTGAATCTGTATTTGAAATTCATTGCTCGACTGAGGGACCTTACAGATAATTGTGTGTAGGGTAGCAGAGATGAAGTACAGTACCAGTCAAAAGTTTGGACACACCTACTCATTCAAGGGTTTTTCTTAATTTTACTATTTTCTACATTGTAGAATAATAGTGAAGACATCAAAACTATGAAATAACACATATGGAATCATGTAGTAACCAAAAAAGTGTTCAACAAATCAAAATATATTTTATATTTGAGATTCTTTAAAGTAGCCACCCTTTGCCTTGATGACAGCTTTGCACACTCTTGGCATTCTCTCAACCAGCTTCATGAGGTAGTCACCTGAAATGCCTTTCAATTAACAGGTGTGCATTATTAAAGTTAATTTGTGGAATTTCTTTCCTTCTTAATGTGTTTGCACCTATCAGTTGTGTTGTGTCAAGGTAGGGTTGGTATACAGAAGATAGCCCTATTTGGTAAAATACCAAGTCTATATTATGGCAAGAACAGCTCAAATAAGCAAAGAGAAATGAGAGTCCATCATTACTTCAAGACATGAAGGCCAGTCAATCCGGAAAATTTCTAGAACTTCTTGAAGTGCAGTCGCAAAAACCATCAAGCGCTATGATGAAACTGGCTCTCATGAGGACCGCCACAGGAAAGGAAGACCCAGAGTTACCTCTGCTGCAGAGGATAAGTCCATTAGGGTTACAAGCCTCAGAAGTTGCAGCCCAAATAAATGCTTCATAGAGTTCAAGTAACATATACATCTCAACATCAACTGTTCAGAGGAGACTGCCTGAATCAGGCCTTCATGGTCGAATTGCTGCAAAGAAACCACTACTAAAGGACACCAATAAGAAGAAGAGACTTGCTTGGGCCAAGAAACAAGAGCAATGGACATTAGACCGGTATAAATCTGTCCTTTGGTCTGATGAGTCCAAATGTGATATTTTTGGTTCCAACCACCATGTCTTTATGAGACGCAGAGTAGGTGAACCGATGATCTCTGTATGTGTGGTTCCCACCTTGAAGCATGGAGGAGGTGTGATTGTGCTTTGCTAGTGACACTGTCTGTGATCAATTTAGAATTCAATGCACACTTAACCAGCATGGGTACCACAGCATTCTGCAGCGATACGCCATCTCATCTGGTTTGCGCTTAGTGGGACTATCATTTGTTTTTCAACAGCACAATTACCCAAAACACACCTCCAGGCTGTGTAAGGGCTATTTGACCAAGAAGGAGGTTTGGGATGAGTTGGTCAGCAGAGTGCGGGAAAGGAGCAAACAAGTGCTCAGCATATGTGGGAACTCCTTCAAGACTGTTGGAAAACCATTCCTCATGAAGCTGGTTGAGAGAATGCCAAAAGTATGCAAAGCTGTCATCAAGGAAAAGGGTGTCTACTTTGAAGAACCTAAAATATAACACATATTTTGATTTGTTTAACACTTTTTTGGTTACTAGATGATTCCATATGTGTTATTTCATCGTTTTTGATGTCTTCACTATTATTCTACAATGTAGAAAATAGTAAAAATAAAGAAAAACCCTTGTATGAGTAGGTGTGTCCAAACTTTTGACTGGTACTGTAATCATTCAAAAATCATGTTAAACACTATTATTGCACACAGAGTGAGTCCAAGCAACTTATTATGTTAAGCACATTTTTACTCCTGAACTTTTTTAGGCTTGCCATAACAAAGGGTTTGAAAACTTACTGACTCAAGACATTTCAGCTTTTAATTTTTTATTTAATTTGTAAACAATTCTAAAAACGTAATTCCACTTTGACATTATGGGGTATTGTGTGTAGGCCAGTGACACAACACCTTACTTAAATACATTTTAAATGCAGGTGTGTCCATATGTTACACAGGGCCAGTGGAATGGATATAGGAATGACAACTCATATTATGGTCATTGGTGATGAAAGAACTAAGGATAATACAGATTAATTCCTGCAAGAATTAAGAGAATGCTGTGGATGTCACTAAAAGTCAATGTATGCTTAATCCAAAAATGTGGACGGAATCTCCATATGGAGGGTGTGATGCAATTGCGACGCCTCCGGGGCATGCAGAGGCCAAACTGGGCTCCGTACAGCATCGCAGATCACCTCCCAAATTTTGAAACAATGCGGAGGGCTCGGTATAGCTCAGCATTGACATGATTGGTCAACGGTAGGTAAGGGCGGGAGGTCCTGCATTCCAACTGCTCTGCGCTGCTCGGCGAAACGCAAGTATGAATGACCTGACTTCGGCAGATGCCATATCACCGTAAATGCTGCACGGCCAGTGCAGATTTCGGATTGACCATGCAGGGCCTTTTTGGCTACACTTCATAATTTAATCAATTATAGCGATTATCTGTCATCTGCAATATGGCTAAGCCATACCAGCTAAATCCACACCATCTTGTGATTTGTCGTGTACTGAAATATAGAAAAATGGAATTGTGATGAAAGCAGCCAATTCTGAAGATACAACCATGACCAGTGAGTGACTGCAAGAAAAATGGTGTGTGGAAGATTATTTTGGCAACCCAGAACAAAATCTCACGTAACATATTTTCGGTCACAAGAGACTAGTCGAAGATGATTTCAGACTTATCTTGTAAACTTCAGAGGTCAGCAGGTTCAGGGCTTTAGTTAATGAAGAGGATTGTATCCCAATTCTGCACAACTTCTTGCATGGATTTAACAAATGGGTGAAAACTCCCTCCAGCCAATGCTTACAACTTTCATTCCTATGCTTTTGAATCCATAACAGGAAGTGTGCAAGTGCACAATTCTAAAAGGTTGGAGAATCATGACAGTCCAGGTCCTTTTTCAACTTACCTTGGTTTTCTTCCATCTGGACCATGCAGGTCAAGACATCACTAATTATTGCGAAGCCTACACTCATCTAATATAGAAATGAGGCATAAAATACCAAATCGCCTTCAAGAAATTGGTTCACTCTAAATGTATTTTACCCGTGACCCTTATTAAAATGTCAGTTGGTTTTGCTAGTCACCTCTGGATAGAAATAGTTTATATTTGTCAAATTCCTGACATGTAAATGTGTAGGCGAATAAAGGCGATTCCATTGGTCTTTTATAAATTAAGACTTCAAAGAGAATACATTGGTGCAACCTGTGTCCCTTTTAACAGTTTTTGGACACGCTTTCCCATGAGTGAAATATATTTGTTAACCGTTACCGTCTGCACCTTATAATAGGTTCATCTGTTTATGCTGTCAGAGTGTTAATGCAAACAGAGCTCATTCAAGTGTCTCCATAAGTAAAACAGACTGAGGCATGTTCAAAAAGAAATGCATTTATATTTCAAATGAACCTAGGAACATAATATGGAAAACCATACAGTGAAAACAAGTGTCAGAACTTCCAGACAATTGAGATCCAAAAATACATTTCAAGAAATATTCAGTAATTATATACAAAACATAAAAATTCATATTTTAGATCAGGCATGCAACATGTGTAGCCCTGTTTTTTTTTATTTTATTAATAAAAATAAACTTTAAATATTTTACTGCCCATAACTTCAATTGAGGCAGTTTAACATTGAAATCAGACAGAGCCCCCCCCAAAAACATACTTTCGCATTTCAATATCAACTATACACACCAAGTCTTAACTTGCATAAAAATGTGGAGCCCAATAAGTCAATGCCGCTTTGAGCTCAAACATGAGTTCTGCAGTTGTGCCAGCTTCTGTTTCAAATGTTCACTTTTCCTCCTTAGTTGCTCTTTGAGGTTGACTAGTCTCTGCTCATCTGTCTGCATGCTGTAAATGCACTCTGTAGCCTTCTTGAGGATGACCACTTTGGCTGCCTTCTCATTGTTGGCCACATCGGGAATCTCGTCCCGTAGAGCGAAAAAGCTCAGCTTGAGCTCGTTCCTCCGCTGGCGCTCCAGTACATTATGAGTCCTTCTTTTGTCGTAGTCCTCCGTGTCCGACGTCCGGGGACTTGAGCATTTGCGGTTGCTGCTGATCTGCTTGAGGACCCGGCTGCTGCTGCTCTCCAGCCTCAGCCTTTTGACAGCTGGCTGCTCGTGCCGTGTGGAGGGGTGGGCAGCGTAGTTGTGCTGGTGGGTGGAGACATGGCACCTCTTCAGCACAAGGGGACTGTGATGTCTGGTCTCTGACGTGCTGGGGTCGCACCGCTTCACCGCTTGCCTCTTCTCCACAGTCACGACATCTATCTCCTCCTCGTCATCTTCCTCCTCATCTTCTGCAATGATAATAAATAAAACTATTCAGCATTTACATTATTTTTGAGGAGAAAGAGTAACCACAAATCAGCCACATACAACATCATGCCCTAGTCAGAAAAATCACTGCATTCCACCCCACCCCCTTTTCCACATCAGCTGATTTCTCAACATTGCAGCCTGGAACCCTCCCCCTCAACACAGACTAGTCTGTAGGCATATTCGGCAGCATCATAAATCAGAGTTAACATACGCAACGAGAATGCATTTTGCTCAAATAAAAACCGCCATTACACAAAACGGTCAAGTCATAAATCCCAAAGAGCAAGAAATTATAACACTGTTATTCATCTTACCGGAGTCACTACCACTGCTGCTGCTGCTACCACTGTTGGGTGGGGTGTCCAATGCCAAATCCGTGGGTGGTGCCACCTTACTTGGTTTGGGAGTCTCAGTTATTGGGTAGGGGAAGACCACTGAGGGATCAATGCATTCTGACACGGAAGTGTTCGGATCCTGCAAGTAGTTTGCGTTCAACCGAGTAGGACACTCTGCGATGTCGCCAACAGCTGAATCTTTCCTAGCAGCGTGGAGCGAAGCGAGTCTTTCAGACACCACTTTCTCCAACTTGGCTGTAGCAGAGAAGCCGCTCCACATACAGTCCTGAATTATGATTGACTTGAGGAAGGTTTGGGAGTAGTCGGCATCGCAGATGAAACTCTGGTTTACAACGTCGTCCCCGAGAAACTCGGTCACCATTTCTAGTTGGTCAGCAGTCGATGGGAAAATACTAGACAGTGATGGTCGGCTCGGGGAGAGAGGAGGAGTGGGGAGCAACTCAAATTTCTTCCAGATGTCCTCGCTTGGAGCCGGTGGCTGAAGCTGTCCTGGCTGCTGGTGATAGAAATCCTCATCTTCGTTGTCAACATAAAAATATGGCTGGATAGAATCATAGTCGTAGTCGTAGTTTTTACTCGCCAAACTTGAATTCAGCGGCATGGTGGCTCTTTTCTGAGTGAAAAAGATGGTTGAGGTAAATTAGTTGGTTAAAAAAAAATATAATGCATCAATTTGCATGCAAATTGATATTGGTGCATGCACATAAAATGCCACAGTTCATAAAAGCCCTGTCAGATAGCTAGCAAGCATGCAAAACCAAACAGTAGCAGCTGATACAAGTACTAAGTACTTAGTCGGTGTGTGGTGCCCAGGACATTTAAACCGAGCAGACATCGCAAAAATACAGAGGCTAGTAAAGTGCATTTATTATAAGACATCTGCAAACATAACATCTCAAAATTCACAAAATCTTTACCCGATAGATACCAAGCAAGTCTACTCAGCCAACGGTCATCTACACGGAGAATGCAATGTCATCAACACCTTCCTTACCTTAATTTCGAAAACAAAGTGGAGAGTACTTCACTCCGAGATGTCGAAGTCGAAAAGGCGAAAAATGCAGCTTGTAAGAAGTATTCCAACCAGACAGTTACGTTAATCCCTGCCAGCGTGTGTGGCAGTGAGATGTTGTTTTCCTAGTAAAATGATTGCTGGCTGAGAAGCATGCATAAAGCGCTCAGGGCTTGGTCCGCGATGTAGAAAGATGCGTCGCCTATCAATTGCTGCATGAGAATCACAGCTGAGTATTCCGCGGGGTTCAATAAAAAGGTTGTTGTGCTCTACATTCGACGTATCCCTCCGCCACCATTTTCCCGCCAAACACCCGTTTGCGTTTTTAAGTAAATAACGAAGAGTCCCGTATTGAATCTATCGTCGATAATTATCGTTACGATCTTCAATATGTGTTCGAATTCACATCATTCAGTCATCGGAATTTATTTCAGGAGATCCTCATTCAACTGGAACTATTTGTTGCGGAAGGAGAATTAAGTGGGAGGAGTTTAAAAACGTGCATTATTCCACAGTGCATTATACACAAAAATCAGAAGTAGATGAGAAGTAAAAGAGTGCCTATTGGAAATTGCATACATGCGTAAAAGTAGAAATTGTACTTCTAAATCTGATGCGAGAATGAGAAGATGCACGACCAGTTCACGTGCACAACACTTCAAAGCCTGTCATCAAATACATCAAAATAAATGTTTCAAACAGGGGTTTCAGTAGGCCTACATGTTTCCCCCTGTTAATTCACAAAAGTAAGTGTGACTATAGAGGGGATGAACTGTTTTGCCTGTGGTGTATTCATTACCTTTTGCAACAAAACCGTTTACAGTTTAAGAAGCAAACAGAAGGAAATGGGAATGGACCTACCTGAATTTGTCAAATATGAACTATTTTTCGTTGCAAAACGTTTTCCAAGACTAAACGTTTTGCAACATAATCGACATAATGGATACACCCTTAATTGACAAGACATGCAACACACAGCAAGAAGGCATGTATGTTTAGGTAGGCTACCGCTGCAGGTGAACCCAGTTGATAATTTCTGATATGTGTTGGGAATGAGCTTTGCCTTTGGCCACACCAAGGTTAATATAATCAGTAGTGAGGAGATAAGATGTTGCCTTCTAACAGGCCAGTTATAAATGTACTGCTAAGTTTCATTTAAAAAAATGTGCACTGACACAAATTGGCTAATAAGTATATTGAAGGAGAAGAACGACATTGGAATGTCCTCAATGAAAACAGGCGGTTGTTCGATTGACATGGCACTGTAGCCTACATCTTCTCCATGCAGCTTCGCTACTGCCATGCTGCGGTCAAACAGACATGTGGTAGTGATTGCGCTAGATATGAGAATGGTTCCGTTTGATAGAACGCACCAATGGTGCGTACTGTGATAAATAAATTGTACGGTTGTAGAGCACCCCCTGGCATCTAAAATTCGACAGTGCAACATCAGAGCAGGTGGTGTTTTAGATTTTATTTGATGAATATAGAGACAAATGGTCTTAAAACACGATTTAAAAAAGGTGTTTATGATGAAAATCGATAAACAATGCATGGAAGATAGGGTCTATCTAATAAATGCAGGTGGAGTCAGGGCCAGTTGATGCTAATGGATTTGGATTATTTTAAATTCCGATTTAATAAAATGTGTAAACAGACAATGTATACAATCAGTCATGTCCATAGATAATGCCGGTGGTATACTACATATTTGACAGAATATTTTTCAATATTCATAAATTAATGTACTTTTATTTTTATTAAATCAAAAATACTATACTCATATTACAGAGCAAGCCATGCTTTGTGGTACCTACGGATACAACATTATGGATTCTTAAAGGAAGCCCTGGTAAGGCCAACATGTAATAAATATGTCAACTATTATTAATTACTTCTCAATTAATTAGATAAACAATTCTAATAAATGTCAACAATCCTTGCTCCATTAAATTACTTCCTTTTTGTGAGAAAAATAAAAAAGTTTTGTCCTGGTTTCATATGGAATCACTCATATCATTCAGCTTGAGACCTAGTCCTTGCAGAAGTAAACTTAGCTCGTTATATAGGTTCCAACTACCCAGGGGGCCCACACAGACTCTTTTTAAACTCACTGCCACTGATTCAACAGTTGTTTAGGGCCATTTCACAACTCAGTGGCCTTGTGGTTAGTGTTCGCCCTGAGATTAGAATGCTTGGGAGTGCCCTTACTGAGTTCTTGTCCTTGGGATACAATGTTGTAAGTTTACAAGTATATTATTGCACCAATTTCCTATTTAGGTTCCCGACATATTCATTTTGCTGGGGTTTGTTCTCTCCAAAGGCAACTCTTTTTACTGCACAACCTCATAAAAAGTTATGGTGGAGGATCTGGAGGATACTGTCAAAATATTTTATGTAGGCTAGTAGTGTGTTTTAAAGTTTATTCAGCTGACTAACTTTATCCTCCTGAGATCGAGCAACAACAAAAAAGGTTTTGGATTATGATAAAACATGTTTTTACAAGTGTTGAGGTGAAATATTTATTTATTTTCTTTTGAATGTGCACTGAATTTGCCATTTGGACTCGGTTGATGGTACATATGAAAAATCAAACATTACAGTAAATGGGGACAATAGAAAAAAACATATCCTGATGTCCACTACAGAGGACATTTATTAATAAGTTCTTATTTAAAGTAAAAATAAATATTACACTGCTCTGCAAACTCACCAAACTATTCCTGAGATATTTACCTATTAGAAACAATTTGAATATCAAACTCACAAAAATTATAATACACAATTACACACACTTACCATAAAATGTGCTAATTATGATGGCAATTGTGATGGTAGCCATTTTGAAGAACCAGAAAAAAAACATTGGGTACGTTCGAGTGGATCACTTGTCAAGTCGGTGACCATCATTGGTCACGTCTTTCGAAGTGTGTTGCATTATGGAGCTAAAAATTGTCAGACTTACGCCTACATGTCGAATGAACTTTACAAAAAATCCTGTGATCAAATGTCATGAAGTTTTGACTGCAAGTTTCTGCAATTGCTCTTCACCAACTTCATCCTGCAGCCAGAAAAACCTTTAATAAACAAATGGCAACACTGCCATGTTGATCTGAGCCTTGCTATTGGAAAACCACATTGGTGTCCAACTTTCGACACGCAGGTTGAAATATCAAAACTAACACTGAACCAACTATATTCATTTGGGGACAAGTTGAAAAGCATTAAACATTTAATGGCAATTTGGCTAGCTAGCTTGCTGTTGCTAGCTAATTTGTCCTGGGATATAAACATTGGGTTGTTATTTTACATGAAATGCACAAGGTCCTCTACTCCGACAATTAATCCACAGTTAAAAGGGTAAACTGAGTTTGTTTCTAGTAATCTCGCCTCCTTCAGGCTGCTTCTTCTTCGGACTTTATATGGCGGTTGGAAACCAACTTTAAGGTACATTAACACTACTAACTGGACTGGAGTGTGGACCTCTTTCAATCACCCATGTGGGTATTTACTCCTAAAATCCAATTAGGTGATGGGAGAAGTGGGACTTGCAGTGAGTCAAGCATCACAAATAGAACGGAGTTCTATTTTTATGCTGACCAGACACGTCGCAAAATAAATGTACACATACATGTTATTTAATCATTGCACCCAAACTGCTTGCGCGTGTCAGCGAGTGTCTGCGTGGCCGGGCGCTAAAATAGAACTTGATTCTTTTTGTGACGCTTGACGCCCTGTAAGTCCTGCCTCTCCGAATCTCCTCATTGGCTTTTAGGAGCATAAACTCACATGGGGGGATTGAAAAATAAACTGAGGTCCACACTCTGGTCGGTTGTGGCATTTCAGGTAAAATAACCTCCCAATGTTTATATACCAGGACAAATTAGCTAGCAACAGCAAGTTAGCTAGCTAAATTTGCCATAAAATGTTTGTTTTTCAACCTGTCCCCAAATTAATATAATTTGTTCAGAGTTTGTTTTGATATTTACATTTTAGTCATTTAGCAGACGCTCTTATCCAGAGCGACATACAGTAGTGAATGCATACATTTCATACTTTTTTTCCCCCTCCGTACTCATCCCCTGTGGGAATCAAACCCACAACCCTGGCGTTGCAAACACCATGCTCTACCAACTGAGCCACACGGGACCATATTTCAACCTGGGTGTTCTGATCATGTCTGGTGTGGGGGGACAAAAATCAACCTTCGCGCATTTCCGGTTTGACCACATCTGCGTGCATGTTGATTTTGTTCACCCACACCAGAAGCAATCTGTCAGGCCTACTCCTCCTCTTTGGCACTCGAGGGCGCCAGGCTGCCCATCATTACACACACCTGTCACCATCATTATGCGCATAAGTGCTCGCTGGACTCCATTACCTTGTTGATTACCCCTCCTATATCTGTCTGTTCCTTGGTTAGATCCCGGTGTCAGCATTATTGTCGTTTTTGTTTCCCCCTGTCTGTATTCTGTTCCTGTCCGTGTCTCATTAAAATGTTTGCTCCCTGTACTTGCTTCTCGTTTCCAGCGTCTGTCCTCACACGATCAGGACACGCAGGTTGAAATATCAAAACAAACTCTGAACCAATTATATTAATTTGGGGACAAGTCAAAAAACATCAAACATTTAAGGCAGGTTAGCTAGCTAGCTTGCTGTTGCTAGCTAAGTTGTCCTGGTATATAAACATTGGGTTGTTATTTTACCTGAAATGCACAAGGTCCTCTACTCCGACAATTAATCCACAGATATTCGGTTTACTGGTTTTAGTTTCTCGTCATCTCTCCTCCTTCCTACAGGCTTCTTTTTCTTCTTTGGACTTTATATTGACAGCATTACTACAACTGACCGGAGTGTGGACCTAAGTTCATCTTTCAATCACCCACGTGGGTGTATGCTCCTAAAACCAATGAGGAGATGGGAGAGGCCGGACTTGCAGTGTGTGAGCTCACAAATAGAAACAATTTCTATTTTAGCGCCTGGCCACGCAGATGCTTGCTGAGGCGCGTGAGCAGTGTGGGTGCAATGATTGAATAACATGTAAGTGTACATTTATTTTGAGACACTATCAAGGTGACACCCAGACACATGTAGAATCATTGAAAAGCCGATGAGTTCTGTCTTCTCAAACGGACAACATGACCTAAGACAGTGGCATGAATGGCCTTAGCGATACGGACCAAAAACTAAAGTCCATTAGAGAGGACAACAATTAATTGCTGGAGGATATAGTTTTTACTTTTCCTCCTGAGGAAAAGTCGTATACATAGACCTACAAACTCTGCCTACCTAAGAATAGAATGAATGACGTCAAGAGTCGGTAGAGGGAGGGGGCTTTAATGTGCCGAGCACGTGTGGCGCGATTTGGTTGTGTGTGTCGTGAACAACATTAGCGTGAGCAACAATAGTAGAAATGGCGGTTCGCCTTCAAAATAAAAGTCCCCGATTGAACCTGCCGCAAATTTATAAAAATGGTGGAATCATGCCAGAATTGGATTAGATCATGCTAAACAAATTTGGAATGTTGTTATATAAATTCAACAAAAGACAATAATTACTTAAGTTGAAACAAAAATAACAATCGGTTGAAATCAGACTTCAGAATTGCATTGGGGTTATCCTTTTATGCAATGTTTTGGCCACTGAGAAAATTCAGTGCAACTTCCAGCGTTTACTGTGAACACTGAGGTCTGTACCCACTTTAATTAAGTTACAGTTTTAACAGTGGCCATTTGATCATAATGTAGGCCTACCAGAGTGGCTTACCATCCAAAACAATGGAGAAAATGCATCCCATAACATTTTAACATGGAAGTAGCTGTTCTATCATTCACAGTAGCAGCCAATGTGTGGTGTTCATTGTAGGCCTACATTCCATTACGGATTACACTTTTGAAAAAAAAAGAACATGCAGGGCATGCATTAACCTGAGATAAACAAGGAGACAAGGAGGTGACTAAAAATGTTGTTGTGTTGTTTGATGCAAGAAACCACTTTACAAAATAAAATGCATTATTATTCCCATACCATTATTACAGAGAATCAGAAAAATGATGCTACCCTCTGCCTATTGGCTACTTAGCTTATTCAAGCCTGTCTCAAATTACAACACTGCCCCTTTAAGACAAAAAAAAGCTCTTCAGCTGACTCGCTTTTCACAGACATACATGTTTTGTGCTCTTGTAGGAAGCAATCACTCCCCTGTTGTTTACTACAAATGATATATAACTGGGCTAATAACTCAGCAAAGGATATGAACTAAATGTGCACACGTGGCTACATGCAGCTCTCACTTTGATCTCAAAACAAGTGCATCTCCTCACAACCACTCATGCTGTAAACACAGTGCAGTTCAAAGTAAATGGCATAGATCCATATATGGCAATTGTCTATTTGCATATAGCCCTACTGCATCTCTGATTGTTTATGCCACACTGGTCTGTGTAAAGTTTGGGATGAGTAGTATTTGTATTTATTATGGATCCCCATTAGCTGCTGCACTCTTCCTGGGGTCTGGCAAAATTAAGGCAGTTATACAATTTTAAAAACATTACAATACATTCATAACAGATTTCACAACTCAGTAAGTGTGTGCCATCAGGCCCCTACTCCACATATCTACAACACAAGATCCATGTGTACGTGTGTGTATAGTGCATATGTTATCATGTGTGTGTATGCGTGTATGTGTGCCTATGTTTGTGTTGCTTCAAAGTCCCTGCTGTTCCATAAAGGGTATTTTTATCTGTTTTTTAATCTGATTCTACTGTTTGCATCAGTTACCTGATGTGGAATAGAGTTCCATGTAGTCATGGCCTATGTAGTACTGTGCACCTCCCATAGTCTGTTCTGGACTTGGGGACTGTGAAGAGACCTCTGGTGGCATGTCTTGTCGCTTAAACAGACAGCTCGGTGCTTTCAACATGTCAATACCTCTCACAAACACAAGTAGTGATGAAGTCAAGCTCTCCTCCCCTTTGAGCCAGGAGAGATTGACATGCATATTATTAATGTTTGCTCTCTGTTTACATCCAAGGGCCAGCCGTGCTGCCCTGTTTTGAGCCAATTGCCATTTTCCAAAGTCCCTCTTTGTGGTACCTGACCACACGACTGAACAGTAGTCCAGGTGCGACAAAACTAGGGCCGGTAGGACCTGCCTTGTTGATGGTGCTGTTAAGAAGGTAGAGCAACGCTTTATTATGGACAGACTTCTCCCCATCTTAGCTACTGTTGTATCAATATGTTTTGACCATGGCAGTTTACAATCCAGGGTTACTACAAGCAGTTTAGTCACCTAAACGTGCTCAATTTCCACATTATTTTTTTACAAGATCTAGGTTTGTCCCAACTACAATGCTTTTAGAAATATTTAGGACTAACTTATTCCTTGCCACCCATTCTGAAACTAACTGCAGCTCTTTGTTTAGTATTGCAGTCACTGTAGTAGTTGTCGTGTATATTGTTGAGTTTATTTTTACCTTTATTTAACTAGGCAAGTCAATTAAGAACAAATTCTTATTTTCAATGACGGCCTAGGAACAGTGGGTTAACTGCCTTGTTCAGGGGTAGAACGGCAGATTTTTACCTTGTGGGGGGGGGTTCGATCTTGCAACCTTTTATTAGTCCAACGCTCTAACCACTAAGCTACCTGCCGCCCCAGTCATCCATAGACATAGACATACTGGCTTTCCTCAAAGCCAGTGGCATGTTAGTAAAGATTGAAGAAAGTAATGTGCCTAGACAGCTGCCCCAGGGAATTCCTGATTCTACCTGGATTATGTTGGAGAGGCTTCCATTAAAGAACACCCTCTGTGTTCTGTCAGACAGGTAACTCTTTATCCACAATATAGCAGGGGATGTAAAGCCATAACACATATTTTTCCAGCAGCAGACTATGATCGATAATGTCAAAAGCCACTGAAGTCTAACAAAACAGCCCCCAATCTTTTTATTTTAAATTGCTCTCAGCCAATCATCAGTTATTTGTGTAAACGCTGTGTTTTTTGAATGTCCTTCCCTATAAGTGCGTGTCAACGCAATAGAATCCAACTCTGGTGCGTTATGTTGCATTGAAAGTGGCTAATATTGCATTAATTCGATCACAATTGCCCCAGTAAAGGGAAACGTTGATAGTGTCAAGAGGGAAAACTCTAGAACAGTGGTCACCAATCTTTTCTGAGTCAAGATCACTGAGTCAAAATGCAAGCTGAGATCTACTGCTCAGATTTTTTTAATTTTTACATTACTTAAAAAACGCAAGCCTATGCAACATTAACCAATTAAAAACAGTACTGTAGCAATGAAGTTTGTGCAGTAAGCTACAGGCCCAATACATTATCACCGCATATTGTCTTTACTTAAATTGCCCTGCCAATGCATTGTTGTTCGGGCAATTTAAAAAAAATTATATTTCCAAATTTGAGGTAGGCTATATGATCACATCAGTAATTGATCCGTTATTGTATTACTTGTGATGCACATCTGAGTGAGCATACATTTAAACAATTTGCTTTTTTATTTTACTGGGCTGATGGTGCCTGAATCTGATGGTCAGTCTCGGTGGAGGGCGAGAGCAGCAGACTGAGGGACCGCCTCTCAACATCCCCCCACTCTCCCTTTCCTTCACTGACACTGACCAAAACGGGACACCGTCTTCCAGCTGATGGCGAAACTCGAGTCGCATCCCATTATTTCTGCCTCATGCACAAATTCATGTTGTTACTCCTATGAACAGAGAAAGTGAAATATTCCGAAATATTAAAAAAGACCCACGCCGCTAATAATAACAACAATGCAAGCCTATAGATACACTTGCCTATTCATTCATTAGTGCCGCTTTTTTGGTATAGCGCTGAGTGGAAATAGGAAGAACGTGCATTTTATGGCTTATAAAAGTGTTGAATACAAAGTGTTGACAGTGCTGAGTAAGAACTTTAACATGAATTCACTCAAAAACAGCATCGCTTTGTTGCATTGGTTGACAGTCTCTCTCTAGTCATGGTTTTAAACGTTTTGAAATCTCACGGTATCAATTTTTCTGTAGCTTTATTTTGTGCCTGCCACTTCACTGCAGACATGTTCATCTGAGCCAACCGATTGGCCAGCGTCAGACATATAGTGCACTTGATTTGCTCACTGGGCCCGCCGGGAAGGCAGAGTTTGAACCTTCAGACACATGAAATTGATCAAAATGGCTACAGTTTGCCTACCAGGCGCGCAGGGCAACTGAATCGGGTACACCTACCGTCAAAAGCCCGAGATGATTACAAAAAATAGGAACACTATCGCTGGGTTTTTTACAGAAATGTTTGGCGATCGACTATCTGTCAAGTTGGTTGTTGATCATTGCTAGACAGCCATTTTAATGTCTTGCTATAGATTTAAGCCGATTTAAGTCAAAACTGTAACTAGGCCACTCAAATTCATTCAGTCTTTTTGTGGTATCCGCCTACTCAATGACACCCACAGAACACAACTGTGAAGAGTTTACACAAATATTATACGAAACGGGCTGATACCCCATTTAATGGACCCAAGATCTGTACATTGCAATATGAATGTTCAATATGCACAATAGGCTGAACAGTGAGGTGATTTCCTACAGTTAGTCCCGCAATAAGAGCTACGACGTAAACTCTTAAGAATTGTCACCAATATCCGTAGGTAAGGCTGTACAGTGCAGTGCATACAAGCAATGTTCCCTCTAAACTGCGCGTACGAGCCCCGATAGCCCCAGCTCCCCGGGACTGCCGTGCAGAAATATCAGCCCACAGAGAGAAGCACAAAATTACATTTCATTCAACTTTCTAGATTAGTGGTCACCAACCGGTCGATCTCCAAGGCATGACAGAGCATGAATATTTTTTTTAAATAATAATGTGCAAATATTGTACAATCCAGGTGTGCAAAACTCTTAGACACTTACCCGGAAAGACACAGTAGTAATCGCAACGAAAGGTGATTCTAAAATGTATTGACTCAGGGGTATGAATTTCCTAAAATTTCTAAAAACGTGTTCACTATTCTGTGTAGATGGGTGAAAAAAATAAATACAAAAATATTACATTTTGAATTCAAGCTGTAATACAAGGGTTCCCAAACATTTTTGGCCCACGACTTCATTTTGATATGTGAAAACTCTAGCGACCCCAACCATGTGAAAACAATTAATTAACAGCCAATGTGGGGGGGGGGGGGAGGGGGGGCTTTCTGATTGTCTTCTCCACTCACCATCACATACTTTTAACGTGGGGCTATGACAGTCAATTTCAAATTAGTCTGACATAATCTTATCTCACCACCACCAATGAGATGGCCGTTTTTGATAAATATCGCGCCAGAGCTTCTCAAATTCAGGGGGCGTGGTCGACAGTGCACACCCAACCTGGATCGATATTTGGTTATAATGCAGACGAGAGCACTGAAACCAGTTTCACACAGATATGAGCTGGCAAAGGGTAGGCTACCATGAGTTTTATGGTGCTTTCAAGACAACGAAGAACTCAGAAAAATACGAGGTCAAATCATGACGTCAGTGATCTTTAGGTCGGAAAGTCGGAGCTCTAGAAAGAGGCCCGAGTTCCCGAGTTGGAATTCCTAGTTAGATGACCGTTCAAAACGATTTCCCCCAGTCGGAGCTAGTTTTTTTCAGAGATCCCAGTTGTCTTGAACACACTCAAGTTGTAAGTCTGAGTTTTCAGAGTTCCCAGTTGTTTTGAACGCGGCATTAATGCTCAGAGGGAGACGGCAGGATATTTATTCATTTTCAGGAACCAAAGCTCCTCAGTAGTGACCAGTGAATGCGGTGTCTGCAGCATTCGGTCACATGACAGCTCGATCAGCTGTTTTATTTGACTTACCGGCATGTCAACTGAGCCAGGATCACAGTCAAACGGATCGGGAAGTAGGTCCCAAAGTGCACTTCCAAGCGTTGGAGGGGAGTGTTCATCACTTGTGTGGGACACTTACTGATGCTGTTTTCTGTTAAAAACATGCACAGCCGAGGGAAGGGGGCATGGTTCGCTTTTGAAAGAGCCTATCCAATAAGAAGTATTTCCTCTGAATCGGTAACTCATCTGTAGAATGTTTTTGTATTTCCCCTGCATGCTTGCGCTCAGTTCGTTCAGTTTCCCAAATAGGTCTGTTTATTTGTATTGATTATGGATCCCCATTAGCTGCTTCCAGGGCAGCAGTTACTCTTGCGGGGGTCCAGCAACATAGGCAAGGAGACTCTTTCTTTTAATTACACAGAAAGTCAACCGAGTCTTTACTTTATTACATCCATTGTGAGTGACAACACACCTCTCAATGCGAAAAATCTTTCCAACACTCCCCCTCAATAACCACCAAGCCTCCGTGTGAAATAGAACATGGTCATGCGCCAATCCCATATCTCCACATAGTTTTGCGAACAGGCGTGCGCACGGTGGATGTGTTTTTTGTTATTGTATTTTATTAGGATCCCCATTAGCTGTTGCAAAAGCAGCAGCTACTCTTCCTGGGGTTGACACAATAAAAAAATAGTATTTAACAAGGCAAGTCAGTGAAGAACAATTCTTATTTACAATGAGGGCCTACCCCGACCAAACTCTAAACCGGATCACGGCCAGTTGTGATACAGCCTGGAATCGAACCAGGGTCTGTAGTGACACCTCTAGCACTGAGAGTCAGTGCCTTAGACCGCTGCACCACCCAGGAACCATGAAACATGACCTAGTACAGAACATTAATAGACAAGAACAGCTCAAGGACAGAACTACATCAATAATTTAAAAAAGGCATATGTAGCCTACATATCAATACATACACACAAACTATCTAGGTCAAATAGGGGAGAGGGATTGTGCCGTGAGGTGTTGCTTTATCTGTTTTATTAAAACAGGTTTGCTGTTCATTTGAGCAATATGAGATGGAACGGAGTTCCATGCAATAATGTCTCTATATTATTCAGTACGCTTTCTTGATTTTGTTCTGGATTTGGGGTCTGTGGGGTCACAGCTAACGTCCATTTGGAGAGCATAAGCTGTGGAGTTTTTGAGTCGTTCAGTCAGAGTTTCCTCATGATTGTTAGCAATAGCTTTAATTATTTGTTTAACAGTGTTATCTGACAAAGGTATTCATGTGAGTTTCTGTAACTCTGGCTCCCCACACATTGTTTTCATCATATCAATTGCGGCCGGTAATATCAAAGTCTCTGCAATAGTGTGTGGTTTCATAGGTTAGCGGAGCCTAGCCATTAACCATGGGAATGATTCAAGTGCAACAGTCAAGTGCGGCTTTTCCCAAGAGGGCGAATTTGATCTTTTAGATTTTAATAATTTTCATTTAGATTTTTAAGGTTAACCACATTACAATGATTTTGAGATACAAAGACAATATTATAATACACATAATATATATATATGTACAGTACCAGTCAAAGGTTTGGACACACCTACTCATTCAAGGGTTTTTCTACATTGTAGAATAATAGTGAAGACAACAAAACTATGAAATAACACATATGGAATCATTTAGTAACCAAAAAAGTGTTAAACTACTCAAAATATATTTTAGATATGAGATTCTTCAAAGTAGCCACCCTTTGCCTTGATGTCAGCTTTGTAAACTCTTGGCCAGCCACCACCGGCCTGAGGAGAGACACATGGAACGAGGGGTTAATATGGTAATCGGGGGGAACTTCTCTGGGCTAGGCGGGACGAATTCGTCCCACCTACGTAACAGCCAGTTGAAGCCTGTGGCGCGATTTTCAAAACCTTAAAAATCCTATTACTTCAATTTCTCAAACATATGACTATTTTACAGCTATTTAAAGACAAGACTCTCGTTAATCTAACCACACTGTCCGATTTCAAAAAGGCTTTACAACGAAAGCAAAACATTAGATTATGTCAGCAGAGTACCAAGCCAGAAATAATCAGACACCCATTTTTCAAGCTAGCATATAATGTCACAAAAACCCAGAAGACAGCTAAATGCAGCACTAACCTTTGATGATCTTCATCAGATGACAACCCTAGGACATTATGTTATACAATACATGCATGTTTTGTTCAATCAAGTTCATATTTATATCAAAAACCAGCTTTTTACATTAGCATGTGACGTTCAGAACTAGCATACTTCCGGGGAATTCGCTAACATTTTACTAAATTACTCACGATAAACGTTCACAAAAAGCATAACAATTATTTTAAGAATTATAGATACAGACCTACTCTATGCACTCGATATGTCCGATTTTAAAATAGCTTTTTGGTGAAAGCACATTTTGCAATATTCTAAGTACATAGCCCAGGCATCACGGGCTAGCTATTTAGACACCCGGCAAGTTTAGCACTCACCATAATCATATTTACTATTATAAAAGTTTGATTACCTTTTGTTGTCTTCGTCAGAATGCACTCCCAGGACTGCTACTTCAATAACAAATGTTGGTTTGGTCCAAAATAATCCATCGTTATATCCGAATAGCGGCGTTTTGTTCGTGCGTCCCAGACACTATCTGAAATGGTAAATCAGGGTCGCACGCATGGCGCAATTCGTGACAAAAAAAATCTAAATATTCCATTACCGTACTTCGAAGCATGTCAACCGCTGTTTAAAATCCATTTTTATGCCATTCTTCTCGTAAAAAAGCGATAATATTCCGACCGGGAATCTCCTTTTAGCTAAACAGAGGAAAGAAACAAAGCTTTCGGTCGACACGGGCACGAGCCTGAGTCTCACAGTACTGTAACCAGCCACTACCCAAACGCGCTACTTTTTTTCAGCCAGAGCCTGCAAAGCCACGATTCAGCTTTTTACCGCCTTCTGAGACCCTATGGCAGCCGTAGGAAGTGTCACGGGACAGCTAAGATCCTCACTCTTCAATAAACAGAGACAAGAAGAACGACACCTTGTCAGACAGGCCACTTCCTGCCTGAAACCTTGTCAGGTTTTTGCCTGCCAAATGAGTTCTGTTATACTCACAGACACCATTCAAACAGTTTTAGAAACTTTAGGGTATTTTCTATCCATATGTAATAAGTATATGCATATTCTAGTTACTGGGTAGGAGTGGTAACCAGATTAAATCGGGTACGTTTTTTATCCGGCGGTGTAAATACTGCCCCCTAGCCCTAACAGGATAACTCACCTCGTTCAGTGTCCTCCGGACTTTAACCTCTGGACGGGCATACGGGACGGACATCCAGCGAAAAATCCTATCTCCATTAGCATAACAAAATTGTATATATATTTTTTTTTCAAATATAGGACTATTTTATATCGTTTTATAGATACACCTCTCCTGAATCGAACCACGTTGTCCGATTTCAAAAAGGCTTTACAGCAAAAGCAAAACATTAGATTATGTTAGAGGAGTATATCGTAAAAGTAGCCACATAGCCATTTTCCGACCAACCACATGCATCACAAATAACCAAAAAACAGCTAAATGCAGCACTAACCTTTGACAATCTTCATCAGATGACACTCCTAGGACATCATGTTACACAATACATGCATTCTTTTGTTCGATAAAGTTCATATTTATATATAAAAACAGCATTTTACATCGGCGCGTGACGTTGACTAACTATTTTCCCTCAAATGCGTCCGGTGAAACAGGGCTACAATTTACTAAATTACTATTCGAAAACATTTTTAAAATGTAATATTGTCATTCTAAGATTTATAGATTAGCATCTCTTGAAAGCACCTGCAATGCCAGATTTAAAAATAACTTTACTGGGTAATCACACTTTGCGATAAAAGGGGATGCGATACTCAGAAAAAATAGGCTAGCAATACAGGTCAGCGCCATCTTGGAACAATCGCATATCAAATCTAATCTTGTATACTATTGTCAATAATCCCTTACCTTTGATTATCTTCATCAGAAGGCACTTCCAGGAATCCCAGGTCCACAACAAATGTATTTTCGTTCGAAAAAGTTAATCCTTTATGTCTTCTTGTTAGCGCGTTCTGAAGGCTGCACCAAAAGTACCGTTGTGCACGGGACTCCTCTCTTACCAAAATGTATTTTATTTTTATTTAAGTCCGTTCAAACATGTCAAACGTTGTATAACATAAATCTTTAGGGCCTTTTTCAACCAGAGCTCCAATAACATTCAAGGGGGACGATTGCATTGTCTTTCAAAATGTTTCGAAAGGGGAGGGTAGCCAGGGGCGCCGGCATCATAATGGTGATGGCCCTCCCCATGTGACCACGTTCCACAGACTTTCATTCTGTCAGTTTTCACAGTAGAAGGCTCAAACCACTTTGTAAAGACTGGGGACATCTAGTGGAAGCAATAGGAAGTGCTCAATGAACCATAGCTCACGGTGTGATTTATAGGCAAAGTGATGAAGTTGAGTCCGCAATTCAGAATTCCACATCCTGTTACGATCTGTCTCGGGGTTTTGACTGCCATATGAGTTCTGTTATACTCAGACACCATTCAAACAGTTTTAGAAACTTTAGGGTGTTTTCTATTCACGAGTATTAATTATATGCATATCCTAGCTTCTGAGTTTGAGTAGGAGGCCGTTTAAAATGGCCACAAATTTTTAAAAAAAATCGCTGTAGCGCCCCCTATCCTAGGCGACCGTCAAGAGGTTTTAAATGGCCCCACAAACCGCGGCCCCAGCTTCCGGCAGGGCAGGCGGAGGGGCAGGTTTCGGGTCGAGAGCCAGACCCGGTCCCCCGGTGCGAACACCGGGGCCTCACTGCGGTGACTGTCTGCGTTGGCTTTCTGGCGCAGCACAGCCCGCTGAAGGTGAACATGGGCGGCGTCCCATGTCTCCTCCGCACGCCTGAACCAGTCGTCCACCACAGGAGCCTCAGTCTGACTAATGCCAAGGCGCCAGAACCGGCTGATACCCCAGTACGCACTGGAAGGGGGAGAGGTTAGTGGAGGAGTGGCAAAGCAAGTTCTGAGCCATCTCGGCCCAGGGCACGAACGCCGCCCACTCCCGCGGCCGGTCCTGGCAATAAGACCGCAGAAACCTACCCACATCCTGGTTCACTCTCTCCACCTGCCCATTACTCTCGGGGTGAAAACCCGAGGTAAGGCTGATCGAGACCCCCAGACGTTCCATGAACGCCCTCCAGACCCTCGAAGTGAACTGGGAACCCCAATCAGACACTTATATCCTCAGGCACCCCGTAGTGCCGGAAGACGTGCGTAAACAAGGCCTCCGCTGTCTGTAGGGCCGTAGGGAGACCGGGCAGAGGAAGGAGACGGCAGGACTTGATGGGGGGAGATCGGTAAGGAAATCGATCGACAGGTGCGACCATGGCCGTTGTGGAACGGGTAAGGGGTGTAGCTTACCTCTGGGTAGGTGCCTAGTAGCCTTACACTGGGCGCACACCGAGCAGGAGGAAACATAAACCCTCAAGGGAAGGCATCCCGGAGTCACCTCTTCACTGTTGACGTTGAGACTGGTGTTTTGTGGGTACTATTTAATGAAGCTGCCAGTTGAGGACTTGTGACGCGTCTGTTTCTCAAACTAGACACTCTAATGTACTTGTCCTCTTGCTCAGTTGTGCAACGGGGCCTCCCACTCATCTTTCTATTCTGGTTAGAGTCAGTTTGCTCTGTTCTGTGAAGGGAGTAGTACACAGCGTTGTACGAGATCTTCAGTTTCTTGGCAATTTCTCGCATGGAATACCCTTCATTTCTCAGAACAAGAAAAGACTGACGAGTTTCAGAAGAAAGTTATTTGTTTCTGGCCATTTTGAGCCTGTAATCGAACCCACAATTGCTGATGCTCCAGATACTCAACTAGTCTAAAGAAGGTAAATTGTATTGCTTCTTTAATCAGAACAACAGTTTTCAGCTGTGCTAACATAATTGTAAAAGGGTTTTCTAATGATCAATTAGCCTTTTAAAATTATATACTTGGATTAGCTAACACAACGAGCCATTGGATCACAGGAGTGATGGTTGCTGATTATGGGCCTCTGTACGCCTATGTAGATATTCCATTAAAATCTGCCGTTTCCAGCTACAATAGTCATTTACAATATGAACAATGTCTACACTGTATTTCTGATCAATTTGATGTTATTTTAATGGACAAAAAAATTTGATTTTCTTTCAAAAACAAGGACATTTCTAAGTGACCCCAAACTTTTGAACGGTAGTGTATGTGGTTCAATGCACTAAACAGGAACAATGGGTCCAGCTTGAAGATGCGCAAGCTCCTGGTCACGGCCGGTTGTGACACAGCCTGGGATTAAACCCGGGTCTGTAGTGACACCTCAAGCACTGCGATGCAGTGCCATAGACCACCACGCCATTCGGGAGGCACAGGAATTACTATTCTTTAATGTTGGAGTTGACAATACTGCTTGGCATATTGTTTATAGTATGTAGCATTGTGCCCGTTGCCATAGATGCCATTGTTTTATTGGTAAACATAGTTTTCATATGAGCATGATACTGTAGCGCTTTCCATAGTGGCCTTCCTTAAAGTGGTTGTTGCGCTGCCATGGGCGACCTTTTAGAACCCCCCCAGACGGGTCTTGGAGCTCACGCATGCGCAGAGTAATTTATGACCCTGTGGTGCTGGTGCAGATCAAATAAGACCTCAGCACAGCAGGCTCTCGCACTAGGCCAGAGAGCGAGAGGGTGCCATAAATCTTTATCTTGTCAGTCTCAGTAATTGGTTTCTCTCTCTCCGACACAAGAGGTTCATCTCATCTTTAGGTTAATGTTCATGCTGCTACTTTTATAGACCTGTTTATAGCTGTGTTGTAATAGTGCACTATTATGCTTATTCATTCATGTTTATATCTATATTGCATAATTATGACACTTTACTGTTATGTTGTGCATGTTTTTGCCTTATAGAACCACAATTCATTCGGAGTAACTCAAGTATTATTCCACCAAGATTCATTCCCAGTCAAGATTCATGTTATATGACCAAAAGTGTGTGTGTGTGTGTGTGCTTAATGTGTGTTGGTAAAGAGGAAAAGGAAATAAAAACCCTGAAAAGAGAAGCATCAGCATTTGTTCTTACAGAACATCCTGTGGAGGGTCAAATCACAGTCAGCATAATTGTACTATCGTATGATAAATACGATATACAAAACCTTGCAGAGAGCCTTTCCAACTGATAATCTCTTAGAAAAAAACATAAACTACCGTAACCAAGACTTAAAAAGAACTGATATTGGCATATGTATGCTTAATCTATTATAAACTAATGTATAGATTTTATTACACAAGAGACAAAATTCACGAATTCTACAGCACACTGGCTGAGGCATGTCTTAAGTGTAAAACTAACAATGCCTCAATAATAGATGCCTTGGGTTTCCTAATAAGATCTAAGATGTTAATATTTGTGTACACTTTAGAATTGTAATCTGTGGGTGTCACTGAGCAGGCTGATACTCCATTTCATGGACCCAAGATCCAGAGGTAAGGCTGTGCACAATGCAATTCTAAAGTCTAACACATCCACATTGCGATTTCAACATATTTGTTTTTGCGTCAAATTAAGTCATTATTGTCTTTTGTTGAATTTATATAACAACATTCCAACCTTGTTTAGCATTATCAAGTCCAATTTGACATATTCTACTATTTTTATCCGTTTGCATCAGTTTCAATGGGGGACCTTTACTTTGAAGGCGAACGGTCGATTTCACTATTGTTGCTCACGCTAATGTTGTTCACGACACACACGTGGTTTGACGCCAGTCAAGGCGGGATGGCAGGCTGTCGAACGCTCAGAATGTTATACTACAAGAGCTGTCTCTGGAATTCCCGATTATTGTTATGATTCAAGTCGAGACCTTATCGCTGGATTTTCTGTCTAATTTTCATGCAGCTAGCTGTCATTTTCTCCTTCACCGATGTCGAGCAATGGAGAAGCGCCCATCTGCAATTGCTGATGACCTTCTCCTCAGCACACCGAAGCATATTTCTTGGAAACGGCGATGCGGGGAGCGTTCTGACTTGTAACGTACAGTATCGTCAATTTAATTGACATTTATTTCACGAGAAGTGAAGTGCGTAAAATCTATTCTACCAACACGTTTTTTTTAAATAGTCAAGACAGAGGCAGATGCCCCTCGTTCTGTCACCCCGGCTACACTATGGTGGAATTTCCATCTCTCATTCCTTATTGGCCTCTCATCCGCTTTCTGGTGCCTTTGGCTATTACCAATGTAGCCATCGACCTCGGCGAACAGGTAGGTTTGCGACATCAAATTGACATGATACAACCTAGTTTGTGTAGGATATGTGTCTGTAGCCAACATTGGGGGTGAGGCAAGGCGATGAACGTCAAGCAGCTAACTAGCTATCTGGCACGGTCAAAACACTGTCGTGCTAACTAAACCTTGCTTGCTTGATTTGACTACTATGCTGACTTGAGCTAAGCTTTCAACATGGTACAGAATGTTTTTTTTTTATCTATCCACCACCACTAGTAGTAGTAGTGTCCCACAGTTACATCATTTGACCATTCTAAGCCTAGAGATTCCAAAACAGTGTATGTTTGTGCAAATGAGTGCGACTATCTATTTTGATGTTGGTAAACAGTAAACACATTCTGCTATAGACAAATTAGCTAGATAGCAGTTGATGTAACCCATATTTAGACAATGGCAACTCTTCTGTGTTTATACCAGTGGAGGCTCCTCAGAGGAAGGGGAGGATCATCATCCTCGGTGAATTTCATAAATAAAAACCTTTTTAGATAAAACTGCTAAATATATTCACGTCACCAAATAATGGCTTAAAACACACTGTATGCAACGAAGGTCTACAGTAGCCCGAGCAGCACTCTAGGGTAGCACCATGGTGTAGCTGGAGGACAGATAGCTTCTGTCTTCCTCTGGGTACATTGACTTCAATACAAAACCTACGAGGCTCATGGTTCTCACCCCCTTTCCATAGACTCACACAGTAATGACAACTTCCGGAGGACGTCCTCCAACCTATCAGAGCTCTTTGCAGCATGAACTGACATGTAGCCCACCCAATCAAAGGATCAGAGAATGAATCTAGTACTGAAAGCACAAGTTACAGCTAGCTAGCACTGCAGTGCATAAAATGTGGTGAGTAGTTGACTCAGAGAAAGAAAAGTTTAACAGTTTTGAACAAATTGATTTCTTCCAAAATTAAGAAGCAAGAGAGAGAGCTAGCCATATTTCTTAGTATACATTTTTTCACTTTCACTGTCTTAGCTAGCATCAAATGCGGCTAGCTAGTTTAGCCTACTCAAACACCCAGCTCAAACAGAGAGGGAGGATATGTTAGCTAGCTGGATATGGCTATCCAACACTGGAACTCTTCCAAGTCAATGTAAGCTTTTGGTTTTATTAATTTATTCTCACTAAGGCCTGCCGGTGTATTGGCTAAACTGCTTGCCGCTGACTACACTGTACTGCATGATTGTAGCAGGTTTACTAACATGTTAGTTATAGTAGCCATGGTGATTGACTATAATGTGACAATGATGTAGGCTGTGTGTAGCAGTTAGCAGTCATGAAATGAAGGTTTGGCATGGAACATTTTTTTGCCTGGTCACAGACAGCTGATGTGTTGTGCACTGAAGTTCACAAGCTAAGGAAAAAGGTGAGAGGAGCGCTCGTAGATAGTTGCGAGAAGGAATTACAGTGTATATATATAACAAGCTGTTTGTATGTGGCTGCTATGAAAGTGAACTGTGGTTAAGTGTGATCAGGGGTGTATTCATTCCGCCGATTCTGTTGAAAAACTTTTCTTAAACGGAAGCAAACAAAACAGGGATAAACATACCTGAATTTGTCCAATAGAAACTTGTTTGTAACTTTTGGACTAATGATTACACCCTAGATTTTATGAATGACAGTCATCCAGTGGTGCTGTAATAGAAATAAGGCCATGCTCATGAAATAATAATAAATTAAAAAAATCCTCATCTTAAACGTCACCAACCACCACTGGTTTATACGATGTAGCCTAGCCTTCATTGGTGGTTAGGCGGGATTGGGCTATATATGCATCAGTGATATCTAGAGCAGTGAATGTAAACTAAAAAGCCCTTGAATTGTCATAGGGATCTAGGGCAGTGATCAAAGTGAGGTCCACTAGATATAACTGGGAAATAAGAGTAGATTTTGGTTTAATAAACGCTGTCACTGATTTAATCATTAGTAGATGTACTGATACTTGTGCATCTTTGTGGCTTGTGAAAATGCCATAATGCATGCAGAACTAAAGCCCAGTTCAGTGGAGATGTTATGAATGTCCTTCCCCTGCCATAGCCCCACACCAGTGACCCACAGCTCCCATTCAGGCCCAGTCATATGACAGATGACAGGCCTAGCTCCTAGCTGGTATTCTTGCCTTGTGGACAGTGGGAGTCCAAGCGGCACAGTGTGTCTCGGAAGAGGTTAGGATTATGCTTATGTAATGGCCACGTGAGCAGATATAAATAGCACCCGGCTCCCTTCTATGGAAAGAGGCAGCTGTGGATGCTCTCTGGAGGCAAAGCTAAATGGAAGTCTTATTTAGTTGAATGACTCGTTCAGTGGTTCAGTATCACGACAGCGTGTAACGGAGAACAGTGTTTTTGCATCCTGGCTGCCCTAGCCGATTTATATTTCCAAACATCCATTATTTTAAAGGTCCACTGCAGTCATTTTATCTCAATAATAAATCATTTCTGAGTAACAATTAAACACTGTGATTGTTTTTGTGGAACATTTTAATTGAAAACAAACTTAGCGAAGAGCAATTTCTCAAGCAAGAATTTTGCGAGGACTGTCTGGGAGTGGTGTGAGTGGAAAGGGGAAAACTGAAAATGAGCTCTTATTGGCAGAGAAGTTTGGAACTCTCTTTCTCATTGGCCTATTAGCTAATTTACCACATGGTGATGTCACCATGGAAGGCCAAAACTCCATCTCATCAAAACACGGTAACATTTCAGGCGGCCTTTTCAAACAGCTCTTAGACTAAAAGGCGATTATCATAATTTTCACAGTATTATTCCAAACCTCATATTGTGGAAATATTTATAAAGCACAGAAAAATCACGTTTTTGACTGCACTGGGCCTTTAAGGGCAATTCTGCTGCTGAGACTCAGATTTTTCACTTTAAAATGTATGCCAAATAAAAACCATTGATTTCAAAGTTTAACAAATCATACAACTCTATGCACAAGGACTACTTTGAACAATTTACACAAATGTTCACAAAAACACATTTTACTGGAAGAACTGTGCAGATGCAAAGTTTGGTAACAGAATTATGGTAAAATTTCCCTCAGTTTTTATGCGACCACGTTTTCCAAAAGCTCTGTTAAATATCTGCTCTGAATTAATATTCAAATATGTGTAGAAAGAAGGGTGTGTCAGCTATGACATGACACCTTGAGTTTGAAAACAATCTGTTTTGGTGATTGAAGTACAGTAAGCGAAGTAGAATTACATCATGGGTCCCTGATCTGTACTACATTGACATTCATATCCATAACTATGCATTTCTTTCTCTTCATGGTGATGTATCCTGTTTATGTACACAAAGGTAGAAATATGCAATAGCATCCTTTGCATATATGAGTTCTTTGCATATATGAGTATTATTCTACACTCTGGCTATTATTCAAATGAGCTCTGACCGCAAACAAGACCAAATTTGGTTGGTCCAGACCAAATCTGAACCAATCATAGACGTCTGTTTCACAACTGCGCCATATGATATTTTGGCCATATCGCCCAGCCCTAGCTTAGACCCTTTTTTACATAATCTAAAGTGTTTGTGTAATGCCCGCCATCGGCTGAGACACAGCATGCTCTTGAATATAGGGTGGGTGTCATGTTGTTGCGGATAAATGTACTAAAATGGGAATAACATGGACATTTCGACTTTCAAAATGGTACCACAAAGAGATCCACGCATCAGAGAATGTCGACTTGAATGGGAATATCAGTTGTTTTAAATAACTGCCAATCTTCCATAGGAAAACTATTGAAATCAGAAGAAATATAGATGACAGAATAGACATTCCCATTTAAGTTGACATTCGACGGTGGGTGGACCGGCGGCCATATTTGTGGTAGTTATTGCAAGTTGAAATTGAAATGTTAATGGTGTACTAGCTAAATTGCAGTGGTCTGAAGGGATATGTCCATTCTATGAATTATATTTCTATGATTGAAATGACACCCACCCTGTATTCAACAGTATGCTGTCTCAACCGATGGCGGGCAAAACACATACACCTCAGATTATGTAAATTAGGGTCTAAGATAAAACAAAGATCTGAGTTTGTGTTTTTAGATAATTGACGTTAAAGGTTAAAATTAGTTTTTTCAACAACAACAAAAAAATTCTCCCAATAAATTATTAAGTAGCTTGACAACCTTGTTTGTAACCTTTTAAATGATGTCAAAATCAACCGTTAATCTTTTCCAGGGATTAAGACATGGATGTCTCATGGTATAGTGGGATATGCAAAATGGGTGAACTTTGAGCACCTCCATCTCCTGAATGTTTTTGGCATTCCGGTCCCAAAAGTCACTTTCTGACCACTTCTACCGACCGGCAAGAATAGTTTCATTCAAATCAAAAGGGGTGCAGTCAAAAAGTTATTGAAATCAAATGAAACAACAAAAAACTGTTATGAGCTTAACATAACAGTAGGCCAGTGGAAGGGAGGACAGTAGTAGGTAACCCAACTGTGGTTTGTGACCACTGATTTCCCATGGTAGCCAATTCAGTTGCAGTAATTCCGTTAAAGATTATTCAGTAGTTCTGTTACCGATTTGTTAGTTAGCATTGGCTGGCGAAACTACCTCAAACTTCCTTCATACTGAGCACAGAAACATAAAAATGGTATCCACAAGTTCATCTGACTCTGGGGAAGTAGATACAGTTCCTAATTACCAAAATCCCGATATGTCCGTTTTTGGTAACGGAATTAGAAGGCAATGTTTCTTAAACTTATAGAAGGCAAATCCTTTCTCCAAAACCAAATAAGTGTTGATATTAGTTGGCAGGGGTCATTACTTCAACATTATTATGTTGTCATGTAATTCTAATACCTTCTGTTACATGGTTTTCTAAATTCCCCTTTCCATCTGTTTCAACCAGAAATAAAAGCCATTACTTAGGCCAAATTTTTATTGAATTGATTGAAAAATGTATCTGAACTCTTTAGCTTTCATTTGACACACAATTTGATGCGTTCCTAATGAGCTTCACGTCAGTGCTCATGGGTCCTTTTTTACATGGAAATGACCTTAACAAAGTATGTCACTGCTATCTTTTCACTGTATACAGTGTAAACCTGCCATTTGTTTACTAGTAAATCACAGTACTAGCCTGGTCCCAGATGTCTTTATGCTACCATGTCAGCTAACATGTTTGGTATGACAATGAGTGACAAGGATTCGACATGATAGCACAAACAGATTTGGGACTAGCCTAGCACGGCACTGGTATGAATGATGATGGTATGATGATGAGCCTAGTGAGGCTAATAAGTTCTCACTCTTTCCAATCCATTCCCTTGCCCTTCTGGTCCTTGGCAGGCACTTAACCGGGGTTTAGCAGGCTTTAAAGAGGATGCAGTTGAGATGCTAGCCAGCTACGGGCTGGCTTATTCGCTAATGAAGTTCTTCACTGGGCCCATGAGTGACTTCAAGAACGTGGGCCTGGTGTTTGTCAACAGCAAGAGAGACAGGGCCAAGGCTGTGCTTTGCATGGCGGTAGCAGGCACAATAGCATTCATCCTTCACGTTCTCATAGGTGAGGCTTTGTCCCAAATTATTACATTTTAATAGTAACTAACTACCCATATTTCTTATTAATTACAAGTTGTTATTTACAATCCAATGATATGTGTCAGTTGTAAACTGCTTTTGGGTGAGCTTTTATTTTTGGGGTAATTAAGAGGCAAACCTACTACGTTTTTTCTTTATATCATGTTCAACTTTTCTAATCGTTTTAGTTGTGTCATCTCCTCAGTTCTCATAGTATCCTGACTGTCTTCCCCGTCTCCAGCCCATACAGACTTAGGCTACTACATCATCAATAAGCTCCACCATGTGGACGACTCCGTGGGCAACAAGACCAGGAGGGCTTTCCTCTACCTGGCAGCTTTCCCTCTGCTGGACGCCATGGTGAGCGCTGAGTAGAGTATACGGCTTGATTCAGGGGCTGCGTCCCAAATGGCACGCTACTCCCTATAGGGCGCTGGTCAAAAGTAGTGCCCTATGTAGGGAATAGGGTGCCATTTGGGACGCAGCCCAGCTCTTCCATGACCCAAAGTATGGCCAGTCGGAGAGCCATAGTCATGGAAGAGGGAAGCTTAAAAACACCTGACCTAGAAAAATGATTTGTAATCCTCTGCTCGTCATGCTGGGTCTTAAAATGGACAGACGCCTGTCCCTGTATTTCAACGACTGCATATCTTCTCTTTGCCTGGTCGAAATCAGATTTCAATGTGGGCCTTTGGCTTGTTTTTTTAAAACAAGCCAGGCAAGAACAATGGGTACTTGGTGTTCTGAAATTCTTGGGTGGAGAAGCATCAATTGTCTCTTTGTTTATTGTTTTGTAGGCTTGGATCCATGCTGGAATTCTCCTTAAGCACAAATACAGCGTCATCGTAGGCTCTGCCTCCATCTCTGATGTTATCGCTCAGGTACTCAGCAGATTGCTTCCTTGTTTTTCACTAAATCTCCATTACAGTGAAGTTTGGTCCTTGTTGCCAAGACTAATGCAATTGACCTCAAAAGTGGACTTGGCAGTATGCCCTGCTCTGATAGGTTGTGACAGTGATGTGGTCGTAAGGGAGTGCTCTAAGTTTTAATGTCACGTGAAATGACTTACTTGCATGCTCTAAACCCCATAATGCTGTAATCAATATCAATGTAGTACCACAAATTACATAAGGTACAACAAAAATACTTGAGAAATAAAATACGAAATAAGAAGAACACGTGAAGTAAGTAAGCTACAGTTGAAGTCGGAAGTTTACATACGCCTTAGCCAAATACATTTAAACTCAGTTTTTCACAATTCCTGACATTTAATCCTAGTAAAAATTCCCTGTCTTAGGTCAGTTAGGATCACCACTTTATTTTAAGACTGTGAAATGTCAGAATAATAGTAGAGAGTGATTTATTTCAGCTTTTATTTCTTTCATCACATTCCCAGTGGGTCAGAAGTTTACATACACTCAATTAGTATATGGTAGCATTGTCTTTAAATTGTTTAACTTGGGTCAAATGTTTCGGGTAGCCTTCCACAAGCTTCCCACAATAAGTTGGGTGAATCTTGGCCCATTCCTCCTGACAGAGCTGGTGTAACTTAGTCAGGTTTGTAGGCCTCCTTGCTTGCACACACTTTTTCAGTTCTGCCCACACATTTTCTATAGGATTGAGGTCAGGGCTTTGTGATGGCCACTCCAATACCTTGACTTTGTTGTCCTTAAGCCATTTTGCCACAACTTTGGAAGTATGCTTGGGGTCATTGTCCATTTGGAAGACCCATTTGCGACCAAGCTTTAACTTCCTGACTGATGTCTTGAGATGTTGCTGCAATATATCAACATAATTTTCTCTCCTCATGATGCCATCTATTTTTTTCAAGTGCACCAGACCCTCCTGCAGCAAAGCACCCCCACAACATGATGCTGCCACCCCCGTGCTTCACGGTTGGGATGGTGTTCTTCGGCTTGCAAGCCTCCCCCTTTTTCCTCCAAACATAACGATGGTCATTATGGCCAAACATTTGGAAATTGCTCCCAAGGATGAACCAGACTTGTGAAGGTCTACAATTTTTTTCTGAGGTCTTGGCTGATTTCTTTAGATTTTCCCATGATGTCAAGCAAAGAGGCACTGAGTTTGAAGGTAGGCCTTGAAATACATCCACAGGTACACCTCCAGTTGACTCAAATGATGTCAATTAGCCTATCAGAAGCTTCTAAAGCCATGACATAATTTTCTAGAATTTTCCAAGCTGTTTAAAGGCACAGTCAACTTAGTGTATGTAAACTTCTGACCCACTGGAATTGTGATACAGTGAATTATAAGTGAAATAATCGGTCTGTAAACAATTGTTGGAAAAATTACTTGTGTCATGCACAAAGGAGATGTCCTAACCGACTTGCCAAAACTATAGTTATTTTTATTTAAAAACATTTTTTTTTAGTCATTTAGCAGACGCTCTTATCCAGAGCGACTTACAGTAGTGAATGCATACATTTCATTTCATACATTTTTTTCCCCCCCGTACTGGCCCTGTATATAATATATAGTTTGTTAACAAGAAATGTGTGGAGTGGTTGAAAAATGAGTTTTAATGACTCCAACCTAAGTGTATGTAAACTTCCGACTTCAACTGTATATACAGGGCCAGTTCCAGTACCATATTTACAATGTGGAGGGATACTGGAGTGCTAGAAGTAGATATGTATAGTGATAAGGTGACTAGGCATCAGGATATATGCTAAACAGAGTAGCATCAGTGTATATGATGATTGTATCTAAGTGCGTGTGTATAGAGTCAGTATAAATGTGTGTGCATGTTATGTGTGTGTGAGAAAATGCAGTGAGTCATGTGTGTTGGGAGTGTCAGTGTGCGTGAGTGTGTAGAGATCTGACTGTGGTCTCCCTCCTCTCTGTGGCAGATTGTGTTTGTGTCCATCCTGCTGCACAGTAACCTGCCGTGTGTGGAGCCCCTGCTCATCCCCATCCTCTCCCTGTACATGGGTGCACTGGTGCGCTTCACCATCGTGGGCCTAGGCTACTACTACAACATCCACGACAAGATCCCCGACTCCAGTGGAGTTGACGTGGGGGTACGCCGCTTCCTTAGTCGCCCTACTGGGACCTTTTTTAAATGACACAGATGGAGTTCAACATGTAGTGCATCTTTACTGGGGTATCAGTTCATCTTGGTCTTCTAAAACTGTCTTTGTTGCAGTTGCAGACTACCTGTGTAATAGTAGCTTATGTCCCAAAAGGAACCAGGACAATTAGGTCAATGACCCCTATTTTATCTAGTAATCAATACTACTGCCCTTACATGAGGAGCTAGCGCTACAACTACAAAGCACCCAGATTGAACATAACCCTGTTTTCCCCTCTCGTTCCTGTTAACGTCACTTTGCAGGGAGATGCCACCATCAGGAAGATGTTGAGTTTCTGGTGGCCTCTGGCCCTCATCCTGGCTACCCAGCGGATCAGCAGGCCCATTGTCAACCTCTTTGTGTCCCGGGACCTCAAGGGGAGCAGCGCAGCTACTGAGGTGACTTTGTAGACTACTCAGTCCACTCCCCAATAATACCCCATTTAGCTCAGTCCCACTCCCTGTTATTCGGCAGCTGCCAAACACAATGGCCTTTACCAGAAGTGGTCTGGATTCTAATCGAATGTTTTGTTGTCTGAAGAGAGAGGCTGCTGGCTCATGGGAGGAGGAATTTCTAATGTCAACTGTGTGGGTGGGACCTTTTGACTGCCAGTGTTCATTACCATGCTTGTACTGTGACACTAAAGTGACTTCATACAGCTGAACTCTTAGCATCAGTTCGGCCTGTAGTACAGGCTTTGCATTTATCCACTCGCTAGGTTGATTCCCTTCTCATGATACCACAGCTGAAATGGCCAAATTAATTTGAACAATCTCTCTGGAGCTTTCGTGCATTCAGAGACCTAACCAGAGGCAAAACAATAAGCTGTTTACCAGAATGAACTGGAACTAATCAACAGCACAGTGGTGTTTACGTGATTCAACCTGAAACTCAGAGGGTGATCTCACACTGACAGTGACTGAAAACATTCCTAAACGTCTCTGTGTCTGTGCAAAGACTGTCACTGCCTGTTTTTATTGGTTACACACAATGCTGACAAGCCCGAGGCACTTGCCCTGGTATGAACATGGGAAAATCCTAATGCGATTACCAACTAAGCTAATTGTCTTTGCTGACAGGTTTTGGCTAGTCAGTCATGTTTTAACATCTTGGCTACATTGCTGTAAGCTATCCAAAAAGGAAATGAAATGTCATGTGAATCCTAATGACTCTTTTTGCTTGGCCAGGCAGTGGCTGTGCTCACTGCCACCTACCCTGTAGGTCACATGCCCTATGGCTGGCTGACTGAACTGAGGGCTGTCTATCCCGCTTTCGACAAGGTAAACCAAGGCCAGTCTAACAATAGCCTCTTGTTGCAGATCATAACATATTATATATCTTTGGGTACTGAGTCCAGGTGGCATGCATTTTATTTCCCACTAATGATAATGTTCTCTTCTTCAATAGACCAATCCCAGCAATAAGCTCATATCCGGCACACCGGTCACAAAGACTCATATCAAAAAGTTTACAGCCTGTTGTTTGGTGCTATCGCTCACGGTAAGAAGGATGTATGGCTTTTTTAGTTTTTATTCCAATACTGTCACACAATCAAATACTATTGGGAAGTATACTAACTCTATAGAGAAAAATGAGAATCCAGAGTGTAGAATTCAGAGTCAAACCCCAGACTATCTTAGCACTTGTGTTCTGTTTGTCAGTTATGGCACAAAGCCTGCCACAGATCAGAGAAAAACAGTTTTTTGAGAGTCACGCAAGCAGAGCGGAACATCCTTTCGGTGTTCTACGTGGGCATTCTTGGCGTTTGTTCCTGTCAATGCTTCTTACATAATGATCTCGACAGACTGGTATTATACTTAGTAATTTTCTGAACTATAGCCTATTTTTTTTTTTTTGTTTTGTTTTTTTTGTCCTTGCTGAAAACGACTCCTCGTGTGAAAAGGAAGAAGTAAGGGGAAGATGACACTGGATGGATAAACACTATGCCATAGATAAATATATACTTAGGCTCTGGATAAGCCCTGGGGCTTGAAGGGCTAAACCACCAAACGAGCAGGTATAGAACCAGCTATGCGGAATAAGTGGTTTCAATACCTGTATGTTTGGACAGAATGTACAGTATTTATACAGCAGTGTTTTCTTTGTTCTATATCTGACTTCAGGAGTCAGGTTGCAGTGTGTCAGAGCGAGAGGGAGAGGCACACCTGGTTGGTGTACTGTCACTCCCCCGAATGCTTCTTCTCCTGGTTTAAAGGGCATAATGCAATTGTGGCATTTCCATAAACATATTTGTTTCACATAACATATCAGTTTATATATGCATGTGTATTTCGGAGCAAAGTAATGAAAGCTGACTTCTATTTTTCATCCAGCTCTACATGTATTGATAATAGAACAGAGCACAACAAGTTGGTCTTGTAAAAGCACAAGTTGAGAAAGGTATTGTTCCGCCTTGTCATAAATCGTCTGGTTTTTCACGGTTTCGCTATCGGGATATGTGGTAAATACAGGGTAGAAATGGGAACAGAAAACAACCCGAGACTGATTTGATGGGGTGGAAAAAATGTGTCCCTAATGACTTGGGATGTGAAAAACAGGAAGTTGGTGGAAAAGCTAAGACCTTGGAGCCACGGAGAGGAGTGGCGGTAGCATGCCAACCAGATGTGGAATTCCACTGTTATAAACAAGTGGGTGTGGGCTCAAGCCTGGCAACCAGGGTTCTGTGGTTGCCATGGTGCCGTAAGGCAGCCTAAACAGAGATCTCTGTAAATTGTGTACATATTTTAGATGTATCAGCTTTTTTTGTTTTTGATAAGTCATTGACTTGCTGTTTTGATATCTGGTTGTTTTAACCCACATAGTTGCAGGACTGATTGCAGGTTGACTTGATTAACGTTAATGTTTGCATTTAAAAGATCCATCGCAGCACCAGCTGCTTTTTGATCAATGAGACCTGACTGCATTATGGAAATGGAACAGTGGTCGTAGTGAGGATGACTACTGGTCTGGACTGATGTTTAGTGGGCTTTTTTTGCACTGAAGCAACAGCATCAACCAAGTGGGGGCTACACAGTTGTGGAGGAGTACGAAATCCATGCTACAGAGTGGCTGAGAGTCAACTCCAAAATAATAGATTCCTCGATTCCCGGTGTCAAGCTTCGATTATGCTAAGAATCAAGTCCTCGACTCCTAAGATTCAGTAGTTTTGCAACGGAGGAGACTGAGTAGACTAGTTGCACTAGGCTACTTCCGAGAACAAACTCTCGCATCTTTCACAGTAAAGAAAGAGCAAGCTGGAGGGAGGGGCACATCCAGGCAGATCAGCCACCAGGCATACAGTCAGAACCATGTAATCGCTAATCAAAAGTTGTATCTCACAATTTCTTGGCTTGCAAGTTCACTAAAGTAAGGGCTATTAATTATTAGGCAAAGCTATTCGAAGTATTCAATGCCTTTTGTTATGGCAAGCCTAAATAAGTTCAGGAGTAAAAATGTGCTTAACAAGTCACATAATAAGTTGCATGGACTCACTCTGTGTGCAATAATGGTGCTTAACATGATTTTTGAATGACGACCTCATCTTTGTACCCAAGAGATGCAGATAATTGTAAGGTCCCTCAGTTGAGCAGTGAATATCAAACACAGATTTCACCACCTGGGAAGTTTTCCAATGCCTCGCAAAGGAGGACACCTAAACTCATCAACAACAAAAAACTTCCCTTTTTCAGGACCCTGTCTTTCAAAGATAATTCGTTAAAATCCAAATAACTTCACAGATCTTGATTGTAAAGGGTTTAAACACTGTTTCCCATGCTTGTTCAATGAAGCATAAACAATTAATGAACTTGCACCTGTGGAAGTTTACAGACAGTAGATAAGGTCACAGTTATGAAAACTTAGGACACTAAAGAGGCCTTTCTACTGACTCTGAAAAACACCAAAAGAAAGATGCCCAGGGTCCCTGCTCATCTGTGTGAACGTGCCTTAGGCATGCTGCAAGGAGGCATGAGGACTGCAGGTGTGGCCAGGGAAATAAATTGCAATGTCCGTACTGTGAGACGCGTTACAGGGAGACAGGACGGACAGCTGATCGTCCTCGCGGTGGCAGACCACGTGTAACAACACCTGCACAGGATCGGTACATCTGAACATCAGATCTGCGGGACAGGTACAGGATGGCAACAACAACTGCCCGAGTTACACTCGGAACGCACAATCCCTCCATCAGTGCTCAGACTGTCCGCAATAGGCTGAGAGAGGCTGGACTGAGGGCTTGTAGGCCTGTTGTAAGGCAGGTCCTCACCAGACATCACCGGCAACAACGTCGCCTATGGGCACAAACCCACCGTTGCTGGACCAGACAGGACTCTTAGTGGTTTTGTCTCACCAGGGGTGATGGTCAGATTTGCGTTTATCGTTGAAGGAATGAGCGTTACACCGAGGCCTGTACTCTGGAGCGGGATCGATTTGGAGGTGGACGGGTCCGTCATGGTCTAGGGGGGGTGTGTCACAGCATCATCGGACTGAGCTTGTTGTCATTGCAGGCAATCTCAACGCTGTGCGTTACAGGGAAGACATCCTCCTCCCTCATGTGGTACCCTTCCTGCAGGCTCATCCTGACATGACCCTCCAGCATGACAATGCCACCAGCCATACTGCTCGTTCTGTGCGTGATTTCCTGCAAGACAGGAATGTCAGTGTTCTGCCATGGCCAGCGAAGAGCCCGCGTCTCAATCCCATTGAGCACGTCTGGGACCTGTTGGATCGGAGTGTGAGGGCTAGGGCCATTCCCCCCAGAAATGACCGGGAACTTGCAGGTGCCTTGGTGGAAGAATGGGGTAACATCTCACAGCAAGAATTGGCAAATCTGGTGCAGTCCATGAGGAGATGCACTGCAGTACTTAAGGCAGCTGGTGGCCACACCAGATACTGACTGTTACTTTTGATTTTGACCCCTCCTTTGTTCAGGGACACATTATTCCATTTCTGTTAGTCACGTCTGTGGAACTTGTTCAGTTTGTCTGTTGTTGAATGTTCATACAAATATTTACACATGTTAAGTTTGCTGAAAATAAACGCGGTTCACAGTGAGAGGACGTTTCTTTTTTTGCTGAGTTTATTGGTAGATGGGTTAAAACAAAAAATGGAATATCCCTTTGAGCATGAAGTTATTAATTACACATTGGATGGTGTGTCAATACACCCAGTCACTACCAAGATACAGGTGTCCTTCCTAACTAAATCGCTCAGGAATTTCACCATGAGGCCAATGGTGACTTTAAAACAGTTACAGAGTTTAATGTTTGTGATAGGAGACAACTGAGGATGGCTCAACAACATTGTAGTTACCCCACAATACTAACCTAATTGACAGAGTGAAAAGAAGGAAGCCTGTACAGAATAACAAGGCACTAAAGTAATACTGCAAAAAATGTGGGAAAGCAATTCACTTAGTGTTGTTTGGGGAAAATCCAATACAACACATTACTGAGTACCACTATATTTTCAAGCATAGTGGTGGTTGCATCATGTTAAGGACTGGGGAGTTTTTCAGGATCAAAAAGAAAGGCAAAATCCTATAGGAAAACCTGGTTCAGTCTGCTTTCCACCAGACACTGGGAGATTAATTCACCTTTCAGCAGGACAAGAACACAAAACACAAGGCCAAATATATACTGGAGTGGCCAAATTAGTTAAAATTTTTAAAAAACTTAAATCTATGGCAAGATCTGCAAATAGTTGTCTAGCATGATCAACAACCAATTTGACAGAGCTTGAAGAATTTTGAAAATAATAATTGTGAAATGTTGCACAATCCAGGTGTGGAAAGCTCTTAGAGACTTACCTAGAAAGTCTCACAGCTGTAATTGCTGTCAAAGGTGTTTCTACAAAGTATTGACTCAGGGGCGTGAATACTTATTTAAAACAAATATATATTTTTGACCTTTTATTTAACTAGGCAAGTCAGTTAAGAACAAATTCTTATTTTCAATGACGGCCTAGGAACAAGGGCAGAATGACAAATGTTTACCTTGTCAGCTCGGGGATTTGATCTTGCAACATTTCGGTTACTAGTCCAACGCTCTAACCACTAGGCTACTCGCCGCCCCAAATAATTTCACTTTAAATAAATTAGCAGAAATGTCTACTAACATGTTTTCACTTTGTCATTCTGGGATATTGTGTGTAGATGGGTGATAAAAAAATAATTTATTTAATCCATTTTGAATTCAGGCTGTAACACAACAAAATGGAATAAGTTAAGGGGTATGAATACTTTCTGAAGGCACTGTATGTTGGTGTTTCCTTTATTTTGGCAGTTACCTGTATATAGCATACTGCACATTGGGCCAGATAGGCATGGCCTACGGGCTTGATGGAAACACAGGCTCAGCCTCTGACAGCCCACATGCCAAGACTTGCTCTGATTGCGTCTGACTCTGTGGGAAAGACAACAGTGCAGAGAAAAGATGGACAAGTGTACAATAAACACCACAAAGGGAAAGTTTCACTGCCAGTTTAGACTGTAAACCAAGCAAATGGGTTTTAAATTATTTTCTATATAACATCAAATTGACTTTAGATGGCTTTTAGAGATTTAGTCAGTGAGGAAGTCTGGTGAAAAACGGAGGAAAACCACTGATTCATTGATGACTCAGCATGACCTGTCTACTTGTATACAGTATTGTGACTGACTAAACATAGACATTCAGAAAAACATCCAAGAGTCATCGGCACGACTGCACTGCTACATTTTCTTTGACAATTCAAATATTTCTAACCAGAACCAGAGGAACACATCATATACACTGAACAAAAATATAAACGCAACATGCAACAATTTCTAATATTTTACTGAGTTATTTCATATAAGGAAATCAATCAATTGAAATAAATTCATTAAGCCCAAATCTATGGATTTCACACCTGTTGTTCAGATACTGAAAGAAAAAAAAAGTAGGGGCGTGGATCAGAAAGTCAGTCAGTATCTGGTGTAACCACCATTTGCCATTTGCCTCGACACATCTCCTTCACATACAGTCGATCAGGCTGTTGATTATCGCCTGTGGAATGTTGTCCCACCCCTCTTCAATGGCTGTGCGAAGTTGCTGGATATTGGCGGTCACTGGAACACAATGTCGTACATGTTGATCCAGAGCACCCCAAACATGCTCAAATTGGTGACATGTCTGGTGAATATGCAGGCCATTTCAGAACTGGGACAATTTCAGCTTCCCGGAATTGTGTATAGATCCTTGCGACATGGGACCGTGCATTATCATGATGAAACATGAGGTAATGGCGTCAGATGAATGGCACAACAATGGGCCTCAGGATCTCGTCACGGTATCTCTGTGCATTCAAATTGCCATCGATTTAAAATGCAATTGTGTTAATTGTCCATAGCTTATGCTTGCCAATATCATAACCCTACCACCACCATGAGGCACTCTGTTCACAATGTTGACTTCAGAAAACCCCTCGCCCACAATGCCATACACGCTATCTGCCATCTGCAGGGTACAGTTTAAACTGGGATTCATCCGTGAAGAGCACATTTCTCGGGGCATGCCAGTGGCCATCAAAGGTGAGTATTTGCCCACTGAAGTCAGTTACGACACCAAACTGCAGTCAGGTCAACACCCTGGTGAGGATGACGAGCACGCAGGTGAGCTTCCCTGAGACGGTTTGTGCAGAAATTCTTTGGTTGTGTAAACCCACAGTTTCATCAGCTGTCCGGGTGGCTGGTCTCAGATGACGCTGCAGGTGAAGAAGCCGGATGTGAAGGTCCTGGGCTGGTGTGGTTACACGTGGTCTGCGGTTGTGAGGCCGGTTAGACGTACTGCCGAATTCTCTAAAACGACGGAGGCGGCTTATGGTAGAGAAATGAACATTCAATTCTCTGGCAACAGCTCTGGAGGACATTCCTGCAGTCCGCATGCCAATTGCGTGCTTCCTCAAAACTTGAGACATCTGTGGCGTTGTGTGACACAACTGTACTTTTTAGTGGCCTTTTGTGCCCAGCATAAGGTACACCTGTGTAATGATCATGCTGTTTAATCAGTTTCTTGATATGCCACACCTGTCAGGTGGATGGATTATCATCGCAAAGGAGAAATGCTCACTAACAGGGATGTAATCAAATTTGAACACAACATATTTGAGAAATAAGATTTTTGTGCGAATGGAACATTTCTGGATTTGTTTTATTTCAGCTCATGAAACATGGGACATGCGTTTTGTTGTGTGTAGTTTCTTTTACCTCAGTGATTTTGAGTAGCAATATTGTGTTATGTACGGTATTGTACATTGTTACTGCAATTAGAATTAATTATATTTGGGTTACACGCTTGGCTTGTGTTAACTTCAAAAGGGACTGCGGTGAACCTAAACTCACTCGCCTTAATGATCTAGTAAATTCCAACGAGGAATGTTTTGGCAAGGTTATGTAACTGAGTTAAATAACTTTGTTTTTGTTAGCCCGGCTACGTGTGGTGTATAACACCTCTGTGTGTTTTTGTGCTGCTAGCTCTGCTTTGTGGTGTTCTGGACCCCTCACATCTCTGAGAAGATTCTAGTGAATGTGATTGGTGTGGACCTTGCCTTCGCTGAGCTCTGTGTGGTTCCACTAAGGATTTTCTCCTTCTTCCCTCTGCCAGGTAAGGAGTGCACAAAGTGCGTAATATCTGTTGGTTGCACCACTAGAGTTGTGAGTTTGATTCCCCCATGACCCACACATACTTGCTATATGTAACAGGAAGTGTTACAGGAAATGTCTGCTGGAAATGTCTGACCATTTAGGATTAGTCACCCAAATGAGCCTCCTAGTATGTAGTGTCCTGACCTGTTCCTTTCTGAGTACGAGGGTTTTCTGTGTGTTAACACAATGCTGTACCGCTGAGCCCGGAGTCATGGTTTGTGGCCCAAATGGCACCCTTACTCCCTATTTAGTGCACTACTTTGGACCAAAACGCCATTGGCTCTGGTCAAAAGTTGTGCACTATAAAGGTTATAGGGTGCCAGTAGGGCACTACAAAGGGAATAGGGGGCCATTTGGGATGCTGCCATGGTCTGCTGAGACAGCAGTCTGATGTGACGTTTCCACTGACTCTGTCCCCTGTGTGTGTAGTGACAGTCCGGGCCCACCTGACTGGCTGGCTCATGACATTGAAGAAGACCTTTGTGCTGGCCCCCAGCTCTGTGCTCCGCATCATCGTCCTCATCACAAGCCTGGTCGTGCTGCCTTATATGGGGTAGGAGGACACCTCACTGAAATGGCACCCTATTCACTACTTTTGACTGGGTGCACTGTAAAGGGAATAGAGTTCCATTTAGTACACACGGTCTGTGTCCTTTAGCTAACATGTATGAGTTCCTGATTCACCAGTCTCATAATAATGTAAGCTATGATGTGGCCTAATTTTGATGTGGCATGAGAGATTTGATATTGTAACGAGCCTGTGTGGCCACCAAAACTCAACACGTAGTTCGTTAACTAGCATAAACGGCCCTTGACGCTAATTTCCCATTAAATAATCGAGATGTCTTTTATTTGGATCAACAGCGCACGCACCGACCTGACGCACATAAGCACCTCTAGAACTGACAGACCCAGCATGCCCCAGCATCATCAACTACAGCAACTCATTTGCATAACATTGTGTGATATGCTGAGAGTGACCAAATCAGCTTCTATCTCCAGGCTATCGGACTGTTAAACAAATAGTCACCCTGCACCTTAGAGACTGCTGCCCTATGTACATAGTCATTGAACGCTGGTCAGTTTAATAATGTTTAGATAGTGCTTTACCCACTGTGTGTGTGTGTGTGTATATATATATATATATACACACACACATACACAATTTATATTCTGGTCTCTGACATTGCCTGTTCTGATATTTCTTAATTTAAATTTTTATGGATTGTGTGTAATGTTTATTTTTTGTGTTTTACTGTTGGAGGTAGAAACAAGCCTTTCGCTGCACCTACGATAACATCCTCAAATCGGTGTATCGACCAATGAACTTTGATTTGGCACATTACAATATGAATCATGTTCTATTCTAAAACTGGATATCTAAAGATGGTTTATTTGAATTCAGCAAACTTTGTTTATAGCTCATTGTGAAATGTTGATTGGACTCCAATGGGACACGGAGTTGAGGAGCTGCTCTCTGTTTCATGATAAGCAAACATGAATAGAAATGTATTCAGATGATACGATTTTAAAATCAGGAATATGTAAATTATCACCGTTCACCACATCGCCTACCATCAAATGCAGGCTTTGCAAGTTCAGTGTGAGGGTATGAGTTGATGGGTTCTCTGCGGTTTTATATTTAGCCAATAGCCTCATTAAATCTTTAGACCGGTTCTTTGTGCATGGTTTTGAATTAAACATAAGGTAGCATAATATACAGTACCAGTGAAAAGTTTGGACACCAACTCATTCCAGGGTTTCTTTATTTTTACTATTTTCTACATTGTAGAATAATAGTGAAGACATCAAAACGATGAAATAACACATATGGAATGATGTAACCAAAACAGTGTTAAATCAAAATACATTTGAGTTTCTTGAAAATAGCCACCCTTTGCCTTGAAGACAGCTTTGCACACTCTTGGCATTCTCTCATCCAGCTTCATGAGGAATGCTTTCCCAACAGTCCCACATGCTGAGCACTTGTTGGCTGCTTTTCCTTCACTCTGCGGTCCAACTCATCCAAAACCATCTCAATTGGGTTGAGTTCGGGTGATTGTGGAGGCCAGGTCATAAGATGCAGCACTGAATCACTCTCCTTGTTCAAATAGCCCTCACACAGACTGGAGGTGTGTTTGGGGGTCATTGTCCTGTTGAAAAACAAATGATAGTCCCACTAAGCGCAAACCAGATGGGATGGCGTATTGCTGCAGAATGCTTTCGTAGCCATGCTGGTTAAATGTGCCACCAGCAAAGCACCCCCACACAATCACACCTCCATGCTTCACGGTGGGAACCACACATGCAGCGGTTGAAACCTTGGTAGGCCGTCATTGTAAAGTTAAATAAGGGTTAAATAAAATGTCAAATTTGGACTCATCAAACCAATGGACAGATTTCCACCGGTCTAATGTCCATTCTTCTAATTGGTGTCCTTTAGTAATGGTTTCTTTGCAGCAATTCGACCATGACGGCCTGATTCATGCTGTCTCCTCTGAACAGTTGATGTTGAGATGTCTGTTACCTGAACTCTGAAGCATTTATTTGGGCTGCAATCTGAGGTGCAGTTAACTCCAATGAACTTATCCTCTGCAGCAGAGGTAACTCTGGGTCTTCCCTTCCTGTGTCGGTCCTCATGAGACATTTTCATCATAGCGCTTGATAGTTTTTGCTCGTGCACTTGAACAAACTTTCAAAGTTCTTAATTTTCCGGATTGACTGACCTTCATGTCTTACAGTAAGACTGTTTCTCTTGCTTTTTTTGAGCTGTTCTTGCCATAATATGGAATTGGTCTTTTACCAAATAGAGTTATCTTCAGTATACCACACCTACCTTGTCACAACTGTTTTGGCTCAAACACATTAAGGAAAGAAATTCCACAAATTAACTTAAGGCACACCTGTTAATTGAAATGCATTCCAGGTGACTACCTCCATGAAGCTAGTTGAGAGAATGCAAAGCTGTCAAGGCAAAGGGTGGCTATTTTGAAGAATCTCAAACAAATCTAAATATTTTATTTAACACTTGTTACTACATGATTCCACGTGTTCTTTCAGTTTGTCTTCACTATTATTCTACAATGTAGAAAATAGTAAAAATAAAGAAAAACCCTTGAATGAGTAGGTGTGTCAACTTTTGGACTGGTACCGAGTTAATTAAACATGCATCTATGCGCAAAGCGAGTGTTTTTGCTGCACAAGAATTCAACCCATCGACAATACTAGCTGCCCTTTTACCCTACCTTATCTGTAAATACAAGTGAATGTGTCACTGCCATTTCTGTCTGAACCATATGCGACAAAGCGGTGTCACTTCAAGATGGTCATTTCACTGTGGGCAAACGGTATCTGAGCATAAATCACTATAAAAAGACTGACCATAATAGAGAGGACTTTTCATCCATCGCTTAGCAACGCCTCTCATCCAGACTGACAAGCTGAAGCCAGTACATCAGACCTGCTGCTATACTTTCTTTACCCCAGAAAAAAAAAAAACATCTGTTTGCTAGACGCCAGGCTATTTCACAACAAGACATCTAGGATGACTTGCATTCTTCCAGAACTAATTTGCACATTTTTCACTTGCTACACACTGTAGGCCTACAACTAAATGGCTATTTTGCTTTAGTTTCTTTAGAGGAAGGGTGAAATGGGCCTATTTTAGTCTATACGGCCCCCCAAAATGTATTCCAATAGGGTAAGCCTGTACCACATAGGCCTACGGTATATCCTGTATTGTATTCTGAGCTCTACTGGTCAGTTATTCCAGTGTTAATGAAAGCTGGGGTTTGTGTTTCAGTGTCCA